>NC_092822.1:30952500-31278750 GCF_023375885.2 Dermacentor andersoni
CACTGAGTTGAACAGATGCCCAGACTGTGCAGGTAAAACATTCCTGTTCCCTGGAAATGGCACTGTGCTTGTAATCGTTAAGAAGAGAAAAAAAAGAGTCCCCTGCTGGTAGTTCATAAGTAGCTTGGTTTTCGTGACACCTTTCACCATGAGGTGGTCGAATGATTGGTGTTGATGTCCGATGGCCACACATGGAAAGGTAAGTAGAAACAGCAGCAGGCATGTGCTTTGTCCGCATAGGATGGATTGGGTGACCCCCGACTGGACAGTTCTGTAGCCAGATGTTATTCTGCGGAAATTTCTTTACTGCCATATATCAGAAACTTGGGGGTGAAACAAGGAACGTTCAGCAGAAGAAGCTAAGGACCCCGCATTGACGATGGATCAAAGCAAAAGATATATAGGCGTAACGTCGAACACAGAGCGGCCGGCGTGAATTATAGAGAAAATGGGGATAGACGACATTCCATATGAGTTTAACTGGAAGTAACTGAGTAACTGGAAGTAACTGGAGTTGGGCACGCTACGTGATGCACAGGAAAAATAACAGGCAGTTTATTAGTTAAATAATGGGTGCCAAAAGAAGGAAAGCATGGTCGGTAGACAGGTAGTGTGATAAAGTTAGCAAATGGGCAATGGGCGGTTGGTGCAAGACTGCGCCGATTGGAGTTCTTTCGGAGAGACCTTCGTCTTGCAGCGGGCGTTAAATAGGTTGGTGACATATTATCAGGGACGCATGACAACTTTGACTGTCGAAGGGCTGTCCGAATAGAAAACTACCTAAAGAAAAGAAAGGAATTCCGGCAGTACCCATCCCTCGACGACTGTCGAAGTGAAAGCGATTAGCAACATGCCGCATTGATGAAGGCACCATTATTCAGAACCTGTAGAGTGATCCTTCAGAGATTTCCACTGCTTCGGCTATATGCATCATACACTGCCTCAGGGATCGGCGAACTTTGCAACGACACTCGCTCGCCAGGGTCGGCCATGACCACGACGGCATCAGGACAAGAGGATGACTACGACGGTGTGACGAGAATTGGATGACGAAGCTGGAACGACGAACTAATGTGGTTGCTTGGGCTAGTTGGTAATTCATGATCGAAAACGACGTACAGCGCGAAGGACAAGGACCGTGAGAGACGACATACACTGAGCAGTGTATGTCGTCTCTCGTGGTCCTTGTCCTTCGCGCTGCACGTAATTTTTTATCATGGAACGACGGCGATGGAACGGCTACGACGGGATCACGAGCATGAGTGCATACTTAGTAGCCCAAGCTAGTTGACGGCGGGAGTCACTGGGACGGTGTAAGAGGCTAGGTAGACGGATAAATGCAAATTGCCTGAACTGGGAAAAGAATGCTAATCGCATATATAACATCCATGACGTATTCAGGAGCCATGCATAGTAGAACGTGACAGAAAGATCGCAGCATCAGTTTTCGATAGCATGATTATTTTCTAAAGGGACGAGTTGCATTAACTAAAAGCACAGCTAAAGGGACATAAGACGAGCGAGACGACGCTGACGTTAAACATTTTTTTAATAAAAGAAAGCTGCGCAGCAAAAATATACACTCAATCACGGAAGCATGTCACAATCACGGGACGCTTTACCACGCAAACATACATCAATATAAATCAGGCAGCGCGTGTCGAACCTACGCGTGCCGAGGAAAGATCAAGAACAAAAAAAAAAAATAATTTCAGCTTGGCAAACGAGTTTTATCGGAACTATACGCCCTAGTTTACTAGGGTACAACATCTTTGAATAAAGAAATGAATCCCATATACGTATCCTACCTTTAATTCCCTAAGACCCCTCGTATACTATTGAACGTTGCCTTCAATCTTTTTTCAAGACCAACTCAAAAGCGATTACTCAAAATAAACTTCCTAGATACGAAGTCCACTGCATGTGGAACTGTAGGAAAATGCTTTACTCTAAATTCTTATCATCTGCTTTCGAGAAATTTGTCACTAAATTGATGTATAGTCAGTCGGGTACAACTTCAGAAGGCAGTGGCATTTCTCCCCTCAAAGGTGGATGCGCACAAGCCTCCACCAATGGGCACGCACTTTAGACTGACGTCATGAGCCCGACGGCCAGTGACCCCACCGACTGAGGACATGGTAGCCCGCCCTTCGAACTTGGTCGAGTCGCGTCAGCGGGACTATTTCATTAGTCGCTAAGGCAGCCATCTGCCACGCTTCGGTCATCTGGGCGGGGCCTCTCCTGCCTTCTTAAGTTGTACATATGGACATCTTCCACATATAGACATTATTGACACCTGTGTTATCACAGGCGGCGTAAAAGCAACCTTGAAGTGTGTTTCGAATTCATGAAGGTTGTGTGAAAATCCAGGATACAACATCAACACGGCAATGCACGTAGACGTAGTTAGATCTCCATCTCTACGCTTAGGCAGTGAATCACAGTTTTTACCACAGCAAACATGAAAAGGTGGTTACTTCTATGTTTATTTATTCAAATACCCTAAAGGCCCTCAGGAGAGGGTATTACATAGGGGGGGCACACGAAACACACAAAAAAAGTAAGAATAAACAATTCAGCAAACATAGTAAGAACACCACAAAATACGCATACACCAATATTGGAAGTGGATTAAAGTTCGAATAAAGATAACAATGAAGTGTGAAAATTGAAACACCGGGGGTTAAAGGATAACACAAAAAGAGAAAAAAACTGCAATGCGATGTCAAACAATATGCAAAGGTATTAAATTAGCCCTGAAAAAAAATAGCTAACACCAAAGACGCACAGAGACGTCAAATTCTGATATGAGTCCACAGCATTTGATGAAATTGATCGGTGTTAACTTCAGTGGCAATATCAGATGGTAGGTTATTCCAGTCAGCTATGGTTTTGGGGATGAATGATTGTGCATAATGGGCCGAGTGGCAAGCTGGGCGTTTGACTTTGCAGGGGTGATCACGGCGAGGGAATATGACAGGGGTGACTGAAAGAAGTCGTCGCGCAAACGATCATGATGATAAAGTTTGTGAAAGAGAGATAGGCGGGCGTGTTTCCGTCGTAGTGATAGCGGAGGCAGTTCGGCACGAATTTTTAAAGATGTAACACTGGAGTACGGAGAAAAATCTGAAAAAATGAAGCGAGCAGCACGGCTTTGCAGGGATTCAATGTTACGTATAATGTAGTCTTGGCTCGGGTCCCAGATGGCACATGCATATTCAATTTTAGGCCTGATTAACGTGGTGTACGCTAGTTTCTTTAGGTGTGAAGGCGCTTGCTTTAGTCTGTGTTTCATGATTCCGAAAGTACGGTTAGCAGATGCAGGAGTAACTTTGATGTGATGATGCCATGTTAGATCCGATTGCAAGTTGATTCCTAAGTATTTGTACGTGGTAGTAAGTTCGACAACATTGTTACCTATAAAGTATGAAGTATACATATATATGAAGTATACATACTATATACTTCATATATATATGAAGTATACATACTATAAGTATGAAGTATACATGGAGATGCAGCTTTTGGCATGTGACCATGGTATGTAAATAAAAAAGATGACTTTCCTGTTCGTAACATATCAGTAGACAATAAAAACCAGCTTGAAAAGCCGTTGTATTCCATAGCTGTGTTTGGGTCTCGGGAGGTTAAGTGACCCGTTTAAAACATACTGTACAGCGCAGTGGGAGATACAAGTATTTTTTTTAGTGAGATGGGAGAATACGACAAGAAGGAGGGTTGTTGTTCGGTAGGCCCTAGGGTAAGGCACAGTTTCAACCACGAAGGAAATACTTTTGCATTTTCACACGCTATCCTGAATGTGGCCCGTTTAAGTCACTTTGAGAACTCGGAGAGTGAGCTCATAATGCGAACTTTCTTCACTTAAATGAAATGTGCTTGTGGGGCAGTGCTAGCAGCAGTGACCCTGTGACTGCAACAACGAGTGAATGTGTGCTCACTTCATAGCGTATGTCATCATGAGTGGCAGTAGTTTGTTTATCAGGCAACTTTTAACTTGTTCATCAGTTTGCAAACTGCAATAAATAAGACACACACACATCCACACGCTCGCCAAGGTTAACCAGACGCACGTCCGGTTTGCTACCCTACGCGGAGGAAGGGGTTTAAGGGATGAAAAGAAAGAAAGGTCAGGGAAGGAAAAAGGTACTCTTGGTGCGAACACATGAGGTCGTCCATCACTTCACGCTTATGATCGATCACTGAGGCCAGTCGATTTCATGAATCGTAGCAATGCCCGCGGCGCTTTGTAAGCCATGCGACGCGTGGGGTCATCGTCCGAGAATCTTAGTCTCTGAAAATGGGCTGCTGTCTAATCAGTTTAGCACGCTCCGAAGACCGTCGCGTACGATCTCACAGAGATTACAAAAACTCAACACGTGCTTTATCGTCTCTTCGCACTTGCATGAGTCATAGATCGGTGTGGGACTAAGGAATGAGTAGGCTTCCGTAAAAGCCACCCCTAACCAGAGGCGGCACAGTAAATTTGCATCACGGCGGGAGAAGTTCGGTGGAGTCTGCAGCTTCAATGTAGGATCCAGTCGGTGGAGACGGCAGTTGGAGAAAATCGGGGTGTTCCACGAAGTTTCCATCTTGGTTTGAGCAAGTAAACGAAGAGCCTTCGCAGCGTCTGTCCTTGATAAGGGTACAGGAACTGTCAGGGTTTGCTCATGGGCTGACCGCGCGGCATCATCAGCAAAGTCAGGCCCTACAATACCACAGTGCTCCGGAAGCCATCGGAAGATGGTGTCATGTCCGGTTATGACAGCTTGATGGAGAACATTTCTCAAACACCAGTTGTTCATGGATTTTGCCTCGTAAGGCTCACTGCGGACCTTGGAGTTGCAATAAACGATCAACCCACTTTCGAGGTTTTGCTTGTACGATGTAATTGACAGCGGCAAGTAGGGCGGCAAGTTCTGTTGCCATCGAGGTCATTCTGTGGGACAATTTGAACTTAATTGTGACTTGCAAGGCCGGGACAATAACAGCACCTGTGGAGCTGCTGGCTGAGGCAGATCCGTCGGTGTAAATGTGCGTTCTCTGTTCTCATGCCTCGTTCATTAATGACAGTGTCAACTGACGTAGAGCCAGTGTTGAATTGCGGGTCTTCTTCGTAATTCCCGGGATCGTGAGGCGTACTTGTGGCTGTCGTAGGAACCACATGGGTAACAGTGGCCTTGCTACTGGTGTAGCAAGGTCTGATGGAAAGTAGCCATGATGCGTCGCAGCAAGTTCGGAAAATGTGGCTTGAAATCTGTGTCCTGGCAAAGCAGCAACAGAGCGACTGGGTGTGCGACACAGATGTCGAATGTGTGCTCTAAGCTTGTCAATCTTTACATGCGGTAGAACCAAGTAGTGTCTAGCAACCATGATTGTTCCATGAGTCGAGGCGCATCGTGGTAGTCCAAGATATGTCGGTAAAACCTGGCCTTGCAAATCTTCGAGGGCACGACTATTTGTCTTACACGTGTCAGCCAAAACCGGCAAGCTGCACCGTAAAAAGCCCACTCTGTACAGCTGAAGCATGAACCGTACCGACGTGCTCCAGGTTCTTCCGCACAGGAACTTCATTATATGTACAATCGAAATTAGACTCCGCTACAGATAGATAGAGTGGGGGCTCCATGAAAGGTGCCCGTCAATAATAACACCTAAGAAGCGGTGAAATTTGGAAATCTGCAGGAACAAGACGGCAATCTACACGGCGAGATTGTATGTAAGCTGCATGCAGAGGGAAAAAGATAGATAAATAAACGTTTATTTTAGCAACGTCCAGCAAAGACCAATCCTTGCTAGCCCGAGGAGGGTGGTCTCCCTAGGCCAGGAAGCCGCAGGAGGTTGCCGCCGCTTCAGCCCGATCCACCAGGCATCGCTGGTGTTCCAGGCCCGACGCAAAGAGCAGTGCGTCCTACACTTCAGTGAGGTTGTCTGTTGATTCAGGTGCTTCTTCTAAGGTGCTATTTACTGTGGCTCTTTCTTCTTGCCGGGTTGGTCCATGGTGCTGTCTGCGTGTCGTCCTGGTCCGTGGAGCGCTCTTGGTGTGGGTGCTCCAAGACGGCATGGGGGACAAAGACTTGGCTTGCCTGACTAGCGCGGTGTTGTCTGCAGATAAAGCGCGGTTTCTTATCGTGTTCCGAAAGCGTTTCACTTTCATCCCTCTATCTATAGACAGTTAAAATAATAGTAAATAAGTATAAAAACCTTAATTAAATGACGTTCAAATTGCAATGCTGTAGTGCATAGGCTTTGAAAATCGCCCCCTAACAAGCGCCTGGTGACATGTTCCATATGCGAGCGTTAATGTGACGGTCATGAAACTTCCCCGAAAGTTTCATATAGGGACAGAATGCGGCACCAGAGGCACTGGCGTAAGTAGAAGGTGAACAATATCGTGCGATCATGCAAATCTTTCACGATGAAGGGCGCCTCTCCCACCTTTATTTCAGCATGTTTAAAAAAATTAAATTATGGTGTTTTAAGTGCCAAAACCACTTTCTGATTATGAGGCACGCCGTAGTGGAGGACTCCGGAAATTTCGACCATCTGGGGTTCTTTAACGTGCACCTAAATTTAAGTACATGGGTGTTTTCGCCCCATCGAAATGCGGCCGCCGTGGCCGGGATTCGATCCCGCGACCTCGTGGTCAGCAGCGCAACACCATAGGCACTCAGCAACCACGGCGGGTATTTCAGCATGTTTGCAGAGTGAACACGCAAAGGGAACTTTTGGCAAAATAATTTAATGTGCGATGCGTTTGTGTTTAAACTATACGCGGGACCGTTTTATGATTGACGTCGCCACCTCCTCCCCCCCCCCCCCCAGTAGCCTTCCTCGCACAGGCCGTTTCGTTCGACGGTCTCTATTT
The DNA here is from genome assembly GCF_023375885.2 of Dermacentor andersoni. NCBI lineage: Eukaryota > Metazoa > Arthropoda > Arachnida > Ixodida > Ixodidae > Dermacentor > Dermacentor andersoni. The sequence goes on from NC_092822.1 coordinate 30,959,387, forward strand.
GCCCTTTGTCTAGTTAGTTGGACAAGTCAGTTATACTTGGTTAGCTAATTAAGTGTGTCAGTTACTTTTCAGTTGATTAGTTAGTACGTTAATAATATTTGATTTCTTATTGCACTTAGGTTGATTATTAGTGACTAATTTTCTTATATATAACTTAGTTAATCAGTTGGTCAGCTTTGTTAGGTTGATAAGTTAATTAGTTTTGTTAGTTACCATATTTATTTAGTTTAGTTGGTGTATTGCTCCGTTATTATTATGTAATTAGTTTATTGGTTGAGTTGGTTTTGTTGCTGTAGTTTGTTACGTTACTTATCATTGAATTTAGTTAATGTAGTTGTTAGGTTAGTTAGTAAGCTATGTTGGTTATTAGTTTGATAAGTAGTGTAGTATTTAGCTATTTGATTGGTAAGTTTACATTTTAGTTATTTATGTAATCAACTTAGTTATTTATATTCAGCGAGAAGAAATGGGGTTAACCGAGGGGCCCGATTTTACACAAGAAATACCCGATCATATCATAAGAAGCCAACAATGACACCAAGGACATCATAGAAGAAATTACTTGTACTAACTAATTGAATTAAAGCAATGATAAATTAATGGAAATGAAACGGATGAAAAAAACAACTTGCCGCAGATGGGGAACGATCCCACGTCTTCGCATTACGCGTGCGATGCTATGAACAATTGAGCTACTGCGGCACCGTTTCCCCATCCACTTTCTGGGGTATTTATGTTTTTACTACCAGAACTAACCCTGGGAGTGTTAGCCAGCGCCACCACTCACAAACCTTGGCGGCGGATGGGGAACATCTTTTCTGCCGCAGGCTTCACGTCCTGGTTCTTTTCGGGTGAATGCAACTGGTCAATAAACCTACACATGCTACCTAAATGCATCAATTTTGCTGAATTCCATACCCTCGTTATGTAATGAACGAGAAGAAAGGGGGTTTACCAAGGGTCCCGATTTTTTTGTTACTCATATTTTCAGAAGCCAACAAACAAAGACACCAACGGCAACACAGGGGAAATTACTTGTACTTACTGATTGAAATAAAGAAATGAGAAATTAGTGGAAATGAAAGTGGTTGATAAAACAACTTGCCGCAGGTGGGGAACGATCCCATGTCTTCGCATTACGCGAGCGATGCTCTAATCAATTGAGCTACCGCGGCGCCGTTACCCTTAAAAAAATCGGGCCCCTCGGTTAATCCCCCTTTCTTCTCGTTCATTACATAACGAGGGTCTCGAATCCGGCAAAATTGATGCCTTCAGGTAGCATGTGTGGGTTTATTGATCAGTTGCCTTCACCCAAAAAGATCCCATAAGTGACGCCTGCGGCTGAAAAGATGTTCCACATCCACCGTCAAGGTTTGTGAGTGGTGGCGCTGGCTAACGCTCCCAAGGTTAATTCTAGTAGTAAAAACATAAATACCCAAAAGACTGGATGGGGAAACGGCGTGTTCTAAGGCGTACCGATCTCGCTTCGAAAAGTAATGAGCTTCCGTTTGAGTTATCATAAATTGTTTCTTTCCTGATTTCGTTTTTTCCTCTTAAGTAGTTACTTATGGCAGGTTTCTCTTCCATTGCCGCCACCCATAAAATTATTTCAGCCTCTCTGACTTGCCGCTTGACGTTCTTTGTTGCTGTGTTGCCCACGCTGCAGGCAGCATACTTGCTGGTAAGCTTCCAAGTTCTTTTCCTCCACTGTGAATAAATGATTTTTTTTCCTGTACAGATACCTGAACACTCTCCCAGCCCATTTACTTTCTTCCATATTCTTCAGTCGTTCTTCATGCTCAATTTTACTGCAAGCTTCCCTCACTTCAAAACTAGTCCAGCCCATATCACCCTGCACAGCTTCACTTGTAGTCTTCCCGTGAGTGCCCAATGCGAGGCGACCCACTGACCTTTGGTTCCCTTCGAGTCCTGATTGTACCCCTGATTTAAAGCAAATAACCGCATTTCCAAAAGTAAGTCCTGTAACCATTACACCTTCCCACATACCTCGGAGAACCTCGTACTTATTGTATCCCCATAGCGCTCTGTGCTTCATTATGGCTGCATTTCTCTTCCCCTTCACTGTTATTGTTTTTTTTCCTGTGTTTCCATATATCTATTGCCTTCATTTATCCATATAACGAGATATTTATATTCTGTTACCCGAGGTATTTCCTGACCCTGTATCTACTGTCTGTTCACTGTTTTCATTGAATACCATAGCACCTGATTTTCTAACACTAAATTTAAAACCTAAGTTGTTGCCTTCCTGCCCACAGATATTAGCCAGACGTTGCAAATCAATTTGCTTGTTAGCTAGCAACACAATGTCGTCCGCATAAAATGCGCCTGGGAGCTGCTGCTCTATTACTGTACCCGCCTGTTTGTATGAGAGATTAAACCCGATATTACTTCCTTCTAGCGCCCTCTCCATCCTCACCATGTACATCATAAACAGCAGCGGGGATAAAGGGCACCCCTGCCTCAGTCCATTGTTGATATGAACTTTCTCCTCGCGCCTCATCCCTTCCCATTAAACGCAAACGGTATTTTCTAGGTAAATCCCTCTCGAAAACTGTAGACAATCGTCACCTAAGCCTTCCCCTTCCAGAATATATCACAAAAATGCTGCCGTCTACGTTGTTCTAAGTACTTACGCCAGCGCCGCGGTGCGTCCACTTCGGGCACCAAATGAAGCTCTGCCATAACGTTACGCGGAAGCATTGAAGGACCCTGCCGGCGGTTTCCATGTTGTACGCACGTCCGTAACCAAGAACGTTACCGAGAAGCTGGCTTTTCCGCAATAAGAAGCATTATTGGGGTGAGCCCACTTTACGCTACGCCTTTCGCTTGTGTTTAACCGATAACGCTAACAGGATGTTAGTAAGTTTCGTTAGAGATAAATATCATTAAATACACATATGTCGGAATCATTACTGCGTTCCATAGCCTCTTCAGACATGAACATAGTTTTCAAAATTTTCAAAAATTCGAAAGTTCGAAAAAAAAATAGAAGCACGAAGTTTACATATTCACAGCTCTGCGCCAAGAACAGATAACGCTGTTCTGTAAACGGCATCCATTAGATCATTCAAACCGGACAAATTCAATATGTCGATTTATATCTTACGTGAATTCGCTACGTTGTGTACAAGGGTTCTGCAAAGGCTGTGTTTCCATATTACTAAATTTTTTTAGATTCATATGTATAATATCAATCTTCTCCGCTTTAGATGTACTATTAGATGCAATTCACATAATTGCGATATAACTTTTCATTGCTGAGTTACACGTTTGTAAACGTGATAGCTTCGTTTCCTGAAAATTTTTGATTTTTGTCAATTTTTAACAAAAAATTGACGACCTAAATCAAACATAAGAAACGAACAGTCACTAGATTTTAAGTTTTCTTTTGAATGTGGCAAACCTCGTCAAGTTTGGTGCAGTAATTGCCCAGAAAAACGAACTTCCTCTTAAGAGGAAGCTTCGGCTGGGGCTCGACTCCGATACCACCTATTCAAATACATGTAAAACGCTGAAATGCTTTTCTAGATAACGCCTTGACCGATTTTAAGCAAATTTGCTACACTTGAGAGAGAACATTACATTCTAGTTGACTATAGGAAACGGATTTTTGATTTAGGATTTTATGGGTTCATAGACATTGCCGAAAATTGGTAAGATTACAAAAAAAAAAAAAAAAGTTAGAAACACGAAGTTTGCAAATTCGTAGTTCTGCTGAAAAATAAAAGTGTCGCAGTTCTGTAAAACTGCATCTGAAAGCATCTAAAGCGGACAAACTTGCTATATTAAATTGCAGCTCACGTGGATATGCAATGTTTACAAGAGCTTTACAATAGTCCTATTCACACATTTGTAACATATTTCACTGGTGTGTATAATATATCAAGTTTGTCTGGTTTAAATGTATTCATATATGAAGTTTGCCAAAATATTGATATCGTTTTTCATTGCCCAGCTACAGAGTTGTAAAGTTCATAGTTTCGTTTCTCTAAAGTTTGCAATCTTGAACAATTTTTATAGTAAAATTGACAAGTGAAATAAAATATTCGCTTGAACAGTCACTTCAGTTTAATTTATCTTTTAGATGTGACAAATCTCAGCAAATTCGGTGCAGCGGTTGCTGGGAAAAACATTTGCTCCTTTCCCGTGTATTTAGATCGGAAACTCCGAGCTAACACTTGTTCCTAACAGCTCACGCTTTAAACGCAGCAGACCAGGTAGCGAGGTAGGTTGACATATATGATGACATATATAGCAGCTGAATGCATAGGAATTTTAGGAAACATTAGAGCGACTATTTAAAGCAATTTCACGGGAACGACTTGTCTCGTCAGAAAATTACCAGGAGCAAGCTGGTAGCAGACGACGCTGTCGGTACAGGGACCGGAGAAAATTGTCAGAGTGCTTTGTTCGAGTTATTTTTCAGAGGATGAGAATAATAAAAATAGCAGCCAACAACGCTGTTTTACAAATAGGACGACTGAAAAGTCACACGAGATGCGTAAGCTGAGCAAGCAGCGTGTTTTTACTGACGTTCTAAAAAATACATATAGTGTAGCAGACGACGCGCCACAGACGGCCTCGTCTGCAACGCCCCTACCGAAGGTGAAAAAGAAAACAGAGCGCTTGGCTTGCGCACGCAGAGCGCATGCGCCCTCGCGTCACGTGGGTATAAGCGGTCCTTTTATGGAAAGACGCTCAAATAAAGGTACAAACCAGAAACCGGAGGAAGCGGAGAGAGCGGGTGAACGCTTTGAAAGAGAATGAGGGCGATTACGAACGGGGCGCTGGCCGAAGCGCCTGGCGGGATCACAACAGCTGCGAGCGCCTGCGAGCAGCCACTTCTTTATCCTCTCGTTCTCGTTGACAAAATGGCTACCGGAGCGCCGCCGCTGGCTCGGCGGAGCCCGGCGCTACTAGAAAAGCGGAGGCGGCGAGTAAAAGCCGGCGAAATTGAGAACAATGTCCGGTAATTTATTTCCTAAGTCCCCCCATCGCGGCTGTTTATCTAGCCCCGCGTCCTAGTTTTTTTTTCTTCTACAAGGGACGATTCGGGGACGATGCGGCAACTCAAACGCGGTTCTCCGTTTTTATGTCTTTTCACTTCTCTCTTCTTCGGCGGCGGCCGGTTCCGATTTCTCCCGGCTGCAACGTAGCGGCGCACCCTAGCGCCCTCGCTTACAACGAAGAAACTGAAGGTCAACAGAACGCGCTCGCTCGCTTGTTGGAGCAGGACGCGTCTTTTTTTGCTCTCGCTCGGTTGGACGGGTAGCTAGTTTCTCTGCTTGTCGAAGCGGCTGCTTGTGCCCTCTTTACGACCGCTTACAAGTTCATTCTTTTCACGGTGACGTTCTCACTTTGAGCGTTACGTACAATCCGGCATCAGAGATCGAGACCGAGCGCTTCTCCTCGCCAGGCATCGTCGTCTCGTGCAGGTTCACTATAAACGTAAGTGTGTACGAACTCCTTTGACTAGCTACCACTAAAATGTGTGTTTCTACTTACGATCGCCTCTGTTAATGCGTTGAATTGGTGCGTGTGCTAGGGGGGGGGGGGGGGGGGGGCGGAGGGGCTGCGTCGCTGTGAACAAGCGCCGAAAATACTTCACAGAGAAGTTCTTGGCGTGTTTTTGTTCTTGAGCAGACGGATTGGCGCGGATTGCAGTGGTGCTGCATGCTGGGAGAAAATACACCTGCGAGAGGGCGCGCCGATTTTAAAAGTTGCTTGCTGTTTCTCACTGGTCAGGTGTGTGCCGCTTTTCGGTGTCATTAGTCGACGCATTTTGGCTCCACCATCTCACTTTCTGCCGCGTGCTGTTCCCTTCTTTGTGTTGTGCTTGTCTTCCGCAAGCACATATACAGTCCGCGTCCGAAGTTTACACGCCGCAGATTGTCAGAAAAAAGTCGAACATTTCCTAGATCTCGCGGTGTGCCAACTTTTGACGCCTAACGTACCCACCTAAGTGATACGGAAGTAAAAAGCTGACCGATCCCGGACACAGAGTATGTCGCATATACAGCCGAAGCAATGGAAAATTCACAATGACCGTTAGACATTAATAATAAATTCGGCAGGGACACTTTAGGCTGCTTACGTGTGGGAATGCGAAAGCATTATAGTCCGTGAAATGTAATTTCCCGCGCGTTCCTCGTCCGTGCAAGCTCTCTCGCCTGCGTTCCTAACTGCGCCTCGGTAAGGCCAAATCAAAACGCTTGCTCGCCCGGGAAAAGTTCAGAAAGGTGACGCGTGCATTGACGCACGCACTAGGCACGCCTTTAGTCAACAAGAACCGTGGAGCCGCCGTGGCCTCGGGAAAGCGTGCTCGTCTTGCACCCCTGAGGCCCGGGTTCCGTTGCCACCGGGACCAAGATTTACCGAATTTGCGTCACAAAGCCGTCGATTTACTTTGTTTACAGGAATCTCCATGAGAAAGGTGACGTCGATCCCAGCATTTCTCGACGTGTTTTGCATTCTCTGCGGCGTCGGCCATTTTCGGTACCATCTTTCGGTCACGCCGACGGAGTTCCGCGTAATGGGGCATACAGTGCTTTCGCATCAAAAGTTTTCTTGCCAATGAGTTGTGTAGTCCAGGGTTCGACGAAAATTCGCCTGATCAGGTGACATAATGATGAAGAGTAGTTCCGGTCATTGACCAAGTCAGAGTGAAGAAACACTCAAACTTGCGCAAGATACGTAAGCGTTTCTTTGCTTTGGCTTGGTCGATGACCGTAACTACGTCACCAGCAATATGCGCTGTGTCACTACATTGCTTCAATGCTAATCGCATTAACGCCGATAGGCATCGTGAGATGGTGTACACCTTTCACGCCGAATGCGCTTACTAATTATTCGTGTGAAAGAAAGTTGCGTGCACTTGATTGACCCTTGTGTCTGTACACCATGACGTCGCGAAAAAGGAGCAATTGTACATTCAATCAGATAACAAGAACAAATCGTTTAAACGAACTGCATTTCGCGCTGACACCTTTATGATTCCGCGTACCAATGTTCAAGAGCAACGATGTTTCGTTCCACGAAGCGACGCTGGCATACGTGTACCCGTATGATTAAGGAAGGGGGGTGGGGGAGTTAGTGTCTATGTACAGTCGCGGACAGAATATTATGGACCATGAAATCTAAGAAAAAGCTGAATATCTCCGCAACCTCACAACGCAATCTGGTATTTGCATTTTGGACCTTGACTAGAATATGCTAACAACGTTCTCGTGGGCAGTTTTACTGGTTACTGCTACAGGCTGCTCGGGAATTGAACGTTTTCGGAGATCCCGTGGTCCAGTTTATTCTGTGCGCGACTGTACATGTCAATTTCGCCTGCTGCTGATGTTCTGATTGGCTGGGCTGGGGTGTGCGTTAGGAGGAGGCAGGCGCCCCCAGCCAATCGGCGCTTCAGCAGCTGATGAAATGGACATGTCCACTGGGCGGACATTTAGAGAATACTTCCCCTGCTGTCACTGCCCTGTTTCTATTTATTAAACTAGCAGCGAACGTTCGGGAAATCCCCGGATCAGTACATGAGTGAAATTTCTGGATAACTAATCCAACGCCACATTATTTGATTCGCTATTCCAATCGAAAATCTGTCATCCGAAATTTAATAAACTTGTTCGAATAACTAGTTTTCGCGTTACCCGCACTGGCAACGGGAAAGAAATATAAAACGACCCAGGAGTAAATTTCTGAAGCTCTGAAAATGTGTCTTATTCGGAACCTGACTCATCGCATTTACATTCGCATTGAGTGTACTACGTTTGTAAAGCTATTACGTTTGTATTCGTTGTCGCGTAGTTACTATTTGATTCGCATTCACTAAGTTGTCAATATGATTCGTATTCAATTCTTAGTGAATTCGGTGCCCTTCTTATTCGATTCCAACTGAAGTCGCTTCCAGAAATCGCTATTCGCACATCCCCATGTTAAGAGTTGTCGTTTTGCTTCCGTGTTTCGCCGCTTGCCGATTTTATCTGTTTTTCGTTTTTCCCTGTAATATGAGCGCTAGTCGTGCTGGAAGACTTGTATGCGCAGCCATTTCATACAACTTTTAAGTTATCAGATAGGGGCTACGAACCGCTGTTGCCCCTAAGATAAAACAACATTCCATGCCTTTTAGATTGCGAAATATGATTATTATATCGCAAAACCGCGAGACATGGCAGAAAAAAAAAAAAAAAAAAAAAAAACAGAACGCGCAATCTGCCGGAAGATCCCTTACGAACCGAATGCGCGTTTATTTATTATATCATTATTGTATTTGAAAATGATTATTATTATTGTGCTGCTAGTCAAACCGGAAAAGCCCGTTCAATCTAGCTGAAAAACATCCAAATAAAATTATTTGTTTCGTCTCCTCCAAATCATGGGCCCAAATCACAAAAGCTTTTCGTTGGTGGGTGATGCTTCCCATTAGTGGAATCTGTTCTTACGAGCAGCTCTAACGTAAGAACTTGTTTCTGCGTCGATACGTGCCTATAGAGGTGAATGCTTTTGTGAATTCGTGAGTTTTTTTGTTCGTGCGTACCGTTTCCCGTTGTCTGGGCCGCCTTCGCTAGTCCAACACCACGGTCGGCTGGCTACACTCTTAGGAACAGTTTCTAACGTACAAAAAACCATTCTTTTGTGAACACGCGCCCAGATTTGCGAACCGAACATGGACATGGATGCTACCGAGGAGAGCGACCCGTGCTACAGCCCGGGCCCGCTGGAAATCGCCTTGGACTCTTCGAGTAGGGAGTCGTCAAGCTGTGAAGCGCCGGTGGAGCCTTCACCAATCGAACCGCCTCCGTCGCTGTCAGGAGCCATCCCGAGGAAGAGGAAGGCCAATCGCAGATTTGCCAAGTCACTGTGCAAGAGCGACGACTCTAGCGCCGGAGCGGACGCTGCTACCGGAAGTTCACGGACTCCCCGGAAGCGGAAGTCCTACTCCGTCACGGAAAAGCTGGCTCTGGTAGCAGAAGTGGAGGCAGGACGAAAGAAGGTGAGCGAGCGAGCGAGTGATATGAAAACTGCTGCTCCAGCCCGCAGTTATCACGTGGCTTTGGCGTCCCTGCACGTCCTCGCGAGGTCGTGGGTTCAATACCCGACCGCAGTGCGCGCATTCCAATGCACACGGGAAGCAGGAAATTGTTCGCGTATTCCAAGAGACGAAAGAAAGTTTGTTTCTTCATCACTTGGTCGAAGTGCGAGGCTAAAGCTAAAGGCGCAAAGCCTGACAAAGGTCACGGTCTCTTCGACTCTACAGGGAAGGGGTTGGGGGGGGGGGTAATCTATAAGAGCCCACCTAGTGGACTGTCCAATTCGGCCGCTGCTGATTGGCTAGGGCCGCTCGTCTCCTTCTCTCTCGTACAGCTGCATCCAATCAGCAGCGGCCGAAATGGACAGTCCGTTAGGTGGACTCTTACAGAATACCCCCCAGGTCAACAGCAGTTACGCAGTGTTCATGAAAGTGCACACACATATCAACATATAGGTATAAGCAGTATATGTGTAAGTTTCAAAGTACAGTTTCTGCTCAAATGTTCAAAAATTTTGTACTTAAGGGGGACCGTTAAGCTTGGGACCAACTTTGATGCCGCGCATTCAAATAACATGTAAGCCGCGGAAATGCAGAAACATGTTCGACCAGTAACAAACGCGACGCACTGGGTCTAAACAGAAAGGGGAACGTGCATTACCATGCTGGTGCCGCTTGAAGCTTTCTGCCACCGAACGTCTCAAATTCGAGGTGATCCGAAAGGGGTTAATGCTTGCGCTCAAGCATGCGGCTCGCTCGGCGCCTCCTTGAAGAACTGAACAGCAACGTATCGCCCCGAGGTCTGACGGGAACGACCCGCGTTGTGGCCGGGCGCCGGTACTGCTTGCCGAGACATCTGACAGCGCAGCGTCGACATCAGATAAGCGTCAAGTCAGCGCGTGATGCGTCACGACTCGGATAGAAAATGCTGACTCACTGCAGCGGGTCGCGACTAGTTAGCGCGCAAAAATTCGCCGACTACATCTCAGCCCCGCAGCGCACAGCACCAGATCAACGGCAGTTGTACCCCTTCTGTGGAAATGTTGCAGTAGCTACTCGTACGAGCCCTGTGGGATATTTTATCGCGACGTTCTAACGCAGAGAAATACGTTCTTGCCAAACAAGGAACATAAATTTTGCGATCGCTAACGTGTCGCCTAAATTTCGCAGCAAGATCGAATTTCATGACCCGGATCGTTCAGTGTAGCGTTTGACACTGTCAGTTGCCTTATTCTGATGGGGAAAAAATGCCGTGTGCTCCTCCCGCATGTACCCCCGAGCGTTTCATAAAAACGAATCTCGAAGGCCACGCTTTGTCGCACTGCAGACGCCGGAGGGCTGTCGCCGCCATGTTTTAAAGACCATTCGCTGCGAGGGTGACAAATGACAAATTCGCAGTTTTTTAATGACATACTAGCCAATTAATAGTGCCAAGTTAACCATCCCTCGCATAAGATGCGATATTTTTGCTTAACTTGAGCAAAAATGGAGCAATGGTTAGCTCGAAAATTGAAAAAAGAAAAGGTTTTGTTAGACAAGCGCGAGTCTATGTGCAGGTGGTGCCCAAACATGGGGGCCATGTCGTCAGCAGTCGCTTCCCGCAGCTGCAGTACGGCAAAGCATGACTTTCGAGACCAGCTTCTAAAGCTCTGCGGGAGCCGCCTCAAGGAGATGCTGCGTATGGCGTTTGAGTTGCGGTGGAAATGTGCAGACAACGTGCGAGAAACTATGCCAGGAAGTGGTGAAACTCCATTTCGCACTGTGTAACGAGCGGTACTCGCTCTTGTTCCGCAGTTGAAGTCCTCTCTTTCGATGTTAGCGATACAACGCTGGCGGATGAGTGAACATTTTTTTATCCTCCAGGAAGCCGTGCGTCGCGAGCGGCCGCCAACACAAGCACTCCTTATGCAACAGCGGCCCTTCGACTTGGTTACACGTATTCATTCCAATGCTTGATATGCCAGTCACTGTATTTGCAGCCAGCTATACTGCACACTTCTGCAGGAATGGAGCGCACTGCTTCAGCGAAAACTCGGTCGCATTTCCCGCAGCTTATCGCACAGTAGCAGGGCAGAAGCGGTAACGGTTTCGTAGTAAGGCATGCTGTTGGGCTAGCCGGTTCATATAGATTCAGCAAATTTTTAATATGCGCGAAGAAGGAAGGACATGAACAGAAACGCAGTGTGTGCGTCTATGTTTCTGTTCACGTCCTGTCTTCTTCGCGCGGTTTTAACTTTTTTCCTGAGCGGTTTCGCATTCATGCGCTTTGGCTCAGGCAACGTGCGGCGCGCCGCCGCCAGCGCCATCTCGTTCCTCTAGAGTAAACTACACCGCGAAGAGGGTCTATATCGATAGGGCACCTCTGCCTTCATGTTTACGCTATGTGAGTCTTCACGCTGGTTATCCCGCAATCCCGGAGACGTGAAGCTACAGAACAGAGGTCGCGGCTTCGTCACTGCAGACCACGTACTGACCGTCGAAACGATTCGTCGATAAGCGAGTGTACAGTGGCACAGCGGGCCTGATTACACGTCGTCGCTGTTGCAGGTGGACATCTGCCGCGAGTACGGCATTTCCGCCTCGACGCTGGCGAGCATCACCAAGAATAAGGAGCAGTTCATGGCGGCGTTCGAGGAGAGCCGGCTGAAGGCCAAGCGGCTGCGCAAGGCCACGCGCGAGGACCTGGACCGCGCTCTGCTGCGCTGGTATCACCAGGCCACTGCCTCCGGGACGCCCATCAGCGGCCCACTCCTGCAGGCCAAGGCGGAGAAGATCGCCGCGGATCTCGGGTGCGGATCCTCGCCACGCGTTGCAGCATTGCCAGGTTCCCTCGAAACCCCTCTATTCACAGACGGTCCTGGACTTAACGGCTGCTTCTCAACTTCATTTGAGTAAAGTCACTGGAACGTTGATTCCAAGTTCCAGTGACTCTGTAGCTGAGTGGAACACAATGCGGTGCCGCGAATAACACGAGTATTTTCAGGATGGTTTGTCTTACTCATGATTTTGCATTCAATGAAGGTCCTAGGCCGCGCCAGACCCCAGAATAACATTGCTGCGAAGCCTCATAATGGGGGTGGGGGGATAACCTAATATATTAGCTTTTTTTACAACCAGTTTCACTTTCGTTTCCCTAGAGCTAATACCGGTCATACTGTGCCTTGACATCGTGACGAAGAATTTGGTCACGTGGGAGCAGGACATCGCGACATTTGGGCACTCACTGCAGCTCACTCGACCGCCCCCTGTGCTTACACTCGCTGTAAGGACCGATGTAGCAGCATTGCGGACGAAACAGCGCTAGAGCGCGTGTATGTATATGAAAGACTTCCTACTTTCTTCTGTCAAGGTTTAGTGTCAGGTGGAGCAATGTTCCCTCTGTAGTTACGGAACCTCAGCAAATTCCGCAATATTTCTTCTACTGTCTTCATCGACTGCTTGTCGGGCTTTGCAACTGGAAGCAGGCTCATCAAATCAATACTGAAATATTGAAGTTCAAAATAGTGTTTGTCTGAGCTAGTTCGTTGCACATGGCACAAATGGTTTTCAGCAAAACGTACTGAAACGAACAGAGAACCGCGGCGACACACGTTGGACCAGCAAATGAATGTTCGTTATTCGTTTCCCACACTTTTATAGCACAAGATAGCCAATGCTTCTTCTTTTCTTTTGTCATGGCTATTATTCATTCCATGAGGCATGTCCGCATTTAAACTTCGCCTTTGAAATGCCAGGAAGAAAAACAATTGGGTTCCTTACTTTGGTCGTCGCCTCCGAAAAGCAACTCACATGCTGGAAGTACGAGACCTGCTCATGCCGCGGTAGGCCTGCCATCCGATTCTGGCCATTCCAAGAACGTTAAGCGAGCCATCGTGATCATGGTTCTACAAACCTCCCTTTCAGTCGTGTCATCGCGTAATGTAAGAAAGATTCATGCGCCAAGTAACCTGGCTCAACAATGCTGGCTATCCCAGAGACCTGCTTACAGTGGTCGCCGAAAGTGCTGCTAAAGAAGACAGCAACGTTCAAGAAGAAGAAAAACATCCGACAGAAAGGAAGAAGGTCGCTGTTGCTCCTTATGTACACGGTCTAACCCTCAAACTAAAGACTATACCCGGAAAGGAAGGCGTTGGGGTTGTATGTTCAGCACCAAACAAGGCGTATTCAATGTGTGCGCGAGTCAACATTGGCTAGAAAAGTAAGCAATGTACAAAAACCCACAAGAAGTACACCACCTGCAAGACAGAGGGTGTGCCTTTATCATGTGGCCGACGATATATAGGACAAACAAATAGGTGTCTTAGTACCAGGACAAGACAACAGGCAGCATCTTTGGCAGTGTGCTCCGCTGGGCATATCGCTTTTCATCATCGCCATTGCCATGTGCCGTACAATTTTACATCAAGGTTTTAGAAAAACGTTATGGCAAGCTGACGCTCGAAATCTTAGAAGGCCATTGACGGAAGCGGAGAATCATGCTTCAGTACACCATCGATGCATAAAACGAAAGGGCTACTTGCGCAAAAACTATCTTTCACCCTAAGAGACAAATAATCGGCATGACAAAAGAAAAAAAGGGAGCATTAGCTATCTCGCGCTATAAAAAAGCGCGGGAAACGAATAATAAACATGCAGTTGCTAGTCCCGCATGTGTCGTCGTCCCTATCTGTCCGTGTCAGTACGTTTTGCTGGAAACCATATGGGCAATATTGAATTTTATAATGAGTAAACTTTCAGAGCGCCCCGTTTTAGAGAAATATTAATACAGACAGGAGATCCGTGGTAGGGAAACGTAAGTCCGCCTAATTCAGCACAGACTTCTGCCGGATCGCCTCTGACACTCATTTTCTTTTGTTACCACGCTTGTGAACGTTTTCTCATGAACACAATTTTTTTTGTAAAGGCGATGGTTTCAACTGCCTAGCTCCGTCCACAGCCACTAAACCAGATATAATTTACCAAGATGTTGGTTGACGCAGGACAGGGCTGAGCGGAGATTGCCCGTAGATATCTCCCTTCTGATACGGACGTAAACTGACTAGTACGATGACGCATATGTCGGAAAGCATATGTCGCCTTGAAGAAGACAAGTACACTTGTCGAAACGTTGGCTCCTGCTTTCACCTTGTTCTCGTTTTGCTCATATTACGATGACGATGGCACTGGTATTAATCGGAAATTACCGCGCCCTTGCAGGTACGAGAACTGCTCGGTGCCCAACGCATGGATCGACCGCTTCAAGAAGCGCCACTCGCTCACCTACGCCCGCGAGCGCAAGGAGATGGGCGCCGACATTCCGGACGTGGACACGTGGCTCAACACATCGTGGCCGCAGATTCGCACCGGTTACTCGTCCTGGGACATCTTCAGCGCCGTCGAGACCGGGCTGTTCTTCAGGGCGCTGCCCAAGGAAGCGGCGCAACTCAGTGGTGCCAGCTGCGAGCAAGGACAACTGGCGCAGGACAGGTCCGTTGTCGACTGTCTTTCTGCCTCTTTTAGCTTTGATCGGCAAGGTGTTACAATTTCCTACGGCTGAGCTGTATTCCATGAGCAAACACGAAGCTGGTGAACTGGGTGTAGCTATAGACACTGAGCTAGCTATGTGACACGAATCACCATACATTGAGCATAGGTGTCACCGGGTTCCAAACTAGGTGTCATCAGACGCGAAGCTGGCTATCACCAGACAGTGGGCTCGTGAACTGGGTGTCAGCGTTCATCAGACTCTGAACAGGGCTTTAATGCACGTTGAGATTGGCGCCACCAGGCAGTGAGCAAGCAAGGAGACGTCGACCTCTTGTGCGTCCATCTGGACAGGTGTTAAATATTCGTCTATTGTTTCGGAGGCGCCCAAAATTACGACATCATCTTCTGGAGTCATAGCTTCCAAGCACCAGCGGGAAATCTGATGCAAGTTCCCGAAAGTGCGCCATGACCCCACAGGGGTGCGAGGATAATGCGTATCTAGAAAGATTGGCTTGTCTTGAACGCGGCAAGGCCCAAAGCATGGCCAAGCCTCCAGTATTTAAGTATATAGGAATCAATATTTCTAGTTTCAAGTCTACGTCATACCGTAATACATATTGCATTATTCGCGCGAACTGATGAACTGAGATCTCCGACTTCGTTCAAATTCGGACCGACCCGCCGGTGCTACCGTTTACATTTTGTAATAGCTGTACTACACACTACACCGAGCTATTGCAGTTGGTAGGTAAACTTTGAATGATTCAACCTAATGCTTTCAATTCCCAACATCCTCATATGCATGCAACTGCGCCGCCATTCTCTCTGGGTAACTGTGAGAACTCTGTAGCCACGAATGTGGTTGCGATATAGACTAAAAAATAATTTTACATTAGACCCTCTTCTGTTACCTCCAGGTTCACGATCTACCTCTGCACCAACATGACCGGCGATGAACGGAGGCCGCTAGTGGTGATCGGTGCGTCGCCGCTGCCTCACAGCGTCGTCCTGCCGGGGCTCACGTACGCCGTGAACGAGAGGTCGTGGATGACGCGGCGGTTGTTCCACGAAGAGCTGCGTCGCTGGGACCGCGAGCTGGAGTCCCGCAAGCGAAAGGTCCTGCTTCTCGTGGACCAGACCGTCTGCCACGAGCTGCGCAAGAAGGCCAACCTCAAGAACGTCGACATCATACACCCGCCGCCAAACACAAGCGGCTTGCTCATCCCGTTGGACCACGGCATCGTGCACGCGCTCAAGCGCAACTACCGCAGGGCGCTCGTGATCCACACCGTGCTGCAGGAGATACCCACGGTTCTTCAGGTCCACGAGGCCCTGCGGCTTCTCGCCGTCGCCTGGAAGGGCGTCAAGGACCGAACCATCAGGTCTGCCTTCGGGGCTTGCGGTCTGCACAGCATCCACCACCTCAACGACAACACCGAAGGCGGCGATCGCGACGAAACAGACGACCCGCTCGAGCTGTGGTCGTCCCGCTACGACTTGCCCGAGGACCTCGTCGACGGCATTGGCGAGTTCGAAGCCATCGACGAGTTCGTGGCCACGTCGGCGAAGCTGCAGAGTGACCAGAGCGGCGACGATGCCGGTGAACGGTTATCCTCGTCCAAGACCGACGGGGGCGTGCTGTCGTCGAAGAAGGCTGATGGCATAGCTCCGTTCGAAGTTCTGGACGCGGTGGACCTGCTCTTGAAGTACTGCGAGAACTCGCCACTCGGAATGAGCAGGGCTGATACCGAAAAAGCAGCAGAAGGGCTTAACGCTCTGCGCTTCAGTGCTCAGATGACCGCTTTCAAAAGGACGTATGCCCTGGACTCTAAGTAACATACCGGACACAAGCATTCCTGGCTGATTTGAAGACGATCTGCTGTAGACCTGCCTACTCCGCTACCACCTTGCAACGTTGCTGGGAAGGCCGCCAGCGCGGAGTAGCGTGTGGCTACGCTCGAGAAGCTTCGTGACGACCCTACAGATGCGACCGTGCCGCCGAAAAGCATTCGCCATCCAAGATCTATGACAGGGTGCCTGTTGTAAGAAGCACTGTGGCGCGAATCCTTGGAAAGCGTCAGGTCCTGTGTATATGTGACCCAGGAACTACTGCCGAAACTCGCCGCTTGTCGTTATTTAGACCAACGTTGTGTAAGACATTGACTGGCTTCCCATTCTCCGTGTCAGTTCTCGAACGTTTGCCCTCTGAAGGGCGTGTGCTCTGCGTGGAGTGCAGACGCTGGACAATGTGTCGGGTCAGTCGGGCATTACGCACCGCAAGGAAGCAACACGAATTAAGGCGTGAACTCTTTCAAGAAGCGATGAAGGCCGTTACTCTCTTCCGAAGGACTAAAGGCAAAGCTAACTGTTGACCTGACAGGAACGAAACGGGTCGGTGGAGACAAGCTGACCTACTTCGAATACAAGACTGTATACGGACAAAAATAAAGGCGTCATTTGTGTCGTTTCATTTAGTGCGACCAATTGGAGACAACTGCTGAGACTGCGCTTCCAAGGCATCTAAATGAAGTTATAGAACGCAATGCATAACGGTGATCGCTGCACAGAGTTTCCCTTGATTAAGCAAGCCGGACAAGCTTCAGTTCCGGTTTCAAAAACGGCGACTCAGAAACAAACTCTGCGATCTCTTTCATACTGCTTAGCGGTATGCTGTTGAATTTCACTGTCGATCCGTCGGCGAGGTCGCAGAAGCGTTGAGAGCCGTGAAAATATAAACTGGAAGACGCGCGTTAGAAATACGGACACGTTCGCGGCCACAGGACGACGCCCACGTGATACTGCAGGAAAGTTCAATGAGGTCGTGAATCCCGCCCAGGACGACCGCGTAGCCCACCCGTAAAAAATAAAGGAAATATGTCCTATATTACGTCGACGAACATTCCGGCAATCACACAGTAGGGGTGTCTTACCGCTACATTAAGCGTGTATTCTGTGTAGTACGCACTTCCACCACTCGTAAAGCAGCGGTTGAGCCGATGCTTCATTCCAGAAGGCACTCGCCACGGTAAGGGGGCCCGTCACAATGACGGGCCCATTCACCGTATATATTTGCTGAAGTAAGGGAGCCACGTTTCTGCATCGCATGTTATGTGTGCAAAGTTTCGCTCATCAGCGGTCTGCCGGTCTCATTGGGGCGCACAGTAACAATTTAACAGCGCCTCGTTATTCATTGGTCCGCGGCCGCTAAAGCGACATCTACCTAAGGTGCCCAACCATCTCCCTTTGGGCTACGCAACGGGTCGCTTCGCTCCCCTTTGCAGGAGCCCTCCGTGCTAGGCGGGATGGTGAAGTATAGGACGAACGACCGAGTACTACAGAAGTCAAACAAGATAATGATTCAGGCACGTTAAAAAAAATCTACCGATGACGCAATTCGAAACCCGGACCCCACAATCATGAGCACACGGTTTGCTATCACACGGGTCCTGGATCGGCTGCTGTTATCCCGTCGCTATTTAGTGTTATGGATGTAGTAAATGTCCCCCTCACTACAGTCATTTCCGTTCCATAAAGCAAGCTAGTGCGCCGAACACGACGACTTCGAAGTGAGGATGGTGATATGTACAGATGATGCCTGTATTATGCTCACTTTATATATTTGTCCAAAAGCTTTCTTAGCAAGAAATAGTTTTCTATGGTGGAATTTTCGTGAAGCCCTTACTCTCGAGCTATACGACACATTCGGCGGCAGCTACAGAGTGCGCAAGAAATACTGTCCCAAGCTTTATTCCTCGTATCTTGAATGAGAATAATAAAAAAAAAATCTCAGGAACTCTTTTGTAGGGCATTTTCCTGATGCATTAAGAATGAAACGCGAAGCATTTTATTTAATATCTCCGCTCTTGGGCCTTGAACATTCTACGTACGCTTGAAGCCCACAAGGTATCCTGAGGGAATCTTTCCCCTATGCTCGCTCTAGCGATGCTTTCGGGGCCATCATGTTGATGTGCTGATGAGCCTGGGCCTCTTCTTTAAGAATAGCCCACACACCGAAGTCCATGGTCCCAATGGACTTCGGGACAAAGGACAAGGGGAGTTCGCCGGCCACTGTTCACCTGGAATGAAGACTGCACTCTAAAGAATGTTTACACCCTTTGGGGTGTACATCTGCCACACAACGACAATCATCATATTCCTTGCTTGCGTTTCCTTTCTTGAAGACGCCGCACCCGCTACTTTCCGGTCGGCAATGCTATGCCATGCTGATAACGCGCATGCCGTTCATAACTGGGAATTACCGGGCTCGCAGCGTTAAAGAAAGGAAATGCGTACAAGACCAATGACGTTTATTGTTGTGTGGCAAGATACGACTCAAAGGGTGTAAACTTTTCTTAGAGTGTCGTGTGAGAGCATGCGACACCATCGCTGTGGTGTCAATTGGCTTTCATATTGTGCTGGAGCGCCGCCCTGCTGCAAAGTCAAAGGCCGCTTGCCGAAGTGGGACTGGGACCAGGACAGGGAACGAGACTTAAGAATATTCCTAAAATTTGTGTCAGTGTCGATCCTTGCACTTTTTGGTATAAAAACAAGAGGAATGCAGACTATGAGAGACGCCGGCTGGAAGTTTCGAAAGAACTGCCCAATTGGCTGCATCAGCAAGCCTATGACGTCGGAGCAAGCACACAAAGGTTCCGAGCGCTGTGCGCGGCTTCTACCCTGAAAATTTCCTCATATATGAAGGCGGTTGACAAGTGTTCGCCCTTCGCGACCCGTGCTAGCGGCAGCCGGCATTTACCCCCATTTTTCTTTTCTCTGCGCGTCCGATCCTTCTCCGGAACTCGTAGGAGAACATTTTGAGGTCCCTTCGCGCGCGACCCTTCGCATTGTTGTCGCCGACACATTCGACCCCAAGCCTTTTGATGCCCCTCCGTGGCTGGCATTGCATTTTCTTACACCCAATTTTCTTAAGAGGAAGCTTTAGCTCGGGTGCTCCTATCTGTATACATGTAAAGGGAGAATTTGTCTTTCTCGGCATTGACGGTTTGACGGTTTCAAATTTGACGGTTTCATGCATTTAAAAGAAAAACTGAATATCTAGTGACTGTTGGTTTCGAATTTCAGATTTAGGTCGTCAATTTTTATTAAAAATTGGCAAAAATAGCAACTTTTCAGAAAACGAAACTATGAAGTTGGCAACTCTGTAAGTCAGCAATGAAAAATGATATCACAATCCTGTGAATTGCCCCTAATAGTACATTTAAAGCGGGCAAAATTGATGTGTTACAGATGATTCTCAAGAAATTAAGCAATATGAAAATACAGCTTTTGCAGACCCCTTGTACGCAAACGAATTCACGTAAGCTATAAAGTGACATATCGAATTTGCCCACTTTGAATGTTCTAATGGATGCCGATTACAGAACCGCGATATCTGTTCTTGATGCAGAGCTATCAATTTGTAAATTTCGTGCTTCTATTTTTTTTTTGAAACTTTCAAATTTTGAATATCTTTTTAAAAACTTCAGGCCCTAGATGGAAATTCCGCTTGCAACAGTCACTAGAGTTTAACGTTCTCTCTAAAATGCAAGAAATTTCATTAACATCGGTCCAGGAGGTTTCTCAGAAAAATGTTTTTGCTTTTCACACGTATTTGAATAGGCCGCGTCGGAGCTGGACCCGAGCTAAAGCTTCCTCTTAAGGTGAGAAGTTGCCACAAAGACAGGACGACCACTGCGGGCTACACGCTGAAGAGTGCCACACCTGAGGAACAAGCGGACAATCTTGCGGCGAGCTTTTAGAATTTTGGCGAGCTCGGAAGGAGAGTGTGACGAGATTGGGGGTCGATGTTTTCTAGGGCGCGCCAGCTCCCGAAAAAATCAACAAACCAGCACGAAACGCAGTCGAAATACAAAAGGTTCAAGAAATTTTTGAACAAATGACTTGGAAAATTGTTAAAAAATTCAGAGGCACAATTAGCGAGCGAAGTGTGCCACAGCAATCGTGGCGCACCCCGCAGTATCTAGTTGGTAGTTAATTACATATAAACATTTTGTTCTTGCTGATGATCAGTGGAATAACGCAAATGGCGTCCCTCGCCATGCCTCAGGCACTCAGTTATATTCCATTAATTTCATTCGCGTTACGATAGGAAACAGAAATCAGTAGCTTCTCAGCCACCAAGCAGGCACTCATTGCTTTTGGTACCGCGTACCTTTTGATAAGAGAGCACTTCGATCCTCGCTACAGTTACCCCAATGCCAGCGATCGCGAGTAAAACAAACATAGGTTTGGTTAGGAATGGCAGGACGAACAGAGAAATTCATTGAGTTATCATTCGTACCTTTGTCTGGTTCGCGCTTATTTCAATTATTACAGTGCATAATTAGGATGGCTATCTTCATAAGCACGCTTTCGTAAGCAGCAAAACGTCGAGCTCTTGACTTCGCATGCATTCGTAATGCCATTAGCAGGGGCTCTTATTAGCGGTATTAGGCTGTGCTCTTTCCGAAAAACGGATCATGCCAACCAACCTGAGTGTAAAGGATGTTTACAAACAACATGGAGGCTGAGAGGTGATTTCGCCCCAGAATTGTGGGAGATCGCCGTTTTCGGGCTTCGCCGAGAGTAAAACCAGCTGGGCGCTTCGGTAATGAGTCGGGAGGCGCTCTTTGGCGGCAGATAGCCCGCGTCGACACCTCGGGACACCTTAACCTGTCGCGCGTGCGGTCTTGAAACGTGGGAAAGGGTGTGACGTTGGGGGCCCTTTGCCCCGGAAGCACGGACGGGGGCGCCCTGCCTGGGACGGACCACGGGCAAAGCGTCATTAGGGCGTCAATGGGCATGCCTGAAGTACAGAGGGGCAACTTAAAGCCAGAGGGATCGGTGACCCGAGGCGCGGTATCTTGAAAGACAGGCTGGCACCGGAGACTCAATCCATCTCTGCACATAGATTTATGGGCCCGCCGGAGGAGACGAACCATGCACAAGACGGCATGGTGAATCGGTGGGTGCGCTTCGGCAGGGGTGCTCTTTGCGACACGCAGTGCGCGATGGTTTTAATTAAGGTGCGAGGACGGGGCGACGCAAATGGTCGTTCCCCGTAAGTGTTCTTCAAAGTGTCGGGAGACTTTTCCATACATGTCGCGGAGACAAAACGGTTGGGATGTTGTTTGTTTATTTGTTTTTTGGTGGTTCCTTTCTCTCCCTCTATCTCTCTGAATGTTCCGAGGAACACAGGGAGAGGGTGAGAGAGAGTGTCCAATGAGTAACAGCCCAGTTGACCCAATAAGGTCGCTGGCGTGTCGTGATTTGCCGTGAGGGGATTCGGGAGGAGCAACTGAAGGATTAAAGCCTGGCTCCCGACCTCTCACGGAGGTTCCGGGCGCAGGAAAGGTGCTCTGCACTTTCGGCTCTGCCGAGTTAAGGCGCCGGTCCCAGTGTAACCGAAGGGTCTGGACGTACGAACGGTGTTATGCACTATCGGCTATGTCGAGTTGATACGTCAGACCCACTGTAAATAGCTGTCAATGTAAATATTGTGTAGATAAAGTCTTTTCTCTAAGTGCAAACGTCTATGGCGTCCCATCTCTGATGGAAGAGAAGACGCGACGACAGCTGAAGAAAAGTTTCTCTACTAAGTAAGCTGGTTACGCCAGCTTGGAGCGCTCTGTGCTACGAGAACATAGGAAGGTAGAAAATTTACTCTGAGGTAGAAAGAAGGCTTGCCGACAATTCCAGTCATTTGCACCATTTCAAACGCTGCTTCTTAATGGAGAAACACAGATGCACACGACTCGGAGCATGACGCCTCTTCTATAAACTTACTTGTCCGACGCTAAAATGATGAAATGTTCATTACGTTAACAAAGTTCTCTTTTATCTCGCACGCATTCTGCGGCAGGTCATATGAAAGACAACAATCCTGACATACTGCCGGGGTTACCAGCATCCACAGTCACGACTTCGAAGGCCTTGCTCCTGACATCACGTAGCAACCACGTGCTCCTAAACAGCAATAGCCGAGGGACGTCACGTGCCTCCTGTGTCATGTCCCGAGAACGGCACAGCGAAGGTTCCCAACCGAAAAGCTTCGTCGGTACGGTTGCTTCGTTGCACAACATTAATAGTACATAACACCCTGGTACACTCGAGCCGATAGCACGGCAGTCTTGCACCGCTTACATCGTCAACCACTCACTCCTGAAGGCAAGGCCACATCAAGCGTCTTTCCAGAAGGACCACTTGTTCCAACTGCTCATCGGCAAAGCGATGCCGACGTACCGCTTGGGTCGCCACCGTAACAGACGTCACCTCTTCGTCGGTGGTCAACGTGCCCCCCACGCCAAACAGTCAGCACCAGCCTGTCCACAAGCACGGAGTGCGGCCGATTTGTCTTGAAGTAGCCGATGGACATCACGTGTCTCCTGCAGCCGTGTCCTCAGAAAGGCACAGTGACACCTCCTGACCAACGAGTTTCGTAGATCCAGTTGTCTTCGTCGAACGATTGCCTGGTACACTCGGGGCGATGGCGTACCGGTCCTGGACGGCTTACAGCGTCCCCAAGGTCGCAAGGCAGCGCTACATCAGGTGTCTTCGCAGAAGCACCACCTGTTCCAACTGTTCGTCGGTGAAGCGATTCCGACGCGCCGCTTGAATCGCCGCCGCAACGGACGCCACCTCGTCGACGGTGGCAGGCGTTCCGCCGACGGCAAACACCGACAGCGCCAGCCTGGCCAGGATCGGGAAGCGCGGCTGATTCGCCTTCCAGTAGCCCAGGGGCGTCACGGTGTCCTCCGTCGTGTCCTCGGACAGGTACAGGCACAGCTCCTGTCCCAGCGGCGTCGTCGGTCCCGGCTGCTGGGTCGACGAGGTGTCCAGGTTCCGAATGTTCCGGAACAGCTTCTGGCCCTTGTTGCCGGCGTCGGCGTCGCGGCGTTGAACGGCGAGTGCGGGCGGGGAGTGCAGGTTGAGCGCGGCGCGCTGCTTCTCGATCGCCTCCTTCATCTTGCACGCGGTCTGCCCGTCGCACCAGGCGACCTTGAAGCGAGGGTCCAGCAGCGCGCCCGCCAGCAGCACCGGGTCGTTCCAGCTGCGGCCGAAGTGCGTCTCCATATTGCGCAGCAGGTTCTCGGCCATCGTCTTCAGCTGGAAGCCGTCCCTCGCCACCGCCCGCGTCAGACTGACCTGCGAGAACGAGAGAGGGTGAGAGAGAGAGAGAGGGAGGGAGAGCGGAAGAAGGGTTCGCACGAGCCCTGCATTTATTTCGCGCGATCCCTAACGACATAAAAGAAATGTCTTGCCCAAGACACTATTCAAAGCGAACGTTTTTCGTTTATTATTTTTTTTTTCTTATTCCCCGTACTTTGGAGTTCCTTGTCATTTTTTTCTCCGGATATATTTGTCGTTGCATATAGCGCACAACTTTGGTCACCGAGTATGCGCTGTCGCTTTACTGGCAAGTATACAACCCGGGGCACTGGATTTGTGCCGGAATAGACGGCTTGCCGCTGTCTGGCTTAGAAGACAGTTTGGGTCAGTCAGTGGGTATGTAGCCATTCTCGGCCGATCACGCGCGATATATTTCATGTCTCCAAATATCTATTTTTCTTTCTTTCTGGAATGGGCATAGACATGTACAACTATGTATTCCTATCGTATTACGTCTCTCCACGAATCGATCACACAAAATAAGGTTAGAGAATACGGAGAGGATTAGACATTCTTCTTTTTTTCTTCCGCGCACACTCTCAGAAAGGAATCGCTTAACAGACCATGTTGCCACCCTTATTTCCAACTCTGTTATCGAATCCCTGATGTAGCTTCTTACTTTTTTCTAATCTAATATTTTATTACTGTTATTTGATGCGCTATGTCATATTGTTGCTCTTGATGTTCATCGGATACCTGTAGATATTTAAGCATTTCAAATTGTAATGTGTAACTCCCCCCCCCCCCCAATAATGCCTTGTTGGCGCTGTGGGTACTGTGGTAAATAAATAAATAAATAAATAAATAAATAAATAAATAAATAAATAAAGTGATTGTGCCACTGGGACTTAAGAGAACCTTTTGTTGGGCAGGTTGCTATCGATTCATTATAGCTATTTGAATGCGGTAAGAACCACACACGGCACACAAGGGAGGATAAACTAGACAGAGCGCCACTGGGGAACAGTATCAGGCCGGAATAGACGGCTTGCCGCTGTCTGGCTTAGAAGACAGTTTGGGTCAGTCAGTGGGTATGTCGCCATTCTCGGCCGATGGCGCGCGATATATTTCATGACTCCAAATATTTATTTTTTCTTTCTGGAATGGGCATAGACATGGACAACTACATGTATTTACATACGTGTCGTACTTCTCAATGCGTACGCCTCCCATCAACATTCTTCCCACGACAAGCACCATAAATCGCCTTCATCCTTGTGACAGAAAACGCTAGAAGCGACGAGGCTGCGTTCGCGTCGTTCGCTACTGCTGCTACTTCGCTAACTAAAACAACCTCCGAGTCATTTAAATTCCAACATCGCGCCGGACCTGGGTACTTATTGTCCGAAAGCGTTTCCCAAGCCATTTTCTTTTTGAAGTTTGGATCGGCGCCTGAATTAGGCAGAAAACAGAAAACACGAAAATAACACTTTGTGCCCTTCCACTCTGAAGAAGGATAACTAGCGAAGCTATATTGGGATTACTGTTGCGATGACTATATTTATTTATATGGTTATTGCTATAGTGATTGAATAAAGGCACGTACGTACACGTAACTTCGTAATTGTTATCGTCTTTTATTTTCTCTCATTCGTTACCACGGTGACCATAGCTTTGTGGTCGCTGTGGTACACCGACGAATAAGTACAGAGTCTGGAGCGTCGGCGGCGGCAGCAGCGAGAATAGGGAGTTTTAGATCAGGGGACGCAAGCGGCTTGCGTGCCCTAATCTAAAACTCTCTAATATGTGCGGCGACGGCGGGCGAATACGACCGACGAGGAGCGGGCCGCGGATGCCAAGCGTTGTGCCCGTCAGGACCCCCCGAGTGTACACGGACTTCCGCAAAGCCATCGCCGCACATTCATGCTGATGTTGATCACGCACGGCCGCTGATGATGTTCAAGTCCCCGGCAAACCACAGTCGATCACACACCAACCACACGCGTGGAGCCAAAGGGATTGCCCACAAACTCCCGCTCGAACCTCGCAGCCACGTCTACGCCTTGCGCTTTCTTACTCAAGGTGCTCAGGGGTCCTGACGGGCACAACGCTTGCATTTGACATCCGCGGCCCGCTTCCTCGTCGGTCGTATTCTCCCGCCGCACATATTAGAGAGTTTTAGATTAGGGGACGGAAGCCGCTTGTGTCCGCTAATCTAAAGCTCACTATTCTCGATGCTGGTGCCGCCGGCAGTCCAGGGGCCCTCTGCACTTCTTCGTCGGTAAGGGAGCAGTTACTCGATGGTCCCGACCCATCGGTCGCTGCGCGTTCGGCGGCCGCGGCTTCCCGTCGCTTTCACGCCCCATCGCGCTGTTGTTCCCGTCGGTGATCTTTGAGGGCACGTTATTCTTCCTCAGGGCGAACTATGCGCGCCCTCCCCATAGCAAGTCCAAAGCGCAGCTGCCGATAACGTCATTAGGGTGATGACTACGTCAGAAGAAAACGAGGAACAAAGATTGGTTGGTAGGCTATGACGTTTCATTTCCTCCATCGATGCAACTCGATAGAAGGAGGCAAAACATTTTCCGAACCTAGTCATATACAGCTTCGCTGTAAAAAAAAAAAACAGAAAAAAAGAAAAAAAGTCGCTGTTTCGCCAGGACCATCCACAGCGATAGCAGGGACTTTGGATATTGCAAGAAGTTAGGCTGGCAACCTTATGGGCAGTATAATCTACCGTAAATGTTCGGTTACTAACTAAAGACGCGTGGTGTCGAAAAAACAAGAAGAAATGACAATATTACGCCGATCCAACGGATACCTTGGAATATATACAAAGCCAAGCTTTGTGGTAACAGAATGACACAAATGTGCCCGTTTCGTTCCGTTCCTGCGTCTTTGGAGTAGAGGAAACTGGCTCTCGCGCAACCCGTGCTACGCTTTGTTACACGCGCGGCGATCATCTCAAAGATCTATATACTTGGGGTTGGCAGGATATAAGCATACGTGCGAATGTAGTCTAATGGTTAGATCATCGGACTGTTGGGTTAGAGACCAATAGTTCGATCCCAACCACTGGACTCGTAATGGAAACTTTTTTGCTTAAGTACTTAAGACAGCAGCGTCACCTAGCAGCCACAGCCAGGCAAGTCCGGAAGCTTTTGCAGGGAAAAGCTAGGAAGAACTAGGAACGAAAATGACGTCATGCAGCAACCCTTCGCAAGCGAACGCTCCGCGCTGCCACTCCCTTTACCAATTTCAGTGTGGTGCCTCCGGAAAGCGCGCATCCTTGAAGGCGTCGGCTTCCTGGCCTTCGAAGAAACCGGCCGTGTGCTAGCTGCGAAGGCGCTCATTTTGTTATAGCTGTGAGTAGAAGCGAAATGGGCCGTCTGGACTCTGCTGACACTGCACGTGGCGACGATTCGCGCTGCCTGTTTCAGTTCGTCGCTATATATAGACGCTCTCATATAGGATTCATGGGCGCAGCCATCTTAGGCTGTTACACAAACAATCTCTGCGTTTTATCGGACGCACAGTGCCGTAACACGGTCATGAAACGCTGAACGCATTTATACAACTATTTTCATGCTTGCGAATTGACTGTAGTAACGCGCACTTCGTCGTTAAAGACAGAAAACAGCAGCGTTAACAGCCCAAGATGGCGGCACGTAAACGCTTCCGTAAAACGGTCCGTACTTGGTGCTCTTATTTCGTATATAAACATGCCACTACTGATAATAATAATACTAATAGTAAAAACTTAGTCCAAAGTTAGCGCGCTGTCGTTCTTTCTCGTCCGCCTTGCCCAAACGCTACGGTCCCCAGTAAACTGCATGCACCAAACCAACTAGCCCGAAGAAGTCTGCACTCCTAGTGGTTTCGTGGCTCACCTGCAGGTTCCTCAGCGCGGGAAGGACCAGACCCACGGTCTCCTGCGGCTGTCGCAGCGCGTTGGTGGCCTCCTCGAGCGGCGCCAGCACCTCGAGCAGGTCCTGCAGCAGCGCCACGTCGTTGGTGGTCAGGCCCACCTCCTTGCAGGCGTAGATGCGCTCCTGCAGGTCCGCGTGCTGCGTGAACACCGAGCACAGCTCGCGCAGGCAGTCCAGCTGCGAGGTCCACTCGTCCGAGTAGCTGGACGGGAACGGGAAGGACACGCCCGTCGCTCCGGCCACGGTTGCCGCGTCGCGGGCGCTGGCCTTGATGCCGGACACGACGCGGCTGCACCGGGCCACAAGACTGACCACGTCCTGGTCCTGGAAGAAGGGAAGGACCGGCTGCTGGCATGCTTGGTTGGTTGGTTGGTTGAGCTCATTATCGTCCCACAGCAACGGTGGGGCCGTGAGACACTCTACGTCGGGGCTAACCCGTGGGCGTACGTGTCCCCTCTTTACGGGTGTTTTGGGTTTCCACAAGAAATTGCCACCACGGGAATGGCCCAGAAACCGTTTTATGGGGTTTTGTTGCGCCCAAAGCGTTCGACGGGATTTAAACGGCGCAGGATCTTTCTCCAGGACAGGTCACCCCCTTTAAGGAAAGCGTGTGTGAAGCTTGGAAACGCCTGTGCCCACTTGCTTAACCAGTGAGTTAAACG
Source organism: Dermacentor andersoni (assembly GCF_023375885.2). NCBI lineage: Eukaryota > Metazoa > Arthropoda > Arachnida > Ixodida > Ixodidae > Dermacentor > Dermacentor andersoni. The sequence continues at coordinate 30,987,604 of NC_092822.1, forward strand.
GCGAGCGACACACACACACAGAGAGAGAGAAGGAGAGAGAGAGAGAGACCGAGGGCCACTGTGCGTCCATACGTTTCTTATTTGCACAGAGATTGATTACTAACTAGCCTAGCTGCACGTTCTTCTGGATGTCCTTTTGCGCTGTATTGCCGTCTTCCCAACGTTAATAAGAAAGGTAGTCTCGAGCCAGGCATCTGAACGCGCCTGCGCTACACAACCGACCAAAACCGAGGCTGTACTCATGGCTGGCTGTGGGGGGGGGGCTAGCACAGCAGAATGCCGCGTGTCATCCCGAGTCCAAACGACTTCTCCGGTCCCAGGACACAGTTCTGGTGGCGTCGCCGCGTGTGGACGTGTCTCATCGGCTCCGTGAGTTTTTGGGTGTAGCGCCCGTTCTTTTTGCTATATCCTAGTGGCTCTTTCACGCGACATGTGTGAAGATTTCCGCGACGTTTTTAGACTATTTTTAAAGAGGTCTATGCATTAGAACGCTTGTTATTGTGACTTTTGTGGTTCCTCGCCTACGAGAGCTTCGTGGCTCTCCGACGCCGTAGGCGTTGACACGCCTCGTGCGGGCGTCATGAACCCGGTTGAGGTAGTAGAAGGGGAAGACCTTTCCCCGGAGGAGATGCTCAAGTGGCGACAAACGCACATATACGACGCCGCATACCAAGACTCACTCCGCAAGGACGCCATCGCTGCCACGGCCAAGGCTGCTGTATGGAAACAGATGATCTCAAGGAATAACAAAGTGAGGCCTCCCAAGTTACCCGAAGGCTCATACAAGGCCATTTTTCGCATTCGCGGAGGCTTCGACGCCTCCCGCTTCAGCCACTTCCAACTCACCAAGATTCTCTCTACGGCAGCCGGCTTTCCAGCCACTGCGGAGCTGCGCCAAGACATTGTTACCATCAACCCCACCACCAACACAGTTACCCTCAGCACGGAAAGCTGCGATCGCTTGAAGAAATACCTCGCCATCAAGTCGCTGACAGCCGACGGCCAAGAGCACGAAGTCACCTCCTACAGCGTTCCAAACTCCGAGACGTGCAAAGGCATTATCTACATCGACAGAGTATGCCTGGGAGAAGTTATCTATGAAAAAGACATTCTACCCATGCTTCGTGAGTGCAACCCACAAATGCACTTTTTAGAAGCCAGACGGATGGGAAAAACTTCCGACGCAGTCCTCGTGACTTTCTTGGGAACGAAAGTTCCTTTTTGGGTCAAATATGAAATGGCGATGCTCCGGTGCAAGCCTTTTCGACAAAAAATGGAGGCCTGCACACGCTGTTGGAAAGTTGGACATCGACCGGACGTGTGCCCGACGCATACTGAGGATACTTGCCATAAATGCGGAACTGTGAATCCTCCGACTGATCATGTGTGCATTCCTAAGTGTGTACTATGTAGTGGAAGTCATGAGACTGGATCCATTCAGTGTCCACTACGATATAAGCCCAAAATCTCACTCCTCAAGGCTGACAAGACTCCTCCTCAATCCAAGACCAAGTCTTCTCCTTCGCCCAAGAAGCAGGGACCTCTTCCTAAGAAAAAACAAGACGAAGATTGGCCTCTTCTATCCGCTGCTCCATCTAAGAACAAATCAAGCTCTCCTCAGGTAAGCTGGGCATCGGTAGCTTCCCACAGCTTACCTAAACCTAAGCAACCTGATGCCCCGATCTATGCCCTCCTACAGCAGTTTCAGGACGAAAATCGTCTTCTGCGTAAACAAATTCGCGACCTCCAAACCCCTTCTCCATGTACGCCTACTACCACTCGATCTCAACCCTCCACTGATGAGCAACCCACTGTAACTCCTCCCCCTGTCAGTGAGAATGGCGATCAATCTCTAACCATGGACACTTCTCCTCCTCCCACTACCATAACCGCCACAAAGCGCAAATCTATTGATGATGGGAGAGATACTTGGGAGGAACACGATAAGCTAACTCGTAAACTCACCGCACACATTAGAAACTCTAACAATCGTTTTGAGGCCCTTGAAAAACGCATGGATGCTGTAGAAGCCAAGCTTGCGTCCCTCACTACTAACGTTCATAGCCTCAGTGCCCATATAAATGCTAAATTTAACCAGGATGACGCGAGACTTAGCCAAATTGATGAGCGATTCAATCAAATTATCGAAAGACTCGATCGACTGCGTGGCCGCATCCCCTAAGCGCTCCAACCTAGTTGTTTGGCAGTGGGATTGTAGGGGCTTTTCGAAAAAGAAGGCCAGTCTGCAACAATACATAGCCAATCTCACGCAACCGCCCGCAGTCATTGCTTTACAAGAAACGAATGGTTACGTTAAATTCCCCGGATACAACACATTCCAATGCAAAAGATGCGAACGTCCCAATACCGCGATCCTAGCACAAAAACATTTGACTGTTACTTGCTCCCATTTTGAGAATATCGACATTGATCACGACTTCGTAGAAATACTTCCTAAAAAGACCAGGTCAGCTCCTATTTACATCCTAAACGTTTACAGCAGTCCCAGCTCTAAACACCACCGTTTTACTACCGTTTTTGCTCGTGCTAAACAGGAAGCTCGAAGAAACCCGCTCCTCATTGTTGGCGATTTTAACTCTCCAAATCAACTATGGGGTCACACTACTTCCACACCTAAAGGTCGAGCTTTATGGACCCACATTCAGGATCATCAACTCACCCTCCACAATGACTTCGACACACCCACCCGCTTAGGAAATAGTGTCTCCATAGATACATCACCAGATCTCACCCTCACCTCTCGGGTTAACTTAACTAAATGGGAAAACCTTCAAATCAATTTTGGTAGCGATCACTACGTTATACAGATTTCTGTTACCTTCTCTCACAAGCCCTTTCACACTCTGCCTCCCAAACTTACGGATTGGGACAAATTTCGGAAAACTCGCGCAAATAATGCTCCCACTTCCATTCTTGATCTACAGCAATGGATTAATCAACTCCAAACGGACGTTGACAATCATAGTACAACTATGCCACCTGATGCTCCTTTTCAAACAGCTGATGCCAAACTATTACACATGTGGCAAGCGAAGGAATCACTATTAAAGCGGTGGAAAAGACGCCGCCATAACCGCAGGCTTCGCATACGTGTAGCTAGACTTGACGATGACATACAAGCATATGCGACCCAACTAGTTAATCAACAATGGGGCCAAGTATGTGAGAGCATGCATGGTAATCTCAGTAGTAAAAAGACTTGGCAACTGCTGAGGCATTTGCTTGATCCCTCGACCTCGCGCGCGCAACACAGTCACTACATCACTCAATTATTGCACAAACACAAGGATAATATTCCCCATCTTTTTCAGGAGCTTGCACGATTACACCTCCCTCCTACCACAACTCATGAGAATTCAGATTATACAGGCGATGTTAACGAACTTCTCGACGCCCCAATAACAGAGGCAGAAGTGCGACATGCCTTAGCTTCCCTTAAAACTACATCTGCTCCCGGTATAGATAATGTAAATAATAAATTACTCCGAAATCTGGACGACAAATCATTCTCTGCCCTCACAGAATACTATAACCATTGCTTCGATAACAGCTCTCTTCCGAGCTCATGGAAAACTGCTAAAGTAATCTTTTCTCCCAAACCCAATAAACCCTCTGACAAAGCTAATCTTAGACCTATTTCCCTCACGTCATGCTTGGGCAAAACGCTCGAACATGTCATGCTTAATCGCTTCAATAAATACGCGGAAGACAATCAGTTATTCCCACCGGAGATGATTGGCTTTCGCCAGTCGCTTTCTTGCCAGGACGCCATGCTAAGGCTCAAGCATGACCTTCTCACTCCTACGTTTAGTAAAGACACCCAAGCCATCTTAGGACTCGACCTTCGCGGTGCATTCAACAACATAGATCATGGATCTATCTTACGTGAGTTGAATGTTATTAACTGCGGTAGAAAAATGCATGACTACATCCGGGAATTTCTTACCAATCGGACAGCTGTCATAAGTCTCAATGACCAATCTTCGCCCCCAATCACCCTAGGTAGCTTTGGCACTCCTCAGGGATCTGTGCTCTCGCCGTTTCTATTTAACCTAGCTATGAGGTCTATTGCTGGGAAGCTAGCATAAATACCGGATCTCCAATATTCTTTATATGCAGACTCAAGGCTATATGGATTAAGGGTGGCTCGGATGGCTACATTCAAGATACCTTACAAGAGGCTGCAGACGCAGTGGCTACGAGAGCCGGGTTCATGAACCTCGAGTGCTCGCCCACCAAATCTGAGCTGTTAATTCTATCCGCAAATAAACGTGTTACGCCGAACATTCAGATTAACATCAACGGGAAGCAAGTTCCCGTAGTAGACAAGATCCGTGTACTTGGCATGCACATTCAATCTAACAGACTCAATACGTATACACTTCAAACGGTTACTGCCAGCGTAGGTCATACCACACGGCTAATAGGAAGGGTGTGCAATAAGCACGGAGGTCTCCGCGAGGCAGAATTGCTAAGACTGGTACAGGCGTTTTCTGTCAGTAAAATCACATTCTCCCTACCCTATCTCCACTTAACTAGGGCCGAGGAAGATAAAGTTAACTCACTGATACGCAGACTCTACAAATTTGCCCTTGGAGTGCCAAGTAGAGCTTCTACTGAGAGACTTTTGGCTACAGGTACCTTGAATACTTTTAGTGAGCTCGCAGAAGCCCACCTGACCGCTCAATACCAGCGCTTATCGAACACCCACACTGGTAGGCACATCCTAAACTCCCTAAGTATTGCCCCAGCACCCATGACCAATGAGAAATTCAATATTCCCCACTCGATACATGAGCACTTTCATATCCCTCCTCTACCTAAGAATATGCACCCTGTTCATCACGAACATAGAAGGCAACAACGAGCTAAAGCCCTGCAGAAAAAGTTATTTAACTACAAAGACGTGCTCTATGTCGATGCCGCAGAGTATCCGTGTGGACAAAAATTCGCCATATCAGTCGTTGACTCCACTGGCAGTATTGCGACGGGGGCATCCATTATAGCCTCTTCTTCGGAGGAGGCAGAGGAGGCGGCGGTGGCACTCGCCGCAACAATACCCAATTACTATGTCATAGTAAGTGACTCCAAAACTGCCATACACAACTTTGGAGCGGGTAGGGTTTGCAGGACAGCCCTGGCCATTCTATCTCACAATCCGCCAGCCCAACTTCTGAGTTTAATCTGGACACCTGCTTGCGCAGGCCTAATCGGCAATGAAGCGGCCCACCTAAGTGCTCGAGCTTTCACGAACCGAGCACAGGCAGGGGACGGTTCAGACGCCAATAATCTCCCTCCAGCATTCACCTCCAAAGACAGATTACTTACATACCACGACATTTGCGGGCATTACCGCCTAGGTCGCCTAACCCTCCCTCCTTTAATGATTCGGTCGTCACGCATACACGAGGTACTATGGCGTAAACTACAGACTCGCACTTTTCTATCTCCTGCCTTACGTCACAAAATTCACCCGGGAATATACCCTACTTCAGCCTGCAAGTTTTGTCCTGCTAGCAGAGCGGACCTTAACCACATTATGTGGCAATGCAAGAACCACTCCCCTCCCCCTAACCTTTGTGGAGCTTTAAGTAGTAGGGAGCTGGGGGAGGCTGCCATGCGCAGCTACAACCCCGAACTTCAGGAAGCTATCCTGAGGTGGGCTGAGGTGGTAGAGGAGGCCTACCGCGAGTAGGATAACCTCCCTCGCCTTCTTCCCGCACTTCCTTTCCCTTTAAGATGGGATAAATAAAGTTGTCTCTCTCTCTCTCTCTCTCTCCGGTCCCAACATCGCGAAGGTACACCGCGACGCATTCGGCGCCTCAGCTCATACGACTTTACTGCCCTTCCTCTGTCGTCGAGTGCGGAGCATGCACGGGGCACAGCTTGTTAGCTCGAGTGCTCGTTAGGCGCCGGTCTGCGCTCAGACACGCGTTGCCCATTCTGCCCTCCTGCCTCCCCCTCGCCCCCTCCTGCCTCCCCCTCGCCCCCTCCTGCCGCCCACCCACCTACCCAGACCTCATTTGCCGCTCGTGCCTCCCGTGTGCACGCACACGCTCAGCGTACATTATTAGACACACACTTGCGAACCCTTCTTTCTTTCTTTCTTTTTTTTTTACGATAAATATTTCAACCCCAGAGGTTCTCTCGACGCTGTTGCACGTGGCCTTTCCTGTAGAACCCGCAACACCTCGAGTCTGCAGCTTTGAACTATAGCGTCGCGAATAATTAACAACCCGCTTTAGCTTTTCGTCCACGCAGTTTAAGATGTGCATTAATTAACGGCGGTGCGCTGACTTAGGGAGCAGTAGCAGCGCACATTAAGGTCGGGGCGTAAGCTATATATCGCCACACGTTACGGCTTCGTAAATGAGTTGTGTATTTGTACACCGCGGGTGCGCTTTGTTAGCTTATAAAGCTTTGCATTCGCGCCGTTCATAGCGTTTCTCACACGACTATTTTATACGCAAGGCGAATGCACGTGTACCTGCTCTGTTTATACATACCGAGTTTTATTGCTATACTTCGAGGAGCTTTTTTCTGTTTTAAGTAGCACGGAGCGTACAGTGGAAATCGGCCCCTTCAGGTGGATCACCTGGAGGCGAACACAACTAAATAGAAACCCTAAGGCGAGGCCACATTTTCCAGATATACCTACACCCATTAAAAAATTTACAGGGTCTCTTATGTTATCCCTAAGAAAACTTGAAGGCGAAAGCCCGAGTTCCGATGCAATAAAGACGGACACGTGAGGTACACCTCCCCCTTAATTCGCTTAGTCTGGTCGTGATTCGACTCCCACCGAAGGTCGAGAGTTCGCAGCTTCAAATAATACCAAAGGTCGTGGGTTCGACTGCCACCAAAGTTTGGGGGTTCGTAGCCTTTTTCTACCTTTCATGTCGTGGACGCGTTCTCGCTCAAGAGACTGACCGATGAGACATGTGAGACTAAGGCTACCGCCTTAAAAAAAACACACACACATACACTCATCTATATATATATATATATATATATATATATATATATATATATATATATATATATATATATATGTGTGTGTGTGTGTGTGTAAAGTGAAGGAGACGCGCGTATGAAGCGGTGTATTGACGTTTCGGCCGAGGTCCGGCCTTCATCAGAAACGTCAAGAAATGAAGGCTGGACCCCGGCCGAAACGTCAATACATACGCGCGTCTGCTTCGCTGTGAATGTTTACCCGGACCCAGAATTGCTTTTTTCTGGTGTGTATATATATATATATATATATATATATATATATATATATTACGAGGGCGAGTGAGAAAGTCTTTGCCCCTATCTTTTTTTAGGCCAAATTACGGCCGTAAATGCGAAGTCAACATATCGATTCCCAGCGGTGGACTTTCCTTGGACCGGCCCGGCCTTATCTGCCGGTAGCTCCGCGGCACGGCGCTGCTGTCAGTTGTTGAAGATGGCGGCTGTGCTTCACACGTCCACGGAGTACAAGCAACGAAGTGAGATTCGTGAGTACACAAGGAAATGCAGCCCAGATATGGGGAAAGGTGTCTCTCTCTGAGAGGTGTGTGGCAGTGGTGGTGTGCGTTCACAAAAGGCCGTGAAGACTTGCGTGACAACGAGCGTTCGGGGAGGCCGCGTGCGTCGATGACTGACGACAGGGAATTCTCAAATTTAGTGCTGCGATGGGACAAATGGGTCTGAATCGGTGTGGGGACGATGTGGAGAAATAGTGTAAGGTACGCAGTATAGTACGCTATATTTGTAATTACCTCTGTGTACCTTATGTTGGCTAACAAAAAATGGAGGCAAACACTTTCTGATTCGCCCTCGCAAACAGTCGTTAAATAATTCATTTAACTAAGCACTTGCATCGTGTTGCACATACACATATACAGTAAGCACATCGTGTTACCTATACATACTTGCATAAACGAAAGCGTGCTCACCACGTCGAATGCGCTCCGCAGGGCACAGTGCAGGCGGTAATTGGAGCTTATGGACCAGTCTTGTCCGGACGAGTCCAGCTCCTCCAGTATTTCGTGGCTCAGGTCGAACTCTCCGGAGTCCGGCGAACGGGTGGACACGCCTCCCTGGCCTCCTCCGTGGCTCGAGTCGCTCGTCCAGCCGGGAAAAGAGAAGGTCTTGGCCGTGCGGGCCGGACTATCCACCAGAACTCGCATGATGCGCTGCCGGGGTTATCGAAGAGAAACAAAAGAAACTCAACGCGGTCGTCACCGCCCGAAGACCACACTTGTTTTTCACGCAGCGGCGTGGTCGGTATTGAACGACCAGGGAGGCTTTTAGCGTGCCTGGTATTGCGCTATACTCGGCGTAGTAGGTGGCGTCCAAAACCCAACGTCGGTGACGTGTTTCGGGCTCCCGTGATTGCTTCCGCCGCATGCAACCACCGAAAGCATAGCCTTCAAGACCTGCGCCTGTTTATACAGAAGGCGCCACCAATGGGACTCTCTCTCTCTACACACACACACACACACACACACACACACACACACACACACACACACACACACACACACACACACACACACACACACACACACACACACGCACACACACGCACACACATATATATATATTGAAAGGGGGTTTATTGCAGCTCGTATGCGGGATCGCAAGTGGCTCTTGATCGCGAGTCCTAGCTGTTCGCATCAGCAGCCCGAGCTCGGGTATCGCGCCGCAGCGGTGGCAGTCCGCACAGCGCCACATGCATGTTACCCACTACAATTGCCCCCGCGGTGAAGAGGAGCCATCCTGGCGACCTAAGGTGATGACACGATAAGGGGGTCGTGGTACGGCTTCAGGCGGCTGATGTGAACCGTCTCGCGGCCACGGCGGCGTTTGTCCGAAGATGGCGTCACCGGTTCGACCACATAATTCACCGGCGATGTACACGCGACGATCCGGTACGGACCCTGATATTTCGGAGCAAGCTTTGGGCTAAGGCCTGGAGATTGGAAGGGCAGCTGAAGCCAGACGTGAGAGTCCACGGCGAAGGACTGTGTGGGCTGCCCGTTGTCGTGGCGATCTTTGTGGATTCCTTGGGTATCCGACGTGAACGAGCGAGCCAGCTGGCGGCACTCTTCAGCATGGCGAGCAACTTCGGAAAGAGGGGTGAATTCAGAGGCATCCGGATGATATGGTAGCATGGTGTCGAGGGTAGTGGATGGTTCACGTCCATAAAGAAGGAAAAATGGGGAGAAGCCTGTGGTAGCCTGAACGGCGGTGTTATACGCGTACGTCACAAAAGGGAGGACATCGTCCCAATTGGAATGATCAGACGCAACATACATGGTGAGCATGTCACCAAGAGTGCGGTTGAACCGTTCCGTTAGACCGTTAGTCTGTGGGTGATACGCCGTAGTGGTGCGGTGAATAGTGCGGCAAGCGGCGAGTAGCTCATTAATAACTTCGGACAAGAAGACACGGCCTCGATCGCTGAGCAGTTCTCGCGGTGCGCCATGCCGTAAGATGAAATGCCGTAACATGAATGCGGCGACGTCGCGAGCAGCAGCCGAAGCAAGTGCAGCAGTTTCGGCATATCTTGTGAGGTGGTCTACTGCGACAATTATCCAACGATTTCCTTTAGCAGTGGATGGAAGAGGCCCATAAAGGTCAATGCCAATCCGATCAAAAGGACGTGCAGGACACGGTAAAGGTTGCAGAGGGCCTGTCGTATGAGGAGATGTCTTGCGTCGCTGACAGGCTACACATGACCGAATGTATTTGCGGACATAAGAATACATGCCGCGCCAGTAGTAGCGCTGGCGGAGCCGCTCGTAGGTTTTCAGGACGCCAGCATGAGCTTGTTGTGGGTCGGCGTGGAAATACGTGCATATGTCGGAGCGCAGATGGCGAGGGATGACTAGCAGCCATTTGCGACCGTCCGGCTGATAGTTTCGGCGGTACAAGATGGCGTCCCGTAGCACGAAATGGGTGGCTTGGCGACGAAGGGCTCGAGGGCATGTAGCCGTCGAAGAACTGTGAAGAATGTCAACGAGAGACACAATCCACGGATCTTTCCTCTGTTCAGACGGCATGTCGGTAACAGCAAGCGTAGCAACCGGGCACTCTATGGGTGAGGGTGGCGTTTCGTCGGATCGCATGGGCGATCGGGAGAGTGCATCGGCATCAGAATGTTGGCGCCCGGATCGATAGATGACGCGAATGTCAAATTCTTGGAGCCGAAGAGCCCAACGTCCAAGACGGCCTGACGGGTCTTTCAGTGACGCAAGCCAGCAGAGCGCGTGGTGGTCTGTCACAACATCGAACGGATGGCCATACAAGTAAGGGCGAAATTTGTTTAACGCCCAAACTATAGCCAAGCATTCTTTCTCTGTGACAGAATAATTGGTTTCTGCCTTCGTGAGGGCACGACTCGCATACGCAACCACATATTCCGGAAAGCCAGGCTTGCGTTGCGCAAGGACGGCTCCAAGACCAACGCCACTGGCGTCCGTATGAACTTCGGTCGGTGCAGTCGGGTCATAGTGGCGTAGAACAGGCGGTGAGGTAAGCAGACGACGCAAAGTGGTGAAGGCTTGGTCACATGCCGGAGTCCAATGGCGAAGGTCACCGGGGCCAGCCAGGAGCTTCGTCAGGGGAGCGATGATGCAGGCAAAATTGCGCACAAAGCGTCGAAAATAAGAGCAAAGGCCGATAAAACTTCGGAGCTCTTTCAGTGTAGTCGGCCGCGGAAATTCGGCGACAGCGCGAAGTTTGTCAGGGTCGGGAAGGACGCCGTCTTTGGAAACGACATGGCCAAGTATGGTCAGCTGGCGGGCGCCGAAGCGGCACTTTTTCAAGTTAAGTTGAAGGCCGGCGGTGGCAAGGCAAATAAGGACTTCGCGTAGACGAGAGAGGTGAGTGGTGAAATCAGGGGAGAAAACTACCACGTCGTCTAAATAACACAGGCACGTCTTCCATTTGAGGCCTCGCCGAATATTGTCCATCATTCTTTCGAATGTCGCGGGCGCATTGCAGAGGCCGAATGGCATTACTGTAAACTCATACAGGCCATCAGGCGTAATGAAAGCTGTTTTCGAGCGGTCGGATTCATCCACTGGCACTTGCCAATAGCCCGATCGCAAGTCCAAAGAAGAAAAGAATTCAGCACCATGTAGACAATCCATGGCGTCATCTATGCGCGGTAGAGGATAGACATCTTTTCGTGTAATCTTGTTGAGGCGTCGATAGTCCACACAGAAACGAATCGAGCCATCTTTTTTCTTAATGAGTACTACGGGCGATGACCATGGGCTGCAGGATGGCTTGATAACACCACGGTCAAGCATGTCTTCAACTTGCTCGGCGATGACACGACGCTCGGTGGATGACACGCGGTACGGACGCTGGCGTAATGGTGCGTGATGTCCCGTATCAATGTGGTGAGAGACGGTACTTGTGCGGCCTAATGATGCTTGGTTCCAATCAAAAGAGGCGTGAAAATCATTTAAAAGAGTAATTAGTCGCTCACGTTGTGTCGGCTCGAGGTCATCCGCAATGGAGCGACAAAAAACATCCGGTGGTACTCGGTTAGATGGCACATGGGGTGTCAGTGCTGCTACGTTGGCAGTATCTACGTCGTCGGCCATAGGGAAATGCACAATAGCGTCAGCGTCGACAGACTCGACGGTACCAATAGTCTCGCCACAGTGCAAAGCCAAAGTGTCTGAATTTGGGTTTGAAATCAGTATTTCTGCAGCACCATGGTGAACCGTGAGAAGGGCGAAAGGCAACAATATAGGTTGGCGGCGAATGAAGACGGCAGCGGGTGTAAACATGACCGTCGCTTCGGCAAGCGATGCACATGAAAGAGGGACAAATACAGCACTGTGAGGAGGAAGGTCAGTATCCGAAGCTACACAGATCCTGCTAAGATCCTGAACTTGAAAGTCGTGACATGGCAAATCGCACAGAACGGAGAACTGAACCTCAGCACGTGCACAGTCAATGACGGCATGATGGCGCGACAGAAAATCCCAACCGAGAATGACATCGTGGGAGCAACAAGTTAGCACAAAGAAATCAATGGAATACAATATGTCTCGAATCAGCACCCTGGCAGTGCACATAGCGACTGGCTGAACTTGTTGTGCACTGGCTGTTCTAAGCAATGGAACCGAAGGTTTCATGGTCACTTTCCGCAATGCACGACAAAGCTTCTCACTAATCACGGATACAGCAGCACCTGTATCGACGAGCGCAAGGCATTTGATGCCATCAACGGACACTTCAATAACGTTAGCGGGGGGAAAACGAGGACTTTGATGTTCCGACGATGACGCAGTTCGTGCCTCAGGAACTGCGGAAATCAGTTTTCCGCCTCAGTAGTACTGGCACTCGGTCTACGACGCATGGGTGAGAGTGAGCGCCGACGAGGGGAAGGCGAGCGACGAGTGCCGTAGAGCTGTGACTGCGGTGCCGGTATGTCATCAGCAGCGTAGACTTCCGGTGGTGGTCGCTGAGGCATACGGAAAGGTCGGAAGTCGGAGCTGGGTCGTCGCGGGGTGCCCACGAAGGCCGGCAAGCGCCGGCGGCAGAAGCGCACAACATGACCCGGGGTACCGCAGGCATAGCATATTGGGCGGTTGTCAGCAGTGCGCCAAGGATGTGGCCCCCGCTGCTGTGCACTGAAAAAGGGATCCACCGGCTGGCGAGGCGAAGGCGGAGGAGAGAACACCGGCGGGCGAGGCGCTGAAGGCGGAGGAGAGAATCCCTGTAGACGAGGCGCCCGTGCAACGGCTTCAGCATACGTCAGAGGCGCGGCCACGGGAGCCGGCTGACACGGAGGTGGAAGAGCTTCGGTCACTTGCTCTTGAATTATCTGTCGGAGCGCTGGAGCCAAACATTGAGAAGGCTTCTCCGTGGTCGGCAAAATCGAGAGCTGTCGTGCGACCTCCTCGCGCACAAATTCTTTTATTTGCGTCAACAAAGTTGTGTGGTTGTCGCCAATAATTAATGCGGCTAACGAATCTTCCGTAGGCGGTGGGCGCCGAGCTAAGATGCGTTGTTTCCGTAGCTCGTCAAAACTTTGGCACAAATTGATAACTTCGGCCACGGTACGCGGATCCTTCGCTAACAACATCTGAAAGGCGTCCTCATCAATGCCTTTCATAATGTGTTTTATCTTGTCCTGTTCTGACATTGACGGATTCACGCGCTTACACAGGTCAATAACATCTTCGATGTAACTTGTGAAAGTTTCACCGTGATGTTGCGCACGCCCACGTAGGCGTTGTTCTGCGCGAAGCTTGCGCACAGCGGGGCGCCCGAACACTTCTGCGAAACTTGTTTTGAATGTGCTCCATGAGGCGAAATCGTGTTCGTGGTTTCGGAACCAGAGGTTCGCGACGCCGGTTAAGTAAAACAGCACGTTGTGCAACTTGGTGACGTCGTCCCACTTGTTATGCTGGCTCACCCGTTCATAAGAAGACAACCAATCCTCCACGTCGTGATCATCGGTGCCGCTAAAGATGGCAGGATCACGCTGGCGCAACACACCGGAAACGATGACCGCCGGAGGCTGTGGTGCATCTTCCTGGGTGGTTTCGTCAGGCATGGTCGTAGCAGGCGGTAGCGTCCGGCTTCGGAGTTCCAGTTTCCGAGGTCTACCCCGCAGCTCCACCAAATGAAAGGGGGTTTATTGCAGCTCGTATGCGGGATCGCAAGTGGCTCTTGATCGCGAGTCCTAGCTGTTCGCATCAGCAGCCCGAGCTCGGGTATCGCGCCGCAGCGGTGGCAGTCCGCACAGCGCCACATGCATGTTACCCACTACAATATATATATATATATATATATATATATATATATATATTCTTCCACGTGACCGGCTTCCCACACATACACTTTCTTGCACTTCGACACTTCTTATGCTAACAGATTAACAACTGCCTTTTCACGTTCATCAAACGTCAATGCCCTTGAGCTGCAATCGACTCTCAGTATATATAATAGGCATAGGGTTCCCCTTAAACACACTCGATGACGTTCGTAAACGGTAATTACAATTAATAATCTTCCACGTACGTTCTTGTCGACGTTCCACCGCTGGAGCGCCGATTCGAACACGTCGCGGACCGCATCGGCGGCGTCCTGGTCGGCGGCGACCCGCCTGAAGGCGACGGTCTTCGTCTCGGTCCGGAAGTGGCGCGTCGCGTACGACACGTCGACGCTCGCGTACACGTCGTCTGACTCGCCGAGCCAGACGCCGATGATCGCCGAAACGGAGTCGGCGGCCGCCTTGCCGATCGACGGCGACAGGGCTTCTCGCAGCTGGTCCAGTCGCCTGGGAAGCAGGACGTCCGCCATCTTCTCGGCCGTCGGCGGATCGTAGTCGGGCGCCGTGGCCTGGAACCAAGAGGGAACTTTAATTTATATATATATATATATATATAGACAGACAGATAGATAGATAGATAGATAGATAGATAGATAGATAGATAGATAGATAGATAGATAGATAGATAGATAGAAAGCATGATGACCGTCAACTACAAGCACTAGAACAAGTCACAAAGCGCGCAAACGGTTTCTCCACGGGCGACCGAACCGGCGGCAAAGCCTGCAGTCGAGTGCCTCTGCAACGACCGCCTCTGTACAACGAAATGAGCTGTATAACGAAGTGGACTGGTTCTTTCCCGGTTCTACTGCCAGCTGTGAGGTGCGCGACTTTTACAACGAACTAGCCTGTATAATGTCGGACGCTCCAAACACTTCGTTATAGACTGAGGCACGCAACTGTATGGCTATTTGGAAAAGAGCCCCCATCACATACTTACCGGCCCTACGTAACAGCAGGCCAGATACGTAACGCACGTATCACCAACATAGCTTGAAACACGAACAGGAAACGTTACTGCTCAGAACTCCTGTTACGGGGAAATAGTACATGGAAGTGAGATGCACAATCGCTCTGTAGCGGGCCTTTAAGCGTGGAGTAGTCCCAAGTGTATGTTTTAGAGTCTGAAGGAAGTCACTGTTCAAAGTTGAGGTGAACCCGGAAAGAGAACACACTGGTGTAGTTTCGGCATCGATCGCGTTTGAAAGTACGATGATAGTACGTAAGTTGCAGTAACTAAATAAGGTATGGTACATGCGCAGTGAGGACCACGTTGTTTGTTAGCGCACGCAAAGGCGATTACGTTTGCATGCAAGCGCTATTCGGAAACTGCCTACTACCGGGCTCACAACGACAACAACAGGGTGCGGCGTTGAGCTATTGGTTAAAACGTGAGAAGAGAAAAAAAAAAGGAAAACAATTACATACACAAGAAAGACGCCACACGAGATATATACCAGCTGTTTCATTTTATGTGGAACACACTTTTTTAAAGAAAGAAGCTCTCATATCTAGGCCTCTGCCGTTTTACTGGATACGCTACGTGATCAGGCAGACCTTAGCAGCAAGAATATTTTCAGCAGTGATTTAGGTTAATTACCTAAAATATGCTAATTAACCTTAAGGCAGCCATATAAAACCATTCGGCAGCTTTTTACTGCCTCCTTCTGCAGAGTTTGCGTTCTTTCTGCATTTCTGTTCTGCCTGGCTGCTCGGATGGTCGGCCTCGCCGGTGAATGCATCCTTCCCTTCGGTGTAACTCAACGATACACCGTCAGTCCCATCAGTGACGGCATCAATCCACAGCTAGAGGAAACGTGTTTGCATCCGTGGTGATGCTATCTCGCTCCATGGCAAATCCCTCATCTAGATCGTAACCGCCACCCGGGCAACCGTACGAAAGCGCAGACCATCAAGACCATCTCAGCTGCCTTTTCCCTGGATTTGCTTCAAGCGACCGCGACAGCCCTTCCTCGAGGCAGCCATAGTGACGAAGACGTCGAACTGCATGGCCGATTTGTACAGTTCGCCTCACGTTTGGTTCTTCACTGGGTGCGGGAGCAACGCTGTGAACGCGGCGCATGCGTCGCATTTATGTGCTTGACTGCACCGCAGACCCGCCATCCGAAGAACTCCACAAGCCTGTAGGCTCGCAAAAGTGGGAGATCCTGCTGGTAAGCTCTGCTCCGGAAGTACAAGTCCAGGTCAGAACACAAGCCCAGAAAGCGGTCGCCTTCAGCACCGACTGAGGGCCATCTGGTGAGGTCGCGGAACCCATCACTCCCGGTATCGATAATAAAGTTTTATGACCGACTGACTATGTGCTCGGCAGGTGTGCAAACGCCGTTGTATGTTCGTAAATAGGTCCGGCGATCCACATCTGCTGTTGCTGCAGCGCCCACAGATGCTTTGCGAAATTGCTGGTGATGGTTTTTCAATGATTTTCTTGTTACTACGTTCAGGATGCGTTGAACCCCGGCCCTGGAACTCGATCCGCGGCTTTGGTAGAACCAGATAACTGGCCAGACCAATCTTTCGACAAGTGGCTGCCCTTTTTCATTTTCTAAAAGACGTTCGCTCTTGATCTGTGCAGTCGGCTAAGGGTCGAGAGGTTTATTTATTTGTACAGTGCTCACGGAATGAAACGCGTCAATGTAGGGCTAAGTAATGCGCATACTTTCGCTTCAACCGGCTGCAGTTCGTGTCACATCGACGTAAATATGGCGCGTACACTTACATCGGAGCCCTCGTCACCATTGGTGACCAAATTCTTAGCGACATGACATTGTGCTCTCGCGTACTTTGCACATATGTAGGGTTGTACTAAATGCTCCGTGTCCTATTTCAATCCGTGAGCACTGTACATAGTGGAGCCAAACATTTCACTATAGCAGGAGTAGGAAAAGAACAATGAATTTCACAGATACATTACAACTATTAAACAGCAGTAAGAAATTCATCTAAAAGGCATTCACGTGCCTTGCCGGGCAAAGCATTCCAGCACTGAGTGGTACGAGAAGGAAAACTGTACAAAAACAAGTCTGAACGTGAACTATACGTAGCAATATTTAGTGAATGATATTGACGAGTATTTGAGGAGGCTGAAAATGAAATATGATCATGAAGAGAACAACGTGGTGAATTCACATAATAAAATCTTGCCGGCAACAACATAATAATAAATCTTCGGCAATAAAATCTTGCCGAAAGAACAACGAAAAAGAAACAAAAAAAAAGAAACATTGGGAGCATGCAGAAGAGGCTGGAAGTCTTTGGAAGAAAAGAACAAAATCGCTCGATCGGTTTGACCAAACTAGGGCTGGCTTCCAAGCGTCAGTAGAAAGCCTAACTACTCAGCATCATGATACCTTCACCTTAGGCATTGACGAACTAAAGGACAGATCCAGACACGGAAATCTTTTCCGTGGCATTCCTGACCCCCAAGGATCGCGGCAATACTCTGAAGAGCGCATAAGAACTGCTCTCACCGGAGTGACCGAGGGCCTACACTGCAATTCCATCAAATGCGCTCACCAGTTAGGACCATATGCGGCTCACAAGTGCCGCCCCATCATCGTGAGGTCTTTCAACTTTCAAAATAAAAGAAGCGATTCTCGTTGCTCTAGCAAGATTAAAAGAGAGAGAGAAAAAAAAAGAAAGTTGTTATACTGTGAGCGAATACTTTTCGCCCGCCACGGGAAACATTAGCAAAAGACGGCTCGAGCTTGCCAAAAGCCAGCCTGCGCAGTTTCCTTTCCGGCTTCGGCTCAGGAAATTTGTGATTGATTGAAAGCACTACGTGTGCGATACCGCAAACGATAGCGTAAAGGAGCACGCGCGGAAACAACTTCTTGATGGACACCACGTGGGCACGACTACACGCACCGCTAAGACGAGCGAGGGGTAGTGGCATTTGTTTACCAAATGTGTCGGTCCTTAGCTGCAATATAAGGAGCGTTCTTAAGAAACATGATACCCTAAGTTCGAATAGTATTTATTGCCAGTTGATTCATAGCTAAGACGAGTTTCAAAAAGCTCAACTAAAGAAAAAACAAAAGATCAGTTGTTAGTACAGCGTAATTTTTGTCCGTCTTCCTTAGTCCTTCGTATTTTTTTTTTTCGGTTCAGCTTGCCAGGACCACAAACTTTCCCTAACTTCACCTCGTTTTTTCGATCTATCGCTGCGATCGTACAGCATGAAAAGGAGCCGGCGTTTCCAAGGACTTCCTATCGCAGTGCATCCATGCAACCAGTGAACTAGAAACAGTGTGGGCTACCTTGGAGCTTAATGGGCAGCAAAAAAGTTACAATAAAATAAAATAAAATAGTTAGTGTTTTTACCAACCCTCCCCCCCCCCCCCTCCTTTACACATCTAATTTCGCTCAGCAACTGCAGGACGTAACTAACATGGTACTGTCTGGTTATCCTACAAAAAAAAAAAAAAATTATGGGGTTTTACGTGCCAAAACCACTTTCTGATTATGAGGCACGCCGTAGTGGAGGACTCCGGAAATTTTGACCGCCTGGGGTTCTTTAACGTGCACCTAAATCTAAGTACACGGGTGTTTTCGCATTCCGCCCCCATCGAAATGCGGCCGCCGTGGCCGGGATTCGATCCCGCAACCTCGTGCTCAGCTGGTTATCCTACGTTAACCTTTTCTTTTCAACTTAGCGACTTTAACACTGAACTATAAGACTGAACTATCCACAATAAATCCTTTTTCAACAGTACCAAATAAATGCTAAACATCATGCTCGCTTTTTTTTTTTTCATTTCCCAACTAACCACACAACTAACAAGAATAACGCGATTTGAAAAAAATAATATCGATATTGTTCGAACAAGCCATGATCTTTTTTCGCCCATAGATTATTTACCAGGTTTGTGTGACCATTTTATGCTTCTGTTTCATATTAATTTATCACGACCTACAGCTAAGAGCAAGATAAAGACCATTCGTGTCTATTCGTGTGCTAATTTCTATGCCATTAACATCGAACTCAGCGCATTTCTTGAAACTTTCTTTCGTGATTTCGACGTCCGTACGCTTCAAGCTAATTGGAAATTTATTTTGTGCTAAAGTTAACGGTTCAACTAACAAATATATTCTTCCTCGCACTGTTATAGCTAATCACAAGGTCCCGTGGTACAATGTAACATTAAGCGTTTATAAAAAAAAGCGTATTCAAAATTACATAGTCACATTCAAATAACGCGTTACAAATCCCATTAAATTTATTGGGCGTATATAGCTGTATCTTGCTCTGGTGCAAAAGTACTGCTCACCCAATCACAACTTTTGATTACTCCGGGATCCCTCCAGTTTGACCAGACGGACGATCAAGGAAAGTTAGGGAAAAAATGCTCAGCGTTTTAATATTACCTTCATCAGCTGCAGGAAGCCGGGCCTGTTCACCACTTCGAATGGCTCCAAGTCACGCCACACCAGTCCCAGGACGGCGTCGTTGATCTCATTGCGGCGACTCCGGGGACCGTCGTGGCTGTCAACTACGACGCTGGGACTCGCCGTAGCAGACGACGTTCCCGGACTGTCGACAGACGATGTGGTTGCGCAATCGTTGGTCGTAATGGCCGGGTACCTGCTAACCGTCTGGACGGTCATCTCGTTGTTGGGTTGGGACTGAACGAAAGAAGGCGTCATCGACGTGTTCAACGAGTCCAGGCTCCAGGCTAACCTCAGACTGTTGTTTTGGTCGTCGACAGCGTCGTGCGGCATGTCGGACAATATGTAGCTGCCTGTCGACGAACTGTCGTGCATCGTCGTCATGAACACGGTCGCCGAGGAGGAGCCAACGCTGCCGGGTGCCATTTGCAGCGCGGGTCGTTCGTAAGGCACCGGTGGAGGCAGAGCTGACCTGCCCAGTACATCTCCGCTTGCAGACGACACTGGCACTTGGCTAACAGAGGAAGAAGAGGAGGATGTCGTCGTCGGGCCGACCTTTCGTTGTTTGCCGTCCTGAAGATGCAGTGCTATCTCGAGCTCTCGCGGGTGCTTCCTCTTGAGGTGTCTCAGCAGGTTCGAGGAAACGCCGGCCGTGGCGTGGATGTATTCGCTGCAGAGCAGGCACGTTCCTATCAGCCTGGTACCTTCCGTCCTGGTGATGTAGAACCTGCGCCAGGATGCCGGCGGGGGCCCCCTGGTGAATGTGCGTCTATGGATTATCGCGGCCACCGACGATCCGGTGATGGCTGCACCCTGGCGCTCTTGAAGGTCCACGACGAGTGGCTTCGATTCATCGCTGCCGAAATCGGCCATCTTGATCTTGAAACACCGAACAGTGAGTTCGTCTCCTAAATAAAAAATATAGGAACACAGTCCACATTACCTGATCAAGCAGTCACATAGCTGTGCCATTTACTCTATTACGTCGGTAGGTTTCGTGGACCACGCGCGACGAACCACGCGCCAACTGTTCGATTCAGCCAGCTAAATGTTGGCAACATTACAACACTGATGTATTTTCGAAGGCAGCGATCACCGCCTCGCAACACGTTTCACGTATCCAGCTTCGTGCATAAATTCACTGCGAAAAAGAAAAAAGAAAACGAGACGAAGCAACGATGCCTCCTAACGGACGACGTACGCGTATACAGACCCAACAGAGCTTAATGTGATCACGAGCCTGTTGTCCAAACATTTCCCACTGCCAGATTCCGCGGTGTTGCCATTACGAGCGCAGTGCCATGCACACCACAATTCCTTGAGAGTCTTGTCACTGAGGGGCGCTTTTTCTATTGCTAAAAAACTTCGGCTCCTCAAAACGCCGAAGCCAACCAGTCAAACGCACCCACGAAGAAAGGCGACGAAATCAGAGACAAAAACCGAGCGAAATACCTCTTCGAGGCCACGCTCCACAGTCGATTCGAGTCCGTCGCCGACACCTGCGCAAAGCGCCCAGCAGACGACAACACGCAGGGCTCACAGTCGACGAGAAGAGCGCTTTGATGCCGCCTGCGAGGTACGAAATGGCGGTCGCAGTGAGCGCGAAGCCCCCCTTGGTTTTGGCTTTGCTCCCAGTCCACGATTCCACACGTGGCAATACGGCGCTTCTTTAGCAGACGACGCACACATGCAGACGGCGAAAGAAGAAACAGAAATCGAACGTCTGTACGAGCTCACACTGCCGCGGGAGTCGTCCCAGTCCGCCACGATTCCGCGTAGCGACGCGTCGCCGCCATTCCAATCGAATGGCGTACACTCCCTGAGCGAGTGGACTCGCCGGCCACAGCGTCACGAGCCAAGCCGAGCGGCGAGCAGCAGCTCTCAGCGCGAGACACGCGAGTAATAACAAACACGCAAAATAAAAAAAGAAGCACAGCTCGCGAGCGACTCCCCTCCACCGCCAAGCGGGCGCGGAATGGAACTATGGGACGGAATGGAATGCCGCTCCCCTTCGCAGCCTCTCCCATTTTCTCTCCTCTCACAACGGCCCTCACCACTTCCTCCGCGCGCCGCGCCTCCTTATCCCTTTGTTTGCTTTTTACGAGGATGGGAACCGGTTGCTACAGGAGCTGCGGCGCGGCCGTTCGTCTATTCTTCGCTCCACGTCCTTTTCTTTTGCCATCTTTTTTTTTATTGCCCTTCGGTAAAAAGAGTACGTGCCACGAAACGAGAAATGACCCTGCAGCCCGGCTTTCGACTGTGTAGTCAGTGTAGCTTTACAGACACTCGCGCGTGCGCGCGGAGTTTTGAGTCTCGCAAAGCGGCGACGTTGAGCCGCGCCGCCAACCGGCGGCGACGACGTCAGCCCGCGATCACAGAGGGGCTTTGAACGCGGCCAGCTGCCACATTACCGCTTTAGAAATCGTTCATCGTGACAACGCTTTAAAAAACAAACAGAAGACGAAAAAAGAATGAATGACTGAATGAATGAATGACTGAGAATGAATGAATGAAAGAACAGAATGACGAAAAAAGAAAATGAAGTGTTGAAAATTTATGGCCGGTCACGTAAGTTCCGTTTTCGTAATGCGTACGACCATTGGTCCGTGAGGCGACAATCCGCCACAGTGTATCAGAGTCAGACAAATGCCGTCATAATAAATGGGTACCAACAAACACGAAAAATAATATATCTTGCCTAATCCTTTTTCTTGCGTTGTTAGCTGCAGACCCGGTGTCGAGCCGGCTTACCTTGAACGCCCAACAAATAATAGTAACCTCGTTCAACGCGAATAGTTCCAAGCACATATCAAAAGCAGATTAGTGGTCACGTGGTATCGCAACCACTGACCAACGCGTGTCTCAGCCTGGTGCAGTGATCGCACGCATTGACTTAGTCACCTAAAGGCTGAGCGCGCACCTAGCTGAAAAAAAGAAAAGAAAGGCTTTCGGCAATACGATTTCTATGCAGCTTCGACCACTGAACAGACCCATGCATCATTAATGCCCCCTGAACACTACAATTGGTAAGCTTTAATTATCACCGCCAAATTATAAACATAAGCGAAAATAGTGTCTTTTTTTTCACCATTGTAAATTATGACGGTCTATTCATAAGCTTTATCACCGCCAAGTTCTAAATATAACCGAAAATAGTGTCTTTTTTTTACTATTGTAACTTATGATGGTCTATTTCGTATGTACTTTTACTTTGTATTGGTTGTACCTTTTGAAATTGCATTTGTTTTTTGTATTCATCCTACATTGATTACGCCATTAGACATTGGGTTATGTATATCGGTTTAATGAAGTTAACTTGTGCAGCTATGTATCCAAACTAGCTTGACTTCGTACACGCCCCCTCCCTTCTTTCCTCCTTGCAGTAATGCCACTACAGCGATGAGATGCACAAACAAACAGTTCCCGAGTTTTCTTATACGTGAAAACTGCAGAGGACGCCTGCTCAATACTCCCATGCGATGCACAAACAAACCCTTCCCGAGTTTCCTTATACGTGAAGATTGCAGAAGACGCCTGCCCAATACCCCCGAAGCCTCGATCCTCTTGGTACATTCTTTAAAACTCATTATAATTCCCGATTTCTTTCGTAATTGAGGAACTGAGGCCTCCTCAGTTCCTCGATCCCTCTTTAAGGGATCGAAAACTATCTGACAAAGGATAAATTTTGCGAGTACTCTTTTAAGATAGCGAAAAAAATAGTGACTTGTAGAGGTCTTGACGGCTTTGGAGACGTCTTTTAACGTCGCTTGTCGCTTGCGGACTCAATTATTGCAGCTGTTGGCAGCTACTCTATCGGGGAATCTTCCGGCGATAGGTGGAGCCTCATTTTGTGAAGGTTATCTATCTCTTCCCGTTCTCGGGGACTCTATTCTATCCTTATCATCGGTCGCACCGAGTGGCCGATCACAGCGATAACAATGGTGCGGCATCGCGCGAACCCAACGGCAAAGTGAGATAAGAATTGAGAAATTAAAATAAAAGAAGACGCTTTGCACAGAATGTCCCCTGTTGGACTGTGCCGCTGTTATCTCACCAGGGCCAGTGGTGCGATAGATGTCGCGACGTGTCAGAGCGTCCTTGGACGCGATAAATAGAACAGCAGCCGGTAGAACTTGTTTCTCCCGTTAATCTTGGCGTCATTGGCGCCTGATTCGGCTAGACGGGCTTGTGGGGCTGCTTTTGAGGCTCTGCGAAGCAACATTTATTTCGCGAAAAAAATGTCGTACTCGTATCTGGAGGCCCTCGTTCTGAGATAAACAGGATGAATAAAAAAAAATGCTCGCCGAAAACAAGTAAATAATGCAGACTGCGAGAAAATAACGCCGTCATCATACAGGCAGCGTTCTGAGCCTAACCACGAGGTAATCGGCTTTATTGCCGGCCAAAATTAGAAAGGGGCTAAATTAAAAAACGAAAAAGAAAGGAAATTGAAAGAAAAGAAACACGATAAAGAAATGACGCTCGTTACTTAGACTTTGGTAATGTTAATTAAAGATCCCTTGGTGGTCCAAACTTATTCGGAGCCGTCCACAAAAGCTTCTCTCATATAGATTCAGTGTTTATTTGGGAGGCCAAGCCGCATGAATCAATCAATCAATCAATCAATTAATCAATCAATTCATCAATCAATCAATCAGATTTATGATCCGGATTGCCTCCAAGCATGGCTATCATAAGTTCCTCGCTCTCTTATATCATGGATTTTGGTCTGGAGTCAGCGATGTAGGAGATGTAGATGAACACATGCACTGAGATGATTTATGTAAGTCAAGCATATATGCACAGCGGAAACGGAAAATTCTGAGCAGCAACTTTTGTATAAGAAGGAAATTGGGCTGACCAGCAGCTCTATAGCTTACTGGCTATGGTATTGTGCTGCCAAGTTAGAGGTCGCGGGTTCGACCCCGGCCGTGGCGGCCACATTTCGACGGAGGTGAAATGCAAAAAGTAAATGAACAAGCAAAAAAAGAAAAGACGACGCCCGTGTACTTAAATTTCAGTGCGCGTTATAGAACCCCAGGCGATCAGAATTAATCCGTAGTCACCAGGTTTCTTTGGCACTGTTGGAATCGTACCGCTGGCACGAGTTGTTGGGGTCTCGGTGCTGGCGCCCGTTATGGCGAATGGGTCGCAAGCCCCAAGGGTAGCGTTGGCCTGGCGGCCTGGGGCACTGGAAGCATCCGAAGGTCCCGGCAAAGCATGAGAAGACTGGTAACAGAACAACTTGTTTATTCTAACATAGCAAAAGAGCGGCCGGTCAGGTCGACCGAAGTGGAGAGACGGGAGAGCACGTAACTCAACAGTACAAATCGGAGCCTCTCCCCTGGCGTCCGGGGGCAGCTGCTCTTATACTCTCGGCGTCGCGGTCCAAAAGGGAAGGAGGGAAGGTCACGGGATGAAGGTCACGGGACGGCGCAGCAGGGGCCCACGACGGCGCGAGCGGTTGAGCCGAGAGACCTCCAGGCCCCTCATTCGGGGAACTCCGCTCCCCGGCTGCCGCGCTTTGACAAGCGAGGGCACACACACACACACGCACACACGAAGACACGTGGCACTGAAACACGCCTGGACACGCTTGGCGGGTAGGCGTTGCGGCGTCGTTGAACGGGCCAAAATGTCCGCCGCTTTGAACAAAGCCCCGGCGTCCGTTGCATCCGCGCCGGCATTACCGCGCGTTGTAGGCGAAACGTAACAGACCGCCCCGCCGGGGGAAGGAGATCCCGATGGTCAGGGGACTGCATCCGCTGTCCGGAGGGATGTCGCTCGATGATGCTCATAACCGAAGTTGGGCGTCCCTGGGCGTTTCTTGAGCGCAGCGCACAGAGAAGGCCTCGTTCTCACGTTCAGGTGCACACAGGACACTGCAAAGTGACTTCGGGAGAGTTGACATTTTTGTTCTCGTTTCCGGCAAGCGTTAGAACCACGCCAAAAGTCAACCGCTCAGTCAGCAAGCACGGCACAACCCTCACTAAGCCCTGCCAGGCTCTTTCCCCTTTTATACTGCTGCCTAGTTCCTTACAGTAGTTTAGCAGCACTCAGAACGCGTCCACAAATCGGAAAAATTGCACTAAAAAGCACATCATCACTTTGAAACACTACACAAAAGCAATAGGTTAAAAAAAATCCTGCCTCAGGAAGAAAAACATCAGTAACAAGCAATTTTGAGGCTGATTCCCACGTTAGGGGCTTCGACTTAAGCCATCGGCGTTACCGTTGAGACTCCCCTTTTTGTAACGCACCTCAAAGGAATATTGTTGCAAAGCGAGGCTCCAGCGCAGGAGGCGGCCATTTTTGGGAGAGATGGTCTGCAGCCATTGGAGAGGGCAGTGATCCGTTTCAATGATAAACCTCGAGCCGGCTAGGTAACATGACAATTTCTGAACGGCCCACACGATACACGCACACTCTTTCTCGGTGGCGCTATACGCCTGCTCACGACTGGTCAGCTTACGACTAGCATACAGGACGGGGTGTTCTACTTCTCCATTTTCCCGTTGGCACAGTACAACGCCCATGCCTCGCTCACTAGCATCACACTGAACAACGAACCCTTTTGTGTAGTCGGGCGATCGTAGCACAGGCTGGCTTGTTAGGGCGCTCTTTAGGGCGCTAAAAGCTCTTTCCTTCGTCTCATCCCAGACGACTGTTTGCGGCTCTGTCTTTCTTAGAGCATCCGTCAAGGGAGCCGCGATATCAGAGTACCTGGGGATGTACCTCTGATAGTAGCCGGCGACACCTAAGAACGACCGAATATCGGTCTTCGTGCGCGGTTGCGGGAAGTCTCGCACAGCGGCCACCTTTATTTCAGAGGGGCGGCGTCGACCCCGACCAATCACGTGTCCGAGGTAGACAACCTCGGCCTGTGCTAACTGGCACTTGGGAGCCTTGACTGTCAAGCCCGCATCGCGCAGGCGGGTTAGCACTGCCCGCAAGTGCGCCATATGCTCAGGCCAGGATGCGGAGAATATCGCTACGTCGTCTAGATACGGTAAAGCGAATTCTTGCTGTCCCCGCAACACTTTATCCATGAGGCTTGAAAAGCAGTATGGCGCGTTCTTCAAACCAAAACTCAAAACTTTAGGACGGAATGTCCCCATTGGTGAAATGAACGCCGCATACCTACTAGCCTCTTCTGTAAGTGGAACCTGCCAATAACCCCTGACAAGATCTAGGGTGGAAATAAACTGAGCGCTACTCACTCTCTCAAGGCGCTCCTCGATGTTAGGGATCGGATAAATTTGATCCTTAGTGATGGAATTAAGCCTGCGGTAGTCGACGCAAGGACGAGGTTCCTTGCCCGGTACCTCAACTAAAATCAAAGGGGAGGTATAATCACTCTCACCCGCTTCAATAACACCGAGCTGTAGCATTTTCGTTACCTCAGCCTCCATAATATCGCTCTGGCGGGGTGACACCCGGTACGCCTTGGATCGTACTGGCTCTGGGGAGGTAAGTTCTATGTCATGAGTAAGGACAGAAGTCCTACCAGGCCTCTCAGAGAACAGACCATGAAACTCTTGTAAGAGCTGGTGTAGTTCGGTTTTCTGCTCAGGCGACAGCGATGCTTTACTTATTAAGTCACTAATGACTTGATCGGTGTCTTTCCTGTTCGTCACTGAGCCTAGTCCCGGAAGCTCGACCGGAAGCTCTTCGGGCACGTTTACCATCATGCACACCACTGCTTCCCGTTGCTTATAGGGTTTGAGCAGATTACAGTGGTAAACTTGCTGTGCTTTTTACGTTCGCGCTCATCTTTCTCTTTCTGTTCTTTAAGTTCGCGCTCCTGTTTCTCTTTTTGTTCTTTAAGTTCGCGCTCCTGTTTCTCTTTTTGCGCCTCCCTCTCCTCAATGGTCTCAAGGCATTCCGACAGCTCGTCATCCTCAGCTTCTAACTCAAGAATAGCCCTTAGCAGTTCTGGTTTTCTGAGTTTGTCTGAGACATCCAGACCCAACTCTCTCGCAAGCTCCAGCAATTTCGGTTTGCGCAACGACTTCAAATCCATGGCTGCTCTGAATGCTGCTTTCTCTACTGCCTACTATTGTCTTGCCGCAAACTAACCCGGCAGCAACGACAACCCCAATTACCAGCTCTGTTTCTAACACTAACAAAAGCCTGGCAAAACTCAGAAGAAGAAAGTCCCGCACTCACCAAACCTCGCAGCCAAGACTTCAGCGCAGTCGTTCCGCTGCAGGCAACCAGTCATCACACAGGGCTCGTTGCACTGCTCCCGGATGGTCGTTGAGCTGCTCAGCATACAGTCAACCGCATCTCTTCGCTGCTGGCCTCCGTTGTCGCGATCTCACCGCTGGCAACCAGATGTTGCAATCGTACCGCTGGCACGAGTTGTTGGGGTCTCGGTGCTGGCGCCCGTTATGGCGAATGGGTCGCAAGCCCCAAGGGTAGCGTTGGCCTGGCGGCCTGGGGCACTGGAAGCATCCGAAGGTCCCGGCAAAGCATGAGAAGACTGGTAACAGAACAACTTGTTTATTCTAACATAGCAAAAGAGCGGCCGGTCAGGTCGACCGAAGTGGAGAGACGGGAGAGCACGTAACTCAACAGTACAAATCGGAGCCTCTCCCCTGGCGTCCGGGGGCAGCTGCTCTTATACTCTCGGCGTCGCGGTCCAAAAGGGAAGGAGGGAAGGTCACGGGATGAAGGTCACGGGACGGCGCAGCAGGGGCCCACGACGGCGCGAGCGGTTGAGCCGAGAGACCTCCAGGCCCCTCATTCGGGGAACTCCGCTCCCCGGCTGCCGCGCTTTGACAAGCGAGGGCACACACACACACACGCACACACGAAGACACGTGGCACTGAAACACGCCTGGACACGCTTGGCGGGTAGGCGTTGCGGCGTCGTTGAACGGGCCAAAATGTCCGCCGCTTTGAACAAAGCCCCGGCGTCCGTTGCATCCGCGCCGGCATTACCGCGCGTTGTAGGCGAAACGTAACAGCACTCAAAAACCGCAGAATCTGATTTTTTAGACAGGTCGCAACGCTTTTGATAAGCACTTCTAGGTCATGACGGACGGCTTATCAACAGCCGGGAAGATTATGAAGTAATTTCATTCTGTAGTAGAACTAACCTAAGGGGCGAAAGCTTGTTGAATTCACGGAGAAGCATGAGAAGAAACTACTGACCGCTGAGCGAGCTATGGAGCCAAAACTGACAGTCTTAACTTTAAAGGGACACTAAAGCGAAACAATAAATCAGTTTAGACTAATGAAGCATTGTTTGAGAACCATACAGGCAGCCATTTAAAAAAAAATAGTTTGATTATTAGATGAGAAAATGAAGGTGCAAGTATCAGTATTTGAATTTCGCGCCGAAGCGCCAGCGCCCGTACGTCAGCGTGACGTCAGGGATTCCAAAGTATGTTTTCGCATTTGGGCCGCGTTGGCTAAATAAAGGTTCCCGAAACTTGCCATGCTTAATATTTGGTTCCTTTAGAACACAATGTAGTCAATCTGTACCGCTATATATAATTAGTAGGCCCTAGAAGACGCCATAAAAATCCAACACGTCACAGCCCCCAGGTGCGAAAACTTCAAGGGGCGTCGCCACCCGTATTTCGTTCTTGCGCATTTTCTAGCTTACTAAACGTCTTATCGTTGTAAGATTGGTGTTTTTGGTGTTGTAGAACGGTAATGTACTGATGCAGAATAAATCATTTTTCACTTTAGTGTCCCTTTAAGAGACAGGAAGACAGTGGCGTGGATTTGAAAGCAAACAGGGGTAGCCGATATTCCAGTGGAAATTAGAAGAAAAAAAATACAGTCGGGTTGGTGTTTACAGGGTGTCCCAGCTAACTTTAGCCAGAGTTTTAAAATATGCAAATGCCACGTAGCTGGTCCGAACAAAGGTAATGTTTGCTGTCGTTTAGAGATACTATAAAATTATTATTTGCAGCCGGCCTAATTAGATCAGTTTTAATTAATTAATGAACTTCTCAAATATTATGATTAGATTAGTGTAAATGAGAAAATTGTAGAGCGACATGAAAAAGTCCCTATACAGCTTTCTGTTCCTCAGTACGTGCTACAAGAAAGTGTTTTTCCCAACGTGAATGAAGCCCGCTAAGGCTCGCAAAATTGTCGCGCGACTGGCCCCACGAGGCACTTTACGTGTATTCGCGGGCTTCTTTCACGCTCGGAAAAACACTTTTATGTTATAGTAGTTATAGTACGATAATTGCTCCCAAGATAAAAGAAACTTAGTCAAGCACGGGAGTGTATCTGGTGGTGTGATGACGTTAGGAAAATCTAGAGGCACCAGGACGGATCACTGGGAAATGTCTTGGCCTTGCTGTGGATGTAAAGAGGGTCGATGATGACACAACTATCGGAGAGTTTCACGAATACATCTACTTTGGTCCGAACGAACGAACGAACGAACGAACGAACGAACGAACGAACGAACGAACGAAGGAACGAAGGAACGAACGAACGAACGAACGCACGAGCGAACGAACGAACGAACGAGCGAGCGAACGAACGAACGAACGAACGAATGAACGAGCGAGCGAGCGAATGAACGAACGAGCGAACGAACGAACGAACGAGCGAACGAACGAACGAACGAACGAACGAACGAAGGAACGAAGGAACGAACGAACGAACGAACGCACGAGCGAGCGAGCGAGCGAGCGAACGAACGAACGAACGAACGAACGAACGAGCGAGCGAGCGAGCGAGCGAGCGAGCGAACGAACGAACGAACGAATGAACGAACGAGCAAGCGAGCGAGCGAACGAACGAACGAACGAATGAACGAACGAGCGAGCGAGCGAGCGAGCGAACGAACGAACGAACGAGCGAACGAGCGATCGAGCGAGCGAACGAACGAACGAGCGAACGAACGAACGAGCGAGCGAACGAGCGAACGAACGAACGAACGAACGAACGAACGAACGAGCGAGCGAGCGAGCGAGCGAGCGAACGAACGAACGAACGAGCGAACGAACGAACGAACGAACGAACGAACGAACGAACGAACGAGCGAGCGAACGAACGAACGAACGAACGAACGAACGAACGAACGAACGAACGAACGAACGAGCGAACGAACGAGCGAACGAGCGAGCGAACGAAGGAACGAGCGAACGAACGAACGAGCGAACGAACGAGCGAGCGAACGAGCGAGCGAGCGAGCGAACGAACGAACGAACGAACGAACGAACGAACGAACGACTCATGAAGAGAACGAAGCAAACAAGCAAGTTCGTGGACAGCTTAAGTCACACGTAGAAGCGTAACACCGCATCCACGAACTTCCCAATGCACCTCACGCTGGCTCTGTAAATTCCGCCATGTGCACAAATTAAAAGGAGCGAACTTCACATCGACCCGCCGCCTACGCCGAACAGTCGCGCCCTTAAGGGAAAGAACTCTGTGTTGACGCTTCGAAACTTTCTCTCTTCTGAAACACAATAAAGTAAAGCTGCACAATGCAGAACTTCGAGTTGTCCCGACCTTTCTAAAGTTAGCGCTTCCAGTGGTTCGGTGTTAGAGTGTTCCTGTATACTTCTTTTGGTTATTTTTATATGGGTCTGCAAATATTCGGAATTTCGAATACTAATTCAGTTGGCTTTGTTGGCGTTTCTAGAATCCGACGAATACATTGAATATTCCTTTTGTAGCTGAAAATTTACTGGGTAACAATTATTATCAGAGCCTGCAGGGTGAAGATGCTTTGCAAGGCTGTTAATAATGTTAGTTGGTAATGCAACTTAGCATGGGAAACACATAAAAAGGACGTTACAGATGAACATTGTTTTAGCTGTATGCAGACGTGTCACACAGGAAAATTTAATGTCAGCCGTAGATAAAGGCACCCGCAAATTTGCGGGTGCTAGCTGGAATCGGCTGGCGCAGGACAGGGGTAATTGAGATCGCGAGGAGAGGCCTTCGTCCTGCAGTGGATATAAAAGATCATGAAGATGATGATGATGATGGTGTAGGTAAAAGCACTGGATACAGCGCGTGACACAGAGGCTGTAGTGGCTCAGCACTACGAAATATATTGCCATTCGCTTAAAATGGTGATGACGATGTGTCAAAGAATAAAACAAAAAATGCGACACTTTACGCTAAGATTTCTTGAAGTCAGTGTCATTTAACTAAAGCTAATTTTATAGCTATATCACAACATTCTAAAGATTTAAGGTCACGCTTACGTAAGTAATCCAGTGATACATTGCAGTAGACTAAAGTGATACTCATCCAGACGAAGACGGTACGAGTCTTGGGCCAGGTATGAATCCAGTAAGTTGTAAAATAATAATAATAATAATAAAAAAAACATGACGGGCGTGCATTAACCACCACCAACGCGCGGAGGTCTGGTCTGTCGCTGATGTAAGTAAAACTGATAACAGCTTTGCATTTTATTAAAATATAGTAAACAACGGCTTACATTTTTATTAGTTTTAATTTGTATGTTGTGTGTTTTCTGTGCTCCTGTATATAGTTCCTGGTACTCTTCACCTAAGATTCACCTCTTCGCCTAAGAGACGGTTTAGGTTCTGAAACATATTCGAATGACTAGCTGGAACTCATCGGGGATCGCAAATGTCATTTTCGTCGAATGACAACAAACATCCTAGCGTAGCTAGCGAGTTAATTACAATAAATAACTTTAAAGTAGGGTGTCAGATGTGTAGCTCCCCGAGGAGCTGTGCGCATGGCGGCTTTCGGTTTTCGAAAGAAATACGGCCTTTAGAATAGGATGCACACATACGGGCAAAAGCATACGGGCCACAGGGTCGACGAAAAAAAAGAGGAATTCCTTCGCGATGAACTTGTATAAATGTATGCTGATGAGTGCACTAGAAAATTCGTAATGCCAAGTTCGGACTGCAGTCTTTAAATTCAAGTTTTCAATTTCAAGCTAAACGACTTAAAGGCGTAACGTTTGGCACAGATAATCAGAGTGCAATAGAGAACGTATATTCAAAAATTTGTTAAGGTCAGCGGACCTCGAAAAATGACCGGAGTCGCCTCTTAACAGGCCTTCTCCTTTCTCTGCTCTAGGCTCTCGCATTTCGACGCACCTTTGTCGATGCTTACCTGCGCTGACCTTGGTTGCCCTCCTACAGCCGTCGGTAGGGGCCAAAGCGGTCCGACACTACGGCGCTGCTATTTGGAGGCGAGGGAGGGGGGGGGGGGGGGCGTAATCGGATTTTCGGTTCGTTCTCCTTCGAGTCTCAGGAAAAGGGGAGAAATGGTTCACTGCCCGGCGACAAATTTTGAGGTGGAGAGCGAGAGGCGTGTCTTTCGCCTGAGTTGAGCCCGTCCTTTCCGAGGAAGCACAACTGGTCACTGCTGCCGGTCATTCTCGGCCCGCAATGAAAGGAGCTACGATAAAAGAATGCAGCAGAAGCGTCTTTGGGTGTACGTTCATCGGCGTTTACTAAGAATCTTGAGATTTAGCACACCACAAGAGGACAGTGGGCCCTTTTTCCAGTAAGCAAACCCTCCAGCGGCCGCCGCTTAAACTAAATTTGACGGCCCACGGCCGGACCAAATGGTAGTCGCGCGCTTTTCTAAAGAGCGCGCGTCTCCCCTCCAGTCCGTCCGTGGACGAGCACGGCGAGCGCGCTCCCGCCCCCACAGAGTTTCCTACAATCACCACTAGAGGTAACTATGGCGCTGCAGTCGTTCAGCCACCATGGGAATGATGGATGGGCAGTGCATGGACTCGTCCCATCTTCGTTCTTGAGGATTCAGACGCTCTTGGGGCATTGTTTATTACTCTATTATCCGCATTCACTGTCCTAAATTTCAGAGCAACCTATACCTTTTTTTCTAAGTGCAGAAGACTGCGAACATGCACTGTCGCTACTAAACGCAGTGGTTCAGCTTGTCCAGGTGGCCGAATCGAAATGCGCCAAGCGTCTCAACGCGCTGGCTTGTCCGCGAGAAATTTGTGTGGCGGTTTGTCGATCCGTGCGCCTGCGGCGCCATCCGGGTTTCAATATCGGGTTTCTGTACTAGACGTCCTGTGTTCGAATCCTGCCGTCGGGCAATTTTAATGACGTGTACTTAATTAATTATTGCACAGCACTTCGTTGAAAATGACGAGTTTACAAAGTCCCGAAGCCAGAGAGACCGAGTTTAAGCAAATGCATATGACACCCATCATTCCGATGCCTGCTCAACCGCTGCGCTTGCAGATCCCGTAGACACCATTGTTCCCTCTAGTAATTGTTGTATGAAACTATATGCCCGCCCGTTCTCGCTTCTAAGCAGTGGTAGCGTGTGTTTTATTTCGTTATTCTCTTCTTTTCGGTTGTGTTGTTGGAGTAGACTCGTCGTCCTTAATTAGGCTAAGGCGGTGCATATTTGCTCACGTGCATCAATAACACCTTTTCCATTTACCGATGCGAAGGCGACATCTGGAGCGAGACGTGCAGGCCGTCAAACAACGAACAGCCTGCAAAGGTCCTACACTCGTACCGCGAGTGTATTTCAGAGTAAGTGTTGTTCTTCCCTCTGTCTCTCTCTCTCTCTCTCTGAGAGAGGGAGAAAAGAAAGGAGAAGGCCGGCAGGTTAACCAGAGGGGAAGATCCGGTTTACGCTGGGGAGAGACGGGAGAGTAAGGTAAAGAGACAGGAAAGTAGAGAGAGAGAAAGAAAGGGAGACAAATACACAATCGCAGTCAGTCACTGTCACCGCATACTATTACCGCAAAGCACAGTAGCCCCTCTGGCATTATGAACATCAGCTCAGACTACAGCCGCTTCGATGTAGCTCTCCATATGTAGCGTATTTTAGATTGTGTGTTACAGCGCGAAGCAGGGACAAGGGACGCAAGAAAACCGAGGACAAGCGCTTACGTCCCTTGTCCCTGCTTCGCGCTGCACCCCACAATCTAAAATAGAAGACCAACTAGCCCAAACCATCACCCTTCTATGTAGCGTATGTCATGGTACCATGGAAGGGAGTGGATGAAACTCGTTGTTATGTCAGGTGTGTAAAATTGCATTCCCCTGTAAAAAAATGAAATAATTAAGACAAATATCAAGAAACCGAACAAGAAAACAGAGAGACTCCTATTTCTGTATAATGCGACACCGCCAGTGTGTCGCTTCGGTCTTGCGCGATGCATTCCTATGGCCCTGTGTGGCGACACTCATCTTTTTGTCTGACCCTGCGTCACCGTACGACGCATGCGCGATGCATGCGGTAACGCGTGCGTCAGCCAATAGCAAGAACCCAGTGATATGCACACCGGTAGATTAATATAGTGCCTAGACCGCCGAATCAGTCGTAGCGCGGCAAGTGCGACTCGAATGTTTACAGAGCTGGTGTCGTGCTATTGCCAGAGCGTAATAGTTCTGCGGAAACCCGCAAGGTGGAGAGAAGCAATTAATACGGGGAAAATGAGACGTCCACCCAAACGTAGCAAATTTCTCCAAAGGAAACGCATACGAGTTTCTCGAAAGAAAAGCCTTGCAGATGAAGAAAAATTCGTCCTGTTCCGGGACGAATGTTTCTTCAACTGAGAGGCTTTTATTTCGAGTAACCCGTATGGGTTTATTCTGTAGCAATTTTCTACGTTTGGGTGGTTGTGTCATTTTCCCTTTATTATTACCAGAACGCAGCAGGCTTGCTTCACTCAGCAAGCATCGGGTGATGGCTCACTGGCAACATAGCGTATATGTATATATTTCTTTTTCTTGGAACTTGACAGAGCGCACCACAAACGTATAACACGCCCAGCATTCCACGATGGTTCGTGCAATCCACAGTACAGCAAGTTTCCCGCATGAGGTCCGCCGCGAAAGCTGATTCTATCGATCGAGCGTTCGTCCACGAATTTGTTTTCGTCGACAAAACTGCTTGCAGTCTCTCCCACGAACTGCTGAACTGTTTCCTTGCCCAATATTACCCCGCCGAACACGTAAAAAAAAATTGTTGTTTAGTCCTTCAGACTAAGAGAATTACCGCGCCTCATGCAAATGGATCACGTGCTCAACGTCGCAAGCCTGCCCTGCGGTGATGGCGGCGCAGCTTGGCTGCTGCTGGGGGCGAGGGTACGCGCATGCGCATAGCTGAATCGAAAAAGGAAGGCCCATTTATTGCGCTAATAGCTACGTGCGACTAACTTATTTGCCGTCATCAGCCGAGTGAAACCAAATTCGGCATGCGCCAGTCCAAAACACCCAACTTCAGACGTACGAGCTGTGGAATCGACAACCGAACCGCAAAAAAAAAAAAAAAAAAAAAAAAGACAGAAAAAAAGCCAGTAGTGATTTATGTTTCAGTCATGTGCGTGTGATGAAAGAAAGCAACAGCCCACTTCAGCATTTGTTTCTTACGAAGTTACCAGTTACTCATAAATCAGCTGAAATTTGCCCCAAGGCGAGAGCTTCGATAGGTGCCGCCACATCTTTTGACGCAGCAGAGCCGGTGAGACAAGTTTGGGGTGAGACGCTGTTCCCCAGGAATAACGTGCTATGCACAAACCACGAACGCCATTTGCGTCTAACGTATACGCAGTGACAACGACGCTATTTCTTCGAGGCCCGTCTAGATTTCTCTACTAAATGCGAAATACATTCAATGCAGACTCGTTAAATCTTCCCATGTGATAGAGACTTTAGTAAAGAAATACCCCACTCGCAACGACAAACTTGCCACTCTTGGCGTTAGAGGAGGCTTGGTAAGACAGAAAAGACGCAAGACAATAAAATAAAAATAAATAAAAAAATAAACCGGCGGCTTCATCACCCTGGTGTTCCCGTACTAGCTCAGAATGACGTCATTCATTTTGACAGCGACTACTCTTGTGTAGTTAATTGCTCACGGTAAAGATAAACCAAAATGCTTTTTAAAGAAGCCAGACGCTGAATGTAGCAAGTTTGGAGAACCTATAAAGAACATAAAATCAGCCTGGTTGCAAGAAGACACTTTGAAATCTGGGACGTCACAATGACGGCCTCGTGCTGACGTTTCAGCGCGAAATTCAGTAAAGGAATTTCACATCCGTTTTATTGTGTACGAATCACTGTTTTTCAGTAAGATTGGATTAAACGCAGCTTTGTAAAAATACTTAATTACGTTAAATCAATTCCGTCTTGCCCATCAGTGAACAATTAGAGTCATTCCTAGAACCGCCGCTTCTGTGGACTATGCTACCGTAATGCCTTGTTGCTGCGAGAATGCGCCGGTATACCAATAAGGCTAACGTGTGGATTAGTAAATAATTTTTGCGTGGTGTAGGTAGACCCGCCCATGTGTGCAGCAATATTTTTCTTGTCGTTTAATTCTTAGTCATGTATAATATTTGGTGTTCGACTCCATATTCTGAAGCCAGTTCGCAACGAATATTGGAATTCGATTCCAAAAAGTTCGCTTTTTCAGAACTAGTTTCTATCATAAGTGCTGCGGCACGACGTCATCCGCGTTATGAAAAAAAAAAAAGAAAAATGAAGGCGTTTCGCACGAGATTAACCATCCATCATTTCTTGCTGCACAACAAAGAAAAAGAAAGAAAAACCAAAAACATTTTTTTGTGGTGCAAGAAGGAGGGTAAAATATTTGCATAGAATAGAAAAACCTAAAACAGGTTTTCGGGAAGTAAACAGACGAGTAAAGAAGGAAAGTATAAAATGTATGGTCATACGCTACTACAGCTGTTGCGTAAGTACCAAGATCCATATCCCTTATCAGTGTAAACAAAAACGAAATAAAAACAACACGAACCTAGCGCCATTCGGTTGGCGCACTGTTCGGACAGATTGATCAGATTACCGATAACTCACATCGCACTAAACTAGTTTATCCAATTATCCGTAAAACAACGAATTCTTGTTTGCACCCAGAGTTCCTGGCTCTTTACGCCTTGATTCAGGTGCAGATAAAAACAGTGGGGGAAAAAAAAAAAGAGAAAAAAGCTTCCTCACCGTTTGCACGAAAAGAAGGTGTTACGAAAGTATACGACCTAAAAAAAAGTAACAAGAAAGAAGAAAGACAGAAATTTATCGCGCGCAGACTCACGCTTGCGTGCTGTACCGCTCAACTTTGAAAAGAAGCGAACCTAAGCATGAATAAACGAAAGGCATAATACTTTTTTTCTCGCTTTGGAACAACACGAAACCGCGCTAGCGTACTTTTCTCGCTGTACTATATTTAGCCTCTTCCTTTTTTGTGTGTGTGTGTTGTTTTCTTTTTTTTTTTTCCAAGTCAGTGAGTGATTGGCTTGGGGGAACACTTTCCCCGCGAACGGGCGCCGGATCGAAGTATTGGAAGAGGGAAAGGGAGTTCGCTGGCGTCAGCTTGGCGGATGGATGCCGAACTCGCAGCAGAGCCGCGAGAACGGGCGTGCAGGTCATGATCGTGATGCTTGCCGCAGCCGTTGCACTGAGATCATAATCGCGAAACGCACGCGGATGCACGAAGCCTGCTCACTCGTTCGCTTGCTCCCACACGCACGCACTCAGAGAAGATGGTGGTGGTGGTGGTGGTGAATTGTAGCAAGAGGCGGGTATAGCCTGGCGAACAAGGCCGGCAATTGCACCGCCCAAGCGTCTCGCACAATACCGCTGAAGGGTTTCACCATATGTCCATCAAACCAGTCTCTCTTAGGAATTCGATGAGGAGACGTGAAGTTTCTTTGCGGGCTATAACTGATCCCTCGGGAAACATAAGGTGTTGCAGGCGCGCATGCGGAAGGTCCTTGTTTTGCAGATTTTTCCGGAGAGTGTCTCTTTCATCTTGGAATTGCTGGCAGGACCACAAAAAGTAGTCAGAGAAGTCAGAGAAGACGCAGGCAGACGGAAGAAGAAAACTGCACCCGCCGTGGTTGCTCAGCGGCTGTGGTGTTGGGCTGCTGAGCACGAGTTCACGGAATCGAATCCCGGCCACGGCGGCCGCTTTTCGATGGCGGCGAATTGCGCAAACACCCGTGTACTTAGATTTAAGTGCACGTCAAAGAACCCCAGGTGGCCGAAATTTCCGGAGTCCTCCACTACGGCGTGCCTCATGATCAGAAAGTGGTTTTGGCACGTAAAACCCCATAATTTAATTTGTTTTAATAAGAAAACTGCCCAGTACACCCAGTACAAAACGGTGAGCCGGAACACGCTTTCCGGTGCTCTCAGTACACAGGGTGTTTCAGCGAACCCTTTCAAAAATTTTTAAGAGTTGCCTGTAGCAGCTATCACAATTCTAGTTCGTGAGCTGGTCTTACTCGAAGCGGCGGACAATACTTGCACAAAAAATTGAGATGCAAAATCGGCTAATTATTAAAAATTCGCAAATTAACTTTTTAACTAATTACATTACGGCGCATATCGCAATTTAAGATTATAGCCGTAGAGTTCAAAGGCGGACCCGCTTGGAACGGATTTTCAAGATGACACCAGTTTAGATATATAAATTCCTCAACCTTGCGGATAAATGCTTTGGCGTCCAAGTTAATTTGTTAAGAAAACGTCGCTTGACGCACTGAGACACAAAAGTAACTGGAACGCCAATGCACTTCTCCGCAAAGTTCGGGAATTTATATCTCGAGACTGGTGTCGTCCAGAGAACTCGTTCCAAGTGGATCCGCCTCGCGAATCCCACTGCTAGAATTGGTAAATTGCGACATGGGTTATAAGATAATTAGCTAAAAATTTATCTCGTGAATTCTTGTTATAGTCGATTTTGCATTTCAATTTTTTTTTGTGCGAGTAGTGACCGCCGCTTCGAGTAGACCGGCTTGTAAACTAGAATTGAGCTATCTGCCACAGGCAACCTTTAAAAAATTTTGAAAGTGTTCGCTGAAACACCCTGTATAAGCCAGTACGCTGTAAGATACTGGACTTGAATTCTGGGGTCTTACGTGCCAAAAATCACGATTTGGCCGTGAGGCTACGCCGTAGGTGGGATGACTCCGGATTAATTCTGACCACCAAGGGGTATCTTTAACGTGCAAGACACTGAAAAAAAAAACAACCGCCCAACGGTTCGAGTACAGAGCAATGAGCTGGAAGGCTCTGGAATGCACTGGTATTTCAGGTAGGGCCCCGTTAGGTTCACAGCAGCTATTGCTTAAAAGGACAATGAGTATTCTTGTGGTTTGATGCGCCGAAACCGCAATCCAATTGTAAGGTGCTCCGCCGAGGGTACTCCGGATCAATTTTAATCCCCCGAGGTTCTTTAACCCGCACCTAATCTAAGTATACGAGAGCTTTTTTCCATTTCGGCCCCATCAAAATGCGGCCGCCGCGGTTAGAATCGAACCAGCGACCTCGAGGTCAGCTGCGCAACGCCGTATTTCCTGGGCTATACTGCGGTGGGCTAGAGAGACACTGAAGAGAAACGTATTGTTAAAAATTTATTAGAAAATAACGATTGTTCGATATCAATATAGAGCTTGCCTCATAATAAGGGGGGGGGGGGGGGGGGCTTTGGCACGTAAAACCCCTGGAAATTTCTTTTAATGTAATAGTACAGCCACTCCTACAACAACAGCAGATTTGACAAATCAGAAAAGACGCAACAAAAGAAAAGAAAAAGGAAAAAAAAAATACGCGTTTCGATGTAGCCCGGAGCTTCGGTATCAGCCCGCCATGACATCTTTAACTTCGACAGCAGCTAGTCGGGTATATTAGACATTATTAATAGCAAAGGAGTACGCCGAATCCTAAACGAAGGAAAAGTTCCTGATGGCGAGGTTTTTGTTATTTTTGTGCTTCCGGAAATGGTAATATACGAGACACCGTTTTTGTATTCCTTGCCATTACGAAAGATAAGGAGCTTTACGTAAGCAGAGCATGACGTGGAGCGTATAACGGTCATAACGGTCAGCGCCAGAGAGACGGCTTTCCTGTTCGGCGACCGAGTAATGTGGACGTGTTTATGTTGAAGCAGCTACCTCAGGCCCCGAAAATTTGCACATCATGACTGCAGCCCCGTCCTCACTGAAACGCAAATGTAAGGCACGTTGTTATCGTGACGAATAAAACTGCAAGATGCTACGCGGAAATGTTCTTACTTAGGCCTTCTCACACCCTGAAATAGGTTTCCTTTTTTTTCGTGTTGCTTTGCCGCATAGCATGTGGACCCCGAGGCAGTATTGCGGCAGCTTTGAGTCATCTTCTGCGATATCGTGTTACTCAGCATTAGTGTTGCGTCTCAGGAGTCGGGCAAGCAAAACACGCGCACACAGGTACACAAATAAAACAGCTACGTTTATTCCTTGCTAATGTGTTCGGTGTTCCGAGCTAATTGCATTTGATGTTCAAGCAACTACCCTTTCCCCAGCTTTCTCCTTGCGTCACGTCCCGTCCTTTATTTCCTTTTTTTTTTGCGGTGCCATTAAATATATGATGTTAAAGGGGCTTAGGTGTTCTGAAGACGACTTTTATTAAATCGTTTAGACGAAAACCATGGGCATGAAACAATGACCATGGAGAAATGCAGAGGCTTTTCGAAAGGTCTGCGCTTCGAAACTAACCGAGGCGAAATACTACGCCAGCAAGAAAGAAAAACGTAAGTTAGTGCCGAAGAATTAAACAGCCACTTTACTCGTAACTATGGACGACTAAAGAACGTGTTTGTTGGAAGCACTTAAATATATTGATAATTATGCCCATCATCATCAGTCTATTTTATGTTCACTGCAGGACGGAGGCCCCTCCCTTGTTGGAATCGTACCGCTGGCACGAGTTGTTGGGGTCTCGGTGCTGACGCCCGTTATTGCCAATGGGTCGCAAGCCCCAAGGGTAGCGTTGGCCTGGCGGCCTGGGGCACTGGAAGCATCCGAAGGTCCCGGCAAAGCAAGAGAAGACTGGTAACAGAACAACTTGTTTATTCTAACATAGCAAAAGAGCGGCCGGTCAGGTCGACCGAAGTGGAGAGACGGGAGAGCACGTAACTCAACAGTACAAATCGGAGCCTCTCCCCTGGCGTCCGGGGGCAGCTGCTCTTATACTCTCGGCGTCGCGGTCCAAAAGGGAAGGTCACGGGATGAAGGTCACGGGATGAAGGTCACGGGACGGCGGAGCATGAGCCCACGACGGCGCGCACGGTCGAGCCGAGAGACCTGCTGAACCGAGTGCAGTGACGCATCGCCAACCCCCCCCACACGACGGCGCGAACGGTTGAGCCGAGAGACCTCCAGGCTCCTCATTCGGGGAACTCCGCTCCCCGGCTGCCGCGCTTTGACAAGCGAGGGCACACACACACACACGCACACACGAAGACACGTGGCACTGAAACACGCCTGGACACGCTTGGCGGGTAGGCGTTGCGGCGGCGTCGGACGGGCCAAAATGTCCGCCGCTTTGAACAAAGCCCCGGCGTCCGTTGCATCCGCGCCGGCATTACCGCGCGTTGTAGGCGAAACGTAACAGACCGCCCCGCCGGGGGAAGGAGATCCCGATGGTCAGGGGACTGCATCCGCTGTCCGGAGGGATGTCGCTCGATGATGCTCATAACCGAAGTTGGGCGTCCTTGGGCGTTTCTTGAGCGCAGCGCACAGAGAAGGCCTCGTTCTCACGTTCAGGTGCACACAGGACACTGCAAAGTGACTTCGGGAGAGTTGACATTTTTGTTCTCGTTTCCGGCAAGCGTTAGAACCACGCCAAAAGTCAACCGCTCAGTCAGCAAGCACGGCACAACCCTCACTAAGCCCTGCCAGGCTCTTTCCCCTTTTTTTTTACTGCTGCCTAGTTCCTTACAGTAGTTTAGCAGCACTCAGAACGCGTCCACAAATCGGAAAATTGCACTAGAAAGCACATCATCACTTTGAAACACTACACAAAAGCAATAGGTTAAAAATCCTGCCTCAGGAAGAAAAACATCAGTAACAAGCAATTTTGAGGCTGATTCCCACGTTAGGGGCTTCGACTTAAGCCATCGGCGTTACCGTTGAGACTCCCCTTTTTGTAACGCACCTCAAAGGAATATTGTTGCAAAGCGAGGCTCCAGCGCAGGAGGCGGCCATTTTTGGGAGAGATGGTCTGCAGCCATTGGAGAGGGCAGTGATCCGTTTCAATGATAAACCTCGAGCCGGCTAGGTAACATGACAATTTCTGAACGGCCCACACGATACACGCACACTCTTTCTCGGTGGCGCTATACGCCTGCTCACGACTGGTCAGCTTACGACTAGCATACAGGACGGGGTGTTCTATTTCTCCATTTTCCCGTTGGCACAGTACAACGCCCATGCCTCGCTCACTAGCATCACACTGAACAACGAACCCTTTTGTGTAGTCGGGCGATCGTAGCACAGGCTGGCTTGTTAGGGCGCTCTTTAGGGCGCTAAAAGCTCTTTCCTTCGTCTCATCCCAGACGACTGTTTGCGGCTCTGTCTTTCTTAGAGCATCCGTCAAGGGAGCCGCGATATCAGAGTACCTGGGGATGTACCTCTGATAGTAGCCGGCGACACCTAAGAACGACCGAATATCGGTCTTCGTGCGCGGTTGCGGGAAGTCTCGCACAGCGGCCACCTTTATTTCAGAGGGGCGGCGACGACCCCGACCAATCACGTGTCCGAGGTAGACAACCTCGGCCTGTGCTAACTGGCACTTGGGAGCTTTGACTGTCAAGCCCGCATCGCGCAGGCGGGTTAGCACTGCCCGCAAGTGCGCCATATGCTCAGGCCAGGATGCGGAGAATATCGCTACGTCGTCTAGATACGGTAAAGCGAATTCTTGCTGTCCCCGCAACACTTTATCCATGAGGCTTGAAAAGCAGTATGGCGCGTTCTTCAAACCAAAACTCAAAACTTTAGGACGGAATGTCCCCATTGGTGAAATGAATGCCGCATACCTACTAGCCTCTTCTGTAAGTGGAACCTGCCAATAACCCCTGACAAGATCTAGGGTGGAAATAAACTGAGCGCTACTCACTCTCTCAAGGCGCTTCTCGATGTTAGGGATCGGATAAATTTGATCCTTAGTGATGGAATTAAGCCTGCGGTAGTCGACGCAAGGACGAGGTTCCTTGCCCGGTACCTCAACTAAAATCAAAGGGGAGGTATAATCACTCTCACCCGCTTCAATAACACCGAGCTGTAGCATTTTCGTTACCTCAGCCTCCATAATATCGCTCTGGCGGGGTGACACCCGGTACGCCTTGGATCGTACTGGCTCTGGGGAGGTAAGTTCTATGTCATGAGTAAGGACAGAAGTCCTACCAGGCGTCTCAGAGAACAGACCTTGAAACTCTTGTAAGAGCTGGTGTAGTTCTGTTTTCTGCTCAGGCGACAGCGATGCTTTACTTATTAAGTCACTAATGACTTGATCGGTGTCTTTCCTGTTCGTCACTGAGCCTAGTCCCGGAAGCTCGACCGGAAGCTCTTCGGGCACGTTTACCAACATGCACACCACTGCTTCCCGTTGCTTATAGGGTTTGAGCAGATTACAGTGGTAAACTTGCTGTGCTTTCCGCTTTCCTGGCAGACTCACCACGTAGTTAACGTCCGACAGTTTTTGAACAATCCGTGCTGGGCCCTCCCACTGCACGTCGAGTTTGTTCTTTAGCGATGTGCGCAATATCATGACCTCATCGCCCACCTCAAAACGACGGGCCCTGGCTGTCCGATCATAATAAACCTTGGCCCTCTGCTGGGCCTCTGCCATTGCTTCACCTGACAACTCCTGTGCCCTTCTTAAGCGTTCGAGGAGCTTAAGCACGTACTCTACCACGACTGGGTCGTCGCCCCTGCCTTCCCATGATTCTCGAAGCATGCGAAGCGGAGATCGCAGCGAGCGACCGTACACCAGCTCAGCTGGCGAGAACCCCGTAGCCGCATGCGGCGCGGTTCTTAAAGCAAACATCACTCCAGGCAGACACAGCTCCCAGTCAGTTTGATGTTCAAAACACAATGCTCTCAACACGCGCTTCATGACGGAGTGGAGCTTCTCCACGGAATTCGACTGGGGGTGGTGCACTGAGCTGTGTAACAGCCTTACCCCGCACCTTTCGAGAAAGGCTGTCGTCAAAGCGCTAGTAAACACTGTACCCTGATCTGACTGGATTTCTGCAGGAAAACCAACTCGCGCAAATATGGACAGTAGTGCATTGACTATCTCAACTGAGCTGAGTTCTTTAAGCGGCACTGCTTCAGGGAACTTTGTCGCTGGGCAGATCACAGTCAAAATGTGTCGGTACCCCGTGGCTGTTACCGGCAGAGGTCCCACTGTATCAATAACGAGCCGTCTAAAAGGCTCCGTAATGATAGGCACCAACTTCAACGGCGCCCTCGATTTGTCCCCTGGCTTGCCCACCCGCTGACAGGTGTCGCATGTCTTCACAAAGTGGTCTGCGTCCCGAAAACACCCTGGCCAATAGTACTCTTGCAAGAGACGGTCCTTAGTTTTCTTAACTCCTAGGTGTCCGGACCACGAACCCCCATGCGACAAGCGCAACAGATCCTGACGATAGCATTGAGGCACGATCAGCTGATCGAACTCCACTCCCCTGCGGTCTAGATACTTCCGGTACAGGACCCCACCTCTTTCCACAAAGCGAGCATTTTTCTTGGCGATACCTTCCTTGATAATGCAGCGTATGTTTTCTAGGCTGCCATCCTTCTTTTGCTCGGCTATCAAAGCCGACCGGCTGACTTTTAGCAACCTGTTAAGTCCGTCT
Source organism: Dermacentor andersoni (assembly GCF_023375885.2). Taxonomy (NCBI): domain Eukaryota; kingdom Metazoa; phylum Arthropoda; class Arachnida; order Ixodida; family Ixodidae; genus Dermacentor; species Dermacentor andersoni. The sequence continues at coordinate 31,032,494 of NC_092822.1, forward strand.
GACGTAGGCGCGATGAGCAAATCTGGGGACAGCTCTTCTAACTTTCCCGTGTCGGGAATTTCCTCTCCAGTATCTGCTGCCTTTAACGCTACAGGCTCAATTTTATTCAGTTCGGGCGTGCTCTGAATACCAGCTTGCTGCGCCTCTGACCCTTTTTCATCGTTCAACAACGTCGGCCCCGCAACTACCGCCTTTGCAGCGAGCTCCCGAACCTTCGATCTGGTTAAGGCCTGAACGCTAGCCTCACCAAACAAAAGCCCCTTCTCGCGCAGGAGGTGATCGGACCTGTTCGAAAATAGGTACGGGTACTGGGGGGGCAGCATAGATGACACTGCGGCCTCCGTCTCAAGTGCTCCGAAAGGTCCTTCAATAAGCACTTTTGCTACCGGCAGACGCACGCTATGAGCTTCCACTGCTTGCTTGATCCATGCGCACTCGCCCGTGAACATATCGGGTTCTACGTAAGAGGGGTGAACTACATCCATTGTAGCTGCGGAATCGCGAAGCACTCGGCACTCTTTCCCGTTCACGAGGAGGTCTCGCATGTAAGGCTCGAGAAGCTTCATGTTCTCGTCAGTGCTGCATATAGACAAAAACACGACTTTTGGTTTTGTTTCTGGGCACTGCGCCGAAAAGTGACCCGGCTTCTGGCACGTATAACACAGGCGCGCTTGCCTCGCCTCGAACCGCTTTCTGCGTTCGGCTTCGGCTGCCGCCGTCTCCTTACGTTCGGTCGGACACTGCGCCGAAAAGTGACCCGGCTTCTGGCACGTATAACAAACGCGCGCTTGCCTCGTCTCGAACCGCTTTCTCATGGGCGTGAACTTCGGCCTCTCAAACTTGGAGCCAAATTCACCCTTTTGACCGTCCTTAGCTCCGCGAGCCCGACGCGTCACAAACTCCTCGGCTAACTCAGCGGCTCTAGCCACCGTACTAACGTCTGGCCTATCCAAGACCCAGTACCGCACGTTCTCAGGTAACCGACTATAAAACTGTTCTAGCCCGAAACACTGCAGAACTTTCTCGTGGTCACCAAACGCTTTCTCTTCTTTGAGCCACTCCTGCATGTTTGACATAAGCCTGTACGCAAACTCTGTATATGACTCACTTCTGCCTTTCTCATTTTCCCGAAACTTCCGACGGAACGCCTCCGCTGACAGCCGGTACTTTTTTAGCAGACTCGATTTCACTTTGTCGAAATCCTCTGCCTCCTCTCTCTCCAAGCGAGCGACTACGTCGGCCGCCTCGCCGGGTAGCAAAGTGAGCAAGCGCTGTGGCCACGTTTCCCGAGAGAACCCCTGCTTCTCGCACGTTCGCTCAAAGTTAACCAGGAACAAACCAATGTCCTCTCCAAGCTTAAACGGCCGCATCAGGTCAGTCATTTTGAACAATACTCGTTCTCCTGCACCGTGTGCCTGACTTCCATTACGAGCGCGTTCCATCTCTAACTCGAGACGCTTCATTTCCAAAGCGTGTTGACGGTCGCGCTCTTCTTTTTCTTTCTCTTTTTGTTCTTTAAGTTCGCGCTCATCTTTCTCTTTCTGTTCTTTACGTTCGCGCTCATCTTTCTCTTTCTCTTCTTTAAGTTCGCGCTCCTGTTTCTCTTTTTGCTCCTCCCTCTCCTCAATGGTCTCAAGGCATTCCGACAGCTCGTCATCCTCAGCTTCTAACTCAAGAATAGCCCTTAGCAGTTCTGGTTTTCTGAGTTTGTCTGAGACATCCAGACCCAACTCTCTCGCAAGCTCCAGCAATTTCGGTTTGCGCAACGACTTCAAATCCATGGCTGCTCTGAATGCTGCTTTCTCTACTGCCTACTATTGTCTTCATCATCATCATCATCAGCCTGATTACGCCCACTGCAGGGCAAAGGCCTCTCCCATACTCCTCCAACTACCCCGGTCAACTGCCTACTATTGTCTTGCCGCAAACTAACCCGGCAGCAACGACAACCCCAATTACCAGCTCTGTTTCTGACACTAACAAAAGCCTGGCAAAACTCAGAAGAAGAAAGTCCCGCACTCACCAAACCTCGCAGCCAAGACTTCAGCGCAGTCGTTCCGCTGCAGGCAACCAGTCATCACACAGGGCTCGTTGCGCTGCTCCCGGATGGTCGTTGTGCTGCTCAGCATACAGTCAACCGCATCTCTTCGCTGCTGGCCTCCGTTGTCGCGATCTCACCGCTGGCAACCAGATGTTGGAATCGTACCGCTGGCACGAGTTGTTGGGGTCTCGGTGCTGACGCCCGTTATTGCCAATGGGTCGCAAGCCCCAAGGGTAGCGTTGGCCTGGCGGCCTGGGGCACTGGAAGCATCCGAAGGTCCCGGCAAAGCAAGAGAAGACTGGTAACAGAACAACTTGTTTATTCTAACATAGCAAAAGAGCGGCCGGTCAGGTCGACCGAAGTGGAGAGACGGGAGAGCACGTAACTCAACAGTACAAATCGGAGCCTCTCCCCTGGCGTCCGGGGGCAGCTGCTCTTATACTCTCGGCGTCGCGGTCCAAAAGGGAAGGTCACGGGATGAAGGTCACGGGATGAAGGTCACGGGACGGCGGAGCATGAGCCCACGACGGCGCGCACGGTCGAGCCGAGAGACCTGCTGAACCGAGTGCAGTGACGCATCGCCAACCCCCCCCACACGACGGCGCGAACGGTTGAGCCGAGAGACCTCCAGGCTCCTCATTCGGGGAACTCCGCTCCCCGGCTGCCGCGCTTTGACAAGCGAGGGCACACACACACACACGCACACACGAAGACACGTGGCACTGAAACACGCCTGGACACGCTTGGCGGGTAGGCGTTGCGGCGGCGTCGGACGGGCCAAAATGTCCGCCGCTTTGAACAAAGCCCCGGCGTCCGTTGCATCCGCGCCGGCATTACCGCGCGTTGTAGGCGAAACGTAACAGACCGCCCCGCCGGGGGAAGGAGATCCCGATGGTCAGGGGACTGCATCCGCTGTCCGGAGGGATGTCGCTCGATGATGCTCATAACCGAAGTTGGGCGTCCTTGGGCGTTTCTTGAGCGCAGCGCACAGAGAAGGCCTCGTTCTCACGTTCAGGTGCACACAGGACACTGCAAAGTGACTTCGGGAGAGTTGACATTTTTGTTCTCGTTTCCGGCAAGCGTTAGAACCACGCCAAAAGTCAACCGCTCAGTCAGCAAGCACGGCACAACCCTCACTAAGCCCTGCCAGGCTCTTTCCCCTTTTTTTTTACTGCTGCCTAGTTCCTTACAGTAGTTTAGCAGCACTCAGAACGCGTCCACAAATCGGAAAATTGCACTAGAAAGCACATCATCACTTTGAAACACTACACAAAAGCAATAGGTTAAAAATCCTGCCTCAGGAAGAAAAACATCAGTAACAAGCAATTTTGAGGCTGATTCCCACGTTAGGGGCTTCGACTTAAGCCATCGGCGTTACCGTTGAGACTCCCCTTTTTGTAACGCACCTCAAAGGAATATTGTTGCAAAGCGAGGCTCCAGCGCAGGAGGCGGCCATTTTTGGGAGAGATGGTCTGCAGCCATTGGAGAGGGCAGTGATCCGTTTCAATGATAAACCTCGAGCCGGCTAGGTAACATGACAATTTCTGAACGGCCCACACGATACACGCACACTCTTTCTCGGTGGCGCTATACGCCTGCTCACGACTGGTCAGCTTACGACTAGCATACAGGACGGGGTGTTCTATTTCTCCATTTTCCCGTTGGCACAGTACAACGCCCATGCCTCGCTCACTAGCATCACACTGAACAACGAACCCTTTTGTGTAGTCGGGCGATCGTAGCACAGGCTGGCTTGTTAGGGCGCTCTTTAGGGCGCTAAAAGCTCTTTCCTTCGTCTCATCCCAGACGACTGTTTGCGGCTCTGTCTTTCTTAGAGCATCCGTCAAGGGAGCCGCGATATCAGAGTACCTGGGGATGTACCTCTGATAGTAGCCGGCGACACCTAAGAACGACCGAATATCGGTCTTCGTGCGCGGTTGCGGGAAGTCTCGCACAGCGGCCACCTTTATTTCAGAGGGGCGGCGACGACCCCGACCAATCACGTGTCCGAGGTAGACAACCTCGGCCTGTGCTAACTGGCACTTGGGAGCTTTGACTGTCAAGCCCGCATCGCGCAGGCGGGTTAGCACTGCCCGCAAGTGCGCCATATGCTCAGGCCAGGATGCGGAGAATATCGCTACGTCGTCTAGATACGGTAAAGCGAATTCTTGCTGTCCCCGCAACACTTTATCCATGAGGCTTGAAAAGCAGTATGGCGCGTTCTTCAAACCAAAACTCAAAACTTTAGGACGGAATGTCCCCATTGGTGAAATGAATGCCGCATACCTACTAGCCTCTTCTGTAAGTGGAACCTGCCAATAACCCCTGACAAGATCTAGGGTGGAAATAAACTGAGCGCTACTCACTCTCTCAAGGCGCTTCTCGATGTTAGGGATCGGATAAATTTGATCCTTAGTGATGGAATTAAGCCTGCGGTAGTCGACGCAAGGACGAGGTTCCTTGCCCGGTACCTCAACTAAAATCAAAGGGGAGGTATAATCACTCTCACCCGCTTCAATAACACCGAGCTGTAGCATTTTCGTTACCTCAGCCTCCATAATATCGCTCTGGCGGGGTGACACCCGGTACGCCTTGGATCGTACTGGCTCTGGGGAGGTAAGTTCTATGTCATGAGTAAGGACAGAAGTCCTACCAGGCGTCTCAGAGAACAGACCTTGAAACTCTTGTAAGAGCTGGTGTAGTTCTGTTTTCTGCTCAGGCGACAGCGATGCTTTACTTATTAAGTCACTAATGACTTGATCGGTGTCTTTCCTGTTCGTCACTGAGCCTAGTCCCGGAAGCTCGACCGGAAGCTCTTCGGGCACGTTTACCAACATGCACACCACTGCTTCCCGTTGCTTATAGGGTTTGAGCAGATTACAGTGGTAAACTTGCTGTGCTTTCCGCTTTCCTGGCAGACTCACCACGTAGTTAACGTCCGACAGTTTTTGAACAATCCGTGCTGGGCCCTCCCACTGCACGTCGAGTTTGTTCTTTAGCGATGTGCGCAATATCATGACCTCATCGCCCACCTCAAAACGACGGGCCCTGGCTGTCCGATCATAATAAACCTTGGCCCTCTGCTGGGCCTCTGCCATTGCTTCACCTGACAACTCCTGTGCCCTTCTTAAGCGTTCGAGGAGCTTAAGCACGTACTCTACCACGACTGGGTCGTCGCCCCTGCCTTCCCATGATTCTCGAAGCATGCGAAGCGGAGATCGCAGCGAGCGACCGTACACCAGCTCAGCTGGCGAGAACCCCGTAGCCGCATGCGGCGCGGTTCTTAAAGCAAACATCACTCCAGGCAGACACAGCTCCCAGTCAGTTTGATGTTCAAAACACAATGCTCTCAACACGCGCTTCATGACGGAGTGGAGCTTCTCCACGGAATTCGACTGGGGGTGGTGCACTGAGCTGTGTAACAGCCTTACCCCGCACCTTTCGAGAAAGGCTGTCGTCAAAGCGCTAGTAAACACTGTACCCTGATCTGACTGGATTTCTGCAGGAAAACCAACTCGCGCAAATATGGACAGTAGTGCATTGACTATCTCAACTGAGCTGAGTTCTTTAAGCGGCACTGCTTCAGGGAACTTTGTCGCTGGGCAGATCACAGTCAAAATGTGTCGGTACCCCGTGGCTGTTACCGGCAGAGGTCCCACTGTATCAATAACGAGCCGTCTAAAAGGCTCCGTAATGATAGGCACCAACTTCAACGGCGCCCTCGATTTGTCCCCTGGCTTGCCCACCCGCTGACAGGTGTCGCATGTCTTCACAAAGTGGTCTGCGTCCCGAAAACACCCTGGCCAATAGTACTCTTGCAAGAGACGGTCCTTAGTTTTCTTAACTCCTAGGTGTCCGGACCACGAACCCCCATGCGACAAGCGCAACAGATCCTGACGATAGCATTGAGGCACGATCAGCTGATCGAACTCCACTCCCCTGCGGTCTAGATACTTCCGGTACAGGACCCCACCTCTTTCCACAAAGCGAGCATTTTTCTTGGCGATACCTTCCTTGATAATGCAGCGTATGTTTTCTAGGCTGCCATCCTTCTTTTGCTCGGCTATCAAAGCCGACCGGCTGACTTTTAGCAACCTGTTAAGTCCGTCTGACGTAGGCGCGATGAGCAAATCTGGGGACAGCTCTTCTAACTTTCCCGTGTCGGGAATTTCCTCTCCAGTATCTGCTGCCTTTAACGCTACAGGCTCAATTTTATTCAGTTCGGGCGTGCTCTGAATACCAGCTTGCTGCGCCTCTGACCCTTTTTCATCGTTCAACAACGTCGGCCCCGCAACTACCGCCTTTGCAGCGAGCTCCCGAACCTTCGATCTGGTTAAGGCCTGAACGCTAGCCTCACCAAACAAAAGCCCCTTCTCGCGCAGGAGGTGATCGGACCTGTTCGAAAATAGGTACGGGTACTGGGGGGGCAGCATAGATGACACTGCGGCCTCCGTCTCAAGTGCTCCGAAAGGTCCTTCAATAAGCACTTTTGCTACCGGCAGACGCACGCTATGAGCTTCCACTGCTTGCTTGATCCATGCGCACTCGCCCGTGAACATATCGGTTTCTACGTAAGAGGGGTGAACTACATCCATTGTAGCTGCGGAATCGCGAAGCACTCGGCACTCTTTCCCGTTCACGAGGAGGTCTCGCATGTAAGGCTCGAGAAGCTTCATGTTCTCGTCAGTGCTGCATATAGACAAAAACACGACTTTTGGTTTTGTTTCTGGGCACTGCGCCGAAAAGTGACCCGGCTTCTGGCACGTATAACACAGGCGCGCTTGCCTCGCCTCGAACCGCTTTCTGCGTTCGGCTTCGGCTGCCGCCGTCTCCTTACGTTCGGTCGGACACTGCGCCGAAAAGTGACCCGGCTTCTGGCACGTATAACAAACGCGCGCTTGCCTCGTCTCGAACCGCTTTCTCATGGGCGTGAACTTCGGCCTCTCAAACTTGGAGCCAAATTCACCCTTTTGACCGTCCTTAGCTCCGCGAGCCCGACGCGTCACAAACTCCTCGGCTAACTCAGCGGCTCTAGCCACCGTACTAACGTCTGGCCTATCCAAGACCCAGTACCGCACGTTCTCAGGTAACCGACTATAAAACTGTTCTAGCCCGAAACACTGCAGAACTTTCTCGTGGTCACCAAACGCTTTCTCTTCTTTGAGCCACTCCTGCATGTTTGACATAAGCCTGTACGCAAACTCTGTATATGACTCACTTCTGCCTTTCTCATTTTCCCGAAACTTCCGACGGAACGCCTCCGCTGACAGCCGGTACTTTTTTAGCAGACTCGATTTCACTTTGTCGAAATCCTCTGCCTCCTCTCTCTCCAAGCGAGCGACTACGTCGGCCGCCTCGCCGGGTAGCAAAGTGAGCAAGCGCTGTGGCCACGTTTCCCGAGAGAACCCCTGCTTCTCGCACGTTCGCTCAAAGTTAACCAGGAACAAACCAATGTCCTCTCCAAGCTTAAACGGCCGCATCAGGTCAGTCATTTTGAACAATACTCGTTCTCCTGCACCGTGTGCCTGACTTCCATTACGAGCGCGTTCCATCTCTAACTCGAGACGCTTCATTTCCAAAGCGTGTTGACGGTCGCGCTCTTCTTTTTCTTTCTCTTTTTGTTCTTTAAGTTCGCGCTCATCTTTCTCTTTCTGTTCTTTACGTTCGCGCTCATCTTTCTCTTTCTCTTCTTTAAGTTCGCGCTCCTGTTTCTCTTTTTGCTCCTCCCTCTCCTCAATGGTCTCAAGGCATTCCGACAGCTCGTCATCCTCAGCTTCTAACTCAAGAATAGCCCTTAGCAGTTCTGGTTTTCTGAGTTTGTCTGAGACATCCAGACCCAACTCTCTCGCAAGCTCCAGCAATTTCGGTTTGCGCAACGACTTCAAATCCATGGCTGCTCTGAATGCTGCTTTCTCTACTGCCTACTATTGTCTTCATCATCATCATCATCAGCCTGATTACGCCCACTGCAGGGCAAAGGCCTCTCCCATACTCCTCCAACTACCCCGGTCAACTGCCTACTATTGTCTTGCCGCAAACTAACCCGGCAGCAACGACAACCCCAATTACCAGCTCTGTTTCTGACACTAACAAAAGCCTGGCAAAACTCAGAAGAAGAAAGTCCCGCACTCACCAAACCTCGCAGCCAAGACTTCAGCGCAGTCGTTCCGCTGCAGGCAACCAGTCATCACACAGGGCTCGTTGCGCTGCTCCCGGATGGTCGTTGTGCTGCTCAGCATACAGTCAACCGCATCTCTTCGCTGCTGGCCTCCGTTGTCGCGATCTCACCGCTGGCAACCAGATGTTGGAATCGTACCGCTGGCACGAGTTGTTGGGGTCTCGGTGCTGACGCCCGTTATTGCCAATGGGTCGCAAGCCCCAAGGGTAGCGTTGGCCTGGCGGCCTGGGGCACTGGAAGCATCCGAAGGTCCCGGCAAAGCAAGAGAAGACTGGTAACAGAACAACTTGTTTATTCTAACATAGCAAAAGAGCGGCCGGTCAGGTCGACCGAAGTGGAGAGACGGGAGAGCACGTAACTCAACAGTACAAATCGGAGCCTCTCCCCTGGCGTCCGGGGGCAGCTGCTCTTATACTCTCGGCGTCGCGGTCCAAAAGGAAAGGTCACGGGATGAAGGTCACGGGATGAAGGTCACGGGACGGCGGAGCATGAGCCCACGACGGCGCGCACGGTCGAGCCGAGAGACCTGCTGAACCGAGTGCAGTGACGCATCGCCAAGCCCCCCCCACACGACGGCGCGAACGGTTGAGCCGAGAGACCTCCAGGCTCCTCATTCGGGGAACTCCGCTCCCCGGCTGCCGCGCTTTGACAAGCGAGGGCACACACACACACACGCACACACGAAGACACGTGGCACTGAAACACGCCTGGACACGCTTGGCGGGTAGGCGTTGCGGCGGCGTCGGACGGGCCAAAATGTCCGCCGCTTTGAACAAAGCCCCGGCGTCCGTTGCATCCGCGCCGGCATTACCGCGCGTTGTAGGCGAAACGTAACACCCTGCGATTTCCAATTACCCTTGTCTTGCGCTAGCTGATTCCAACCTTGTGCCGGCAAATTTCCTAATTTCATCACTCCACCTAGTTTTCTGCCGTTCTCGACTGTGCTTCCCTTCCCGTGGCACCCATTCTGTAACTTTAACAGTCCACCGGTTAACTACCCTACTTATTACATGGCCTGCCCGGCTCCATATTTTTCTCTTAGGTCAGCTAGAATATCGCTATCTCTGCTTGCCCTCTGATCCACACCGCTCTCTTCCTGTCTCTTAATTTAGCCGTAACATTTTTCGCTCCATCGCTCTTTGTTAACCTCCAAGTTTCTGCCCCATTTGTTAGCACCGGTAGAATGCAATGATTGTACGTACACCTTTCTTTTCAACGACAGTGGTAAGCAACCAGTCAAGCTTTCGTAATGACTACCGTATGCACACCAACCCGTCTTTATCTTCTGTAAGTTTCCTGCTCATGATTAGGGTTCCCCGTAAGTAATTGACCTAGATAAACCCACTCCTGTACAGGCTTTAAAGGTTGACTGTCGATCCTGAATTCTTGTTGCCTTGCCAGGTAACTGAACATTGTCTTCTGCATATTAATCTTCAACGCCACTCTTACACTTTCTCGGTTACGGTCCTCTATAATTTGTTGGAATTCGTCGCCATGTCCCCAGGTCATCCACAGGACAATGTCATCTGCAAACTGAAGGTTGCTGAGATATTCGGCGTTGATCCTCACTCCTGATATTTCCCAGTTAAACAGCTCGAATACTTCTAAGCATGCCGTGAGTAACGTTGGTAAGATTGTGTCTGCTTGCCTGACCCATTTCTTGATAGGTAACTTTTTACATTTTTTCGTGGAAAAGCAACGTAGCTGTGGAAACTTTGTAGGTATTTCCCAAAAGATTCACGTATGCCTCCTGTACTCCTTGATTACGCAATGCCTCTATGACTGCTGTTAAGTCTGCTGAATCAAATGCCTCCTTATAGTATATGAAAGCCACATGGATAGGTTGATTGTACTGCAAAGATTTCTCGATTACCTTATTGATGACATGGATGTGATTCATTGTAGAATATCCCTTCCCGAAGCCAGCCTTTTTCTCTCGGTTGATTGAAGTCAAGCGTTGCCCTTATTATATTGGAAATTATCTTGGTGAATTTAATTCTTTAACATCTCCGTTTTTATGAATTAGTACAACGTTGTCATTCTTCCAACTTAGAGATCAGCGCATCTGATCAATATTGCACGTATGCTTAATTATTCACTGCAGTATGCGTGTAACTTTAGTGAAAGGCAGCAACATGGTGGTTGGTAAGCACTGAAATGCAATATTGTCATACCACCTAGGCCAGCTCCTTAGTGCCTATTCGCGAATAGAACAAAGAAAAAAAAAGGATGTCCCAGATGCCGCATTTCTCGACGAAGCTGCACTTTTCCAAGGGCTCCTTTGCTAGTGTCAGGAGTCGGCTGGCGTGCACGGGGTGGGAAACTTGCTTTTGAATCACTGTTTGTACGTAGGCAGCCATCACCCTGTGTAGTGCAGCGCACATCCCCATAAGCAGCAGCATATCATCATCATCATCATCATCATCATCATCATCCTGGTTACGCCCACTGCAGGGCAAAGGCAACTCCCATACTTCTCCAACCAGCCCGGTCATGTGCTAATTGTGGCGATGTTGACCCTGCAAACTTCCTAATCTCATCCGCCCACCTAACTTTCTCCCACCCCCTGCTACGCTTCCCTTCTCTTGGAATCCAATCCGTAACCATTAATGACCCCCGGTTATCTTTCCTCCTCATTACATGCCCTGCACATTTCTTTTTCTTGGTTTCAACTAAGATGTCATTAACTTGCGTTTGTTCCCTCGCCCAATCTGCTCTCTTCTTATCCCTTAGCGTTACACCCACCATTACCCACCAGCCGTTACACCCACCAGCCGACATTCCCGGATCTTATCTAGGCTCGCGACCGGGCACGGCGCAGGTAGTACGCAAGAATTGGAGTCGAACAATGGAGCTTGAATGACGACGATGCCACGGGCGTGCCGGCAACGTGAACATGAGCGTACACCTCGTGGCTGAACTTAGTAGGCACCGGCAGCCCCCTCGGGATAGGAGGCTTAGATACGTACACTGAAAGTTCGCAAAGAGTGCTTCGAATTAAAGAGTCCCTCCGTTGTCGAAATGCTGTCTTCAGGTTGAAGCTTCCCTTGTCGGCCAAGCCGTTGATAAGAGAAGCCCCAGCATCGTCAACGCCTTGGTTGTGGGAAGAGGCCTCCCTTGTTCGCTAACCATTGATAAGAAAAGTCCGTTCATTGTCGTAACATTGTCTACAGCTTGAAGCTTTCCGTGTTGGCTGAGCTGTTTATAAATACCCGCATCGTCGAAAAGTTGGTTCTAGGCAGAGGCTTCCCTGGATCGTCAACCGTTGATAAGAAAAGTCCCTTCATTGTCAAAACGTTGCCTTCAGGTTAAAGCTTCCCTTATTGGCCAAGCCATCGATAAATAACATCCCTGCATCGTCGAAACGTTGGTTCTAGGCAGAGGCTTTCCTTGTTCATCAAACATTGATAAGAAAAGTCCCTTGACTGTCAAAACATTGTCTTGAGGTTGAAGCTTCCCTTGTTGGCCAAGCCGCTGATAAGTAAAATCCCTGCATTGTCGAAACGGTGGTTCTAGACAGAGGCCTCCCTTGTTCGCCAACCGTTGATTAGACAAATCCCCTTGTCGAAACAGCATAATGCTGAGGCTTCCCGTGTTAGCCCGCTGTTTATTAGGGTTTTCACTTGTCTTTTTGCTTTGTCTTCGAGAGAAAGACTGCGAGCCTGAGCTCTGGACTAATTGGCGGTTTGCAGCATGAGCAAATGAGTTTTGCAGATCTGGAGCTTCCATAACATTTTCCCCAAGGGGAATTGGCCGTTGCCTTATCCACTTTAGTGCTGCGCGGCGTTCCAAACGAGGCAATCAATCGTTGCTCTCCTTTTTCTTTTGTGTTCGAGCTCTTGTGAGGGTGGCTTGTTCTGTGCGCTGATGAAGTGTTTGGCGTAAAGCTTTGTTCAGTGTTCATTTTGTTATAGTCTTTATCTTTCTGTACTCCGCCCGTGTACTACAATGCCTTCGTGGTGGTGTTGTGCACATCTCATGATGGAGAGTTGCTTTGATGATGGCGAGAAATAAGCTTTATCTGCGAACGCTGCCTTCTCTGTGCAATCGCTTGATGGTGTAAGGCTGGTGGAGATGTGCGTTCTGAATCCAAAAGGAATCACTCAATCACCTATGAATGCCACTGAGGAAATATGTCTAGTGATGTTGATGTAAGATAATTAGAAATCAACATAATGAGTTGGGTGAGTTGCTAGGTTAACATACTTACGTATATGTGCGGCGCGACACGGACGAGTGAGAAGGTATACCAGGTAGGCACCACATGACTTAAGTGTTTATAATGATTTGTCAAGACTTAGGGGAGCTACTCTCTTCTTTAAAAAGGTCAAATGCATACTCTTGTTGCTCGCAGTGCGCTTTGAGTGCTATTCCACGGCCTCAAAATTGTCTGCTCCGAAGGAGGTCTGTCGTTAAAACTTGACAATGTGGCGTCAAGTATCTGACGTTCTGTGATATCTGCGGTGCAAGCTAACGAGGCTGACTTATAAGGTGGCAATCCATTGATGTAGGTGAGATGACTGCGCGCGAAATGCAGGAAGAAGCGAGCAAGACATTCCGGCTATTTATCTGCCCGAGCGCCTCCTTCAAGAAAAAGAAACGCTGTGGGTTTGTCGTTGTGTTCGTCATCGCTCAGAAACGCAGCGCGAGCATGATGACAACAACCTTAGCCTCTCTGCCAGCGCACAGAGACATGAACGTCAAAATGACTCCAATAGTCGATGCAGAGACGTGGTGACTCATTGACGCCCTTATGACCTAAACACAAAGTCACAGGGTTTGAATGCCGGTTGCGGCTGTCGCAGTCAATTCTGAAATGAATCTAAAAAAGCTGGTCAAATAAACTCAACTGGTCAAAATTAAACCGGAGTTCTTTAGGGCAGCGGCTCGATAGCCCCTGTTGTGCTTCGGGACACTTCAATCAATCAATCAATCAATCAATCAATCAATCAATCAATCAGTCAGTCAGTCAGTCAGTCAGTCAGTCAGTCAGTCAGTCAGTCAGTCAGTCAGTCAGTCAGTCAGTCAGTCAGTCAGTCGGTCAGTCGGTCAGTCGGTCGGTCGGTCGGTCGGTCGGTCGGTCGGTCGGTCGGTCGGTCGGTCGGTCGGTCGGTCGGTCGGTCGGTCGGTCAGGTCAGGTCAGGTCAGGTCAGGTCAGGTCAGGTCAGGTCAGGCCCGGTCCGGTCCGGTCCGGTCCGGTCAGGTCAGGTCAGGTCAGGTCAGGTCAGGTCAGGTCAGGAGCGGCTTGCCCGAACATTTAATAACGAAAGTATTAACGAATTTAAGAATGCATTCTTGTGCGGCTAGGAGTTGTCTAGGGAACATTTAAGGATGCGTTCTTAAATTCGTTATTATTTCGGTTATTAAATGTTCCTGCAAGCGGCCCCAGGTCATGTCGGTCGCTCGGTCGGTCATAATGATACGCAGAATGTGTGGCGAACGAATTCGGAACGAGCGCAGTTCAAAGCGAGTGCAGAGGTCGACGGCGTCAAAGCATACTTTTGAGTTTTACAACTGAGCTGGTTTGACCACTTTACGGTATGCGAAGAGAAGTGTGCGTCAGCAAGGACGCAGTTAAGACTGGAGCCAGTAGCAGAATAAAGCATGCACTCGGCTGTGAAAATTTGGCGTGACACGGCCCAAATGACGCATCAAACTTAACAGTTGCGCAAATAATGTGCTAACAATGTCTTTAATTTCTTATGCACTATTAAGCTCCATTTCTTGGGATTCACTTTGCAGAATGTGCCGTATATTAGGCTACGAATGAAAAGAAGCTCTGCCTTCATAGAAAGTGCACAACAGAGATGGTCAATGTTTTATTTGGCAAGACAGCAGTGACAGCGCACGTTTAGTGACGTCACGCTGTATAGTTTTCGTCTACACACAGCTAAGGGAAGAAGCCACGTGGTACTTGTGAACCACACAAGGCACGCCATAGGAGGAGCCACAGGAGGCGCGAGCATCTCGACGCTCCGTACTTCGGCATTCGAAGCCCGCCTAATAAACTCGATGTCCCAAAAGCTACGAACATCCGGCGCATTGCCTCGAATTTTGCGTAAGGCACATCGTTGCTTTCCACAACCCCAAAATAGCGTTTAAAACACAGGTTGTTCGCCTCGTACCCTGCGCAGCCCAGCCCAAATTTACCGCTACCCTTTCACGCAACCCTGAGCCCCATTCCTCCGGTAACGTGCACGTTTTTCCGCAAGCTAAGTACCTTCGACCCCACGTTCATCTATCTTTCTGGCACGCACCCGATTCCCTCCTCGTACTCGCATCGCAACCCTCTCACCCGCAAACCAGAACAAAGAAACAAATACACGAAGCAGCCCACCTTGTGGCCAAGTACCAATATTCTCATCCCTTCACTATACCTTCATCGTGCGCGCTCGCCCGCATTCCGGCTCCCCAATCTGTTTTTCCGAACTCCTTCGCAATCCCATTTTCACGCGACGCCTTTGCCTCTTCGTACCGGGGGGTTTGGCGTTGCATGCTCAAGTCATGACTTAAGGTTAAAGGCACGCGGGAACCCAACCGAGAGGCCGTATTTATGCTTTGCTTATACCTTCCGCCGTGCTTCTCTCTCTTTCCTAGCTCCACGCTGCGCATAGCTTCAGGACCAGATCCCTAAGGTCCTTTACCTCCTCATTTTCCCTCGTTTCCTCCCGAACATCCTCATCACGGGGGCGTCGCGCTCGGCCGACCTCCGAGTTACCGCGTAAGAAGTGTGCCTAAAGGTACAGGACACCGCATCTTTCTTGGAACTGTTTTTCCCGTTTCCTCGGTTTTGTTCGTCCCCTTCGATACTCCCCAAAAGCCTTTCAATCCCGCCTCTCTCGCAGATACGGCACCTTATATCTTCGCGTTTCCCCAACCTGCTCGGTTTCCCCATTCCCTCCCCCTTTTCCTTTCGGAACCTTCGCCGCGTCACATCTCGCAGTCATTGCCCACTGTGTTTAAGGTAGACGCGGCAAAAAAAAAAAAGAGAGAGAAAAGAAACGCCCTCATCTGCACTGGTCTCTCTCTTCTCTCCCCCTTGTCTCTCGAGTTTCTGCTCCCCATCTTCCCTTTGAGCGCCCGTTGCCGTGGCAACGGGCTCCTTTCCCCCTCCGGCCTCCCCCCACTGGCGGGCGCACTCTTGGGGAAAGAGCCAGCAGCGTTTCCCGTCCGACGGATCTGCGCCGTCGCGCATCGCGCCAGCCTCCTTCCCGCGCCATCTTGGATTTCGGGAAAAGCTGGCTCCCTTTTTTTCCCGGCTGCAGACGGGAGCGCGAATGCGGATGCCCGTCCGCGTTAGGTTGACTTCTGTGCGCTTCGTGTGTATTTCTTCGCGCCAAATTTGCCACAACCGCATGACGCACGAGCCCAGCTCTCCACGCGCTGCTGTAATTTATTAACCCTTGCATTTGTGTTAGCTCCAGGCCGAGAGAGCAATAAAAAAAATGGAAAGGTGGAACGTGATTCTAAAGCAATACAAGAAATCAGGTAAAGAATATCGAATTCACCCCTAATGGTGATGACGAATAATGGGATTTTTATGACGCAATGACCAGTTCTGGTCAGAGATCGCCAGACACATGTTAATGAGTTAACAATGGTACACGAAGTATGGACGTAATATCTCTAAAGAGATCTAAAATCAGCCCCTATATAAGCGTATGAAATATATATGCACTAATGACAAGTTAGGCATGCTACGTACATAAAACGTACGTTGCTGACCAATCATAAGTTAAAAACATTGGTAGCCGTAGTAGTTTGCGAGTAGGACTAATGTCTCACACGGACCTTTAATGGCAAGGATCGGGAGGCCCGTACTATATATAATACTATCGCTGCAGCAGCCTTTAATGAGAGACTGTGCCGCGGATCGCTGCAATGTGTGACCCGTAGCACACCGCGAACATCATTTCAGAAGGTGAAAAGTGATTTTCTGTCAAAACGACCGTCTTTGCACCAGAGACATTGCCGGATGCATTCCTAATTGTACAATTTTGAGCTTGTGCCTCGCGAAATCATTGTGTAATGGGTGATTTCGGCAAGGTGGTTACCTTCCTGCGATGTTTTGAGTTGCGCGTTGCTTTGCTTGTCATAATTCTTGCTTGGCGCTCTGTGCAAACAGCTCCCAAGCAACGCACCCCAGACACGCTTGGCACCTGGTAGCGAGGGATGAGGGGGGAGGGGAGGCGTTTGCTGTGAGTACGGATCTAATATAACGGTGTGTGTTCGACGGCAGAAACCGAACCGAGGCGGTTGCCCTGCTCCCGGAGTCACGGCTTATCATATAAGATCTAGTGTCGTCTGCTTTGCACTTTCATTTTAGACAACCGAACGGTGTGTTGGCGCGCTTATGTAATTACGGATCTTACAGGCGAAGTCACAGGTGGTGGGAATGCACTCACAGGACGGCGCAAAGTCGTTCCTTAGCGGTATAACTGCTGTACGCAGCTATAAAAAGACTCCGCCGACTTGAATCCACCGAGCGGGCACCTTTTGCAGAGCCCACCGCGGTGCGTTCCGCCGGTTTGGAAGCGAGCCTGCAATAAAATGCGTCGTAAACAATCGCCTCGGGCGCTAGCGACGTCCACAGGTCCGCTCCGCGAAACTGCTACGGCCAGTCGTTGTCGCCCTCATAACGTTTGTGACGTCATTACAGAGGCGACCGCTGGGTTTGCTGCGTGCCCCACTTTAACGCGATGAACGAAGACCGTTTACGCTCTAGTGCTTCGCTATAAGAGAAGATTTAGCGACCGATCAGGTGCAGAGGTAGGAAGCACTTGCGTCCTGCGGCTACGTTTCACTTCTGCTGGGATGAAAGCGCTATGATTGACGAAACTTATCGATATAACACTAGAGAAAAAGATTACATATGAGAAAATTGTGGCAGACACACTGTCAGTATTTTGAGTCTACGTTTTACAAGGAAATAAAAAAAAAGAAAACTGAACACCACAGTGCACATGACACCTTCTTTGCAATGAAGGCCACGGTCCAAGAGTTCAGGACTGTCCTGTGTTCTAAGCTTGACGCACAGTCCTCGCCTCCACTGGGTGTAAAGCAGAGAAGTTAACTGTCCTGATCTCACTCATCACAAGCACGTGAGGAAGGTTCCGCATGACCTCTGTTACGTAGAAACTAGGTTGATGAAGGTCACGTTTAGTCGAAGACGACGAAACAATGTTTCCACATTTCTCAGTAAGTTCACAAAAAGTCTGACTTTTATCTCAGGGTGCGCCTGCATGTGGAACAAATATTTTTGCTGCGATGTAAGGGCGGTAAGTCTGGCGCTAGTAGGATACCTCGATAGTATCCCTAGCGGTGCCGCTGATATCAAGACACCCTACACTGTTAACTAATTTAAATCATTAAGTGTGCATAAGGGTGTAAATTGGTGTATAACTCACACCCTTACACCGTTTCTGGGTGTAAGTGTCAGAGTTATAAACTGATTTACTCCATTTCGTACCTTTAAGGCTGTAAATTAGTTTACTGCGTAGGCGCCAACGTTTGCGCACGCCAACGGTAGAGGAATGTACAACGGGTCATTCAGCATAGCATGATGGATAGTATGCTCGAAACTTCGCGCTCTTGGATTTAAACGGCCTTCTGGCCATCCTATAATACCTCTAATACCACAATCTATCTCACGTTCGTTGCACGACAGTCGATTAGCCTTACGTAGCCTTTAATTAGTACCATAATTCTATTTCAGGAATGCTACAAGTACGGCCTATTGAGGACGTCAAATGTATTCGACCATGCTGATCGTTATAGTGCATGCTGTATCTGCATTCTGCGTGGCGTCTTTTTTTTTGCCCTGTGTCGAAACGTATTAACTGGAAAAGCGATAGGCCTTTGGCTGCAGGTACTCAGTGCTGGTGTTTTGAAACTGGTGCAAAGGACTGTTTCTTTTACAATATTATACTTTCAATAGCAGCTGACTTGAATTCTGCAATTACAGCATGCTCACAATGTGATCATTTATATGCTATTTAGCAGCATATTTTTAATTGGCAAATGGAAATGAAATTTGTAAATATGATGTCTGCGACAGTATGAAGATCGGTTAGCAAGAAGGATAAGTATGTCTCGAATTCCCTATTCTTCAAACCTGGGATTGACGTCGCCGAAACAGACGGTGCCATTTTCCTATAAAGATACGTAGTGGGTATGGTACATACTGAGCGTTTAGTTGTCAGGCATAATCTAAATTTATCAAAGGTATACTCGACGTTCGCGGTTGTCGTATATTCATTACATGCTTGGATTTAGACAATGACGAGTTATTTGTAAACATATAGAATTTTTTTGAAGTAGGACAACGCAAGAGTTGAAAGAGCGACCCTTCAATGGTGACAACAAAATTTTATTACGCTGACCATCGGTATTGCTTGCCCAGGTATTTTATTGCGCAGTGTTCTTTCAAACCACGTACAATTATTTCGCCCAAGCGTACAATATAGTCGACTTCATATAAATTTTACCTGTGAAGTTAGCAGCCAATGTAATTGTACATTCTGGAACAACGAAAGAAACCGCAAGTGTTTTTCGAAAAAAATTGTGCCAATTCGTAGAGAAATCCACGTACTACCTGGCCGCGATTCCCATTGTTAATGAGCGAATGCAGCGGTAGATTCTCCTCTAGCGATATTAGCTCGAAACTCTAAATCACTAGGCGTTCCATTCACACAACGTTTGTCCAAAGGCCACCCTCTTCATTCCCAGTCTTTGATCTCGAAAAAGAAAGAAAGAATGCGAAAAGCCGGAACAAATGATGCGCACCTCTGCATCCAATCAAGGCACGCGTACGGCGTTGCGCAATTCTTGCAGCGGATTGCGCAACCAATCGCCGTCATTCGCTGTCGGAGGAAGGCCGCGGCGTGACGTAATAGAAAGTTTCGCTCGCAGACGAATGAGCAAAGAGACTGGCTTAGACTGCGCGGGGACCACGCGACGAAGCGATGAGAAGAAATGGCAAGCAGCCGCGACACTGGCGTGGACCTCTTTGTCGTGCTGTCGTCGCCAGATGTGTGGTGGCTCGAGTGGTTCCAATGGCAGAGGGACCGGACACGTTCTTGCGTGCGTAATCTCCGGAGCTCTGTCTTCATAAAAGCGCACAGCGGCACTAGAATAGAATTCCCCAGTGAGAGGGTCGAGCGCGTGGCGACGCGGTATGTTTCTGCACTGTGATAAAAGCTGCGAAGATTTACGCCACCGAAGTGCGGGTGGCGCTGCCATCGCTTTCGGTGTAGAGTTCCGTTATCGACATGTGGTGGCGCTGGTGTCACTTTCGGTGTCGGGTTACGTCACACATTTGCTGCGAAGTTATGTCACCGGGATGCGGTTGCCTTAGCTGAATTGCGTCACCGAAACGAGGGCGCGCTGACGTCACATATTTGGTGTAGAGTTACATCACCGGGATGCGGGGCGCTTCTGTCACTTTTGGTGCAGAATTACGCAATACCTTTGGTGTAGAGTTCCACCACAGAGACGCGGAGATAGGTGTAGGCTTAGGTCACAAGTCGGAATAAAATAATTTCTCCAGTATGCGGAGGCGCTGCCAGTCGCTGCAAACCAACAACATTGGCCTTAACCTTGTCGAGTGTTGTCAGAAATAGTGTGACTCACGTTTTTAAGGCCTTTTCCCTCGATGACAGTCGCTTACGTCGATTTCAAGGCGGCGTACAAGAAGTGCAGAGACAGCGTATCTGGTCTTCTCATTTCCTGTCACTTTGGAGCAAATACCTTTGACATAAAAATTGTAACAGCGCAAACACATGCAACCACAAAGTAACAAGGACGAGGCACACTCGTCCTTGTTACTTTGTGGTTGCATGTGTTTGCGCTGTTACAATTTTTATGTCAAGTATGCACCAACTCGCCCAGAAAGAAGTTTTAATGAACAAATACCTTTCTTTCGCACTTTCAGCCATTTTCGTTGTTGGTCAGTAGCAGATGGTCGGGGGTCGGACTTGACAAGGGGAACGGTCGTTCTGTCTTTCTGTCTCTCATACATTCGCGCTCTTCTCTCTCTCTCTCTCTCTGTCTCTTACTCACTCTTTCGGTCATGTTCGCTCGTTCGTTCGTTCGTTCATTCGTGCGATTCGCTCACAGTGACAACAATCATCCATGGTTTCTGCACTTCTTTTATGAACACCCCAACTAAACACTTTCCTTAACTACGCCTGCTTTGTTTACACACATGCAGGTTGTTTGTACCGCGCATCTACCATACCACGAGCCGAAGCCCACTGCGTTGGGGGCGCTCAATGTCAGCTAAGATGTTAATGCAGTGCTGTGGAACTGTTCGGCTTTCCAGAACTAGAGAAAAATGAACAATCACTACAAAGACGCAAAGAGGGGCAAAGAAAGTTTATGTGGAGTTTCAAGCTATTCTTGATCTGCTTATCGCGACAGAGTAGGCACTAGGTGGTTAGAGCAGCAGCACTACTTTTTCCTGCGCAGTATGCATCTTTCGAGAAGCTGTGAGAAACCTTACTCTGTAATATTTATTTACTCAGAACTTGGCGGCGAAGTCGTGCGCACATGTTGTTTCATTTGTCCCAATGTGACGTAGCTGTCGTCATCCCTTGTTTCTTGCCTGCTATGTATATTAAAATTTAATTATGGGGTTTTTACGTGCCAAAACCACTTTCTGATTATGAGGCCCGCCGCAGTGGAGGGCTCCGGAAGTTTCTACCACCTGGTGTTCTTTAACGTCACGTAAATCTAAGTGCGGCCGCCGTGGCCGGGATTCGATCCCGCGACCTCATACTCGGCAGCCTATCACCATAGCCACTAAGCAACCACAGCGGGTATATGTATACATACGTTAGCAGTACTTTGCCAAGAGTTTCACTGAGCCATACGCGTTTCTGATCGCCGAGTGTTGTTGTTGTTCCTGGTTTGCTCGATGTTAAAGGGCGTCTTTTTTTTTCAGTTGTTTGATTTCCTGTTAGTTTTGTTCTCCTGGTTTCGGTATACGTTGTTTTGAGCCTGTATGAGCCTGTGAGGTATGTGTATAAATAAATAAATAAATAAATAAATAAATAAATAAATAAATAAATAAATAAATAAATAAATAAATAATGTGCATGATGTGTCCGATTCGAGCGCTTTTCCGGATATAGCGAATAAAATAGAGATTAAAGGAATAAAATTCCTCGGACGAATAAAATTCAGTTTGCAGAGCATAATGCGTGCCGAGCATTTAAACTTAAGTGACGAGCTCCCCCATGATTAATCTGGCATTGGGACTGTGCTAAAAACGAACTGCAAGAGGAGGCGCTGAAAAGTCAAATCCACGTTTTTGTAAGGGCGCACCACCAATACCAACCATTTTCGGGCGAAACATTACACACGATGTAGTTTAATCGTAAACTACATTGACAAGGTCACAGAGTGGTGCGGCAGTGCTGCAGGAGCCGTGTCGACCAATCAAAACCAACCGTGATGAACTGCACAGTGTCGGTCCGCGACTTGCACATGTCCGTGCTCGCGTCCTCGTCTGCTGTCCAGAAGAACAAACAGACGACACTGCAAAAACCGTCCTCAAATTCTTATTTTCTCTTGTCGGAATGTGCGGTCGCACAGCCCACAACGGCGGTTATAAATGGCGCCTGCTTGGATAACGCGCATCTGCATATTAGATTTGTGTCGCTCCTCTGGGAGCGCGTGGATATTTTTGGCTTCGCACTGGGAACGGCGTCAGGAGCAGCTCACAGTATTCATATTACTGCGCGCTTCTATTAGACTGCGGGTCACTCAGAGCCCTGTTCGGTGGCCCAGGCAATGGAATAATAAGACCCGTAAACGCAAGAAAAAAAGAAAAAAAAAATACGGAACACAACGAAAACTGCACTTATTGTGTCCGCATGAACTCCCCCATGAATGTACATGCTCCGGACTAATTTCTGCAGCGAAGGCGGGAACTGCACGTTTTCTCGCCAAGGACTGCATGCTCATTAACGAGTTTGTCGTCTGCAGGCAACTTCTGCACGGGAAAAGAAAGATCTTGCAGAAGCAGCCCAGCGTAATCGTAAGTTATTGCTGTTGTTTTGCTTCCGGAACACACAAAGATGGCAAAAAAGAATCAAGCTGGTTTGAAAACAGAAGGGCGGCTGCCATGTTTGGAAGGGGCGCGGTGCAGCCTTTCTGCTGCTCATATAACGATGACGGCGAAGAAATGGTTGCTCCCCTTACGAGTCACTGGGCCAAATTATTGCCTGCAATTAGTAAGGACAAACAGCGTCGCAGCTTGATGTTGTTGCTGCAGCGCGTTTTTTTTTTTTTTCTTGAGGTGGTCGGCATCTCATGCGGAGTTCTGTGATTAACTTCGTAAAATGAGAAATTCGTTGCTTGTGAAATAAGCCGTGAAGCTGGAAAACGAATAACCCACGTTAAGCAGCGTGGTTTCAGGAATTGTTGCACAAAACTTCTGTTTTCATAAGGCGTCCCGCAAGCTTTAATGACTTACTGTTTTGATGCAGGGGTCATAGCACTTGCGGGACTCGCCCTCCCACAGACACACAAGGCGCTTCGAGCACCCGCAAGTGGATTGTGCCAAGTATCCTTTATTGTCACCTGCCGATTTTTGAGACACACCTGGCAGACGATGTAACTAACTGGCGTTAAAACAAGAAACACAGAGAAACGATGAAAAGCAAATAGTTACAATAGTCAAAATAAATTCATGGATAAAAAGAAAACTGCGGAACGAAACCTGTTATCTTTCAGAAGAAGCGCTTTCAGTGTTAACTGGGAAAACACATTCTGAAATTGAATTGTTTTTCCAACGCCGAGTTCCTCGAACAAACGACCGCTGCTGCGACCAGGCTAAAACAATTCAAAGCTCGTTTCTCCTACCGCCTTTCTCCTTTTTTTCCGCTGACGTGTTCTATATCCTAATTTAAGTCGCTTCCCATTGCGTAACAAGAACGACGCTCCCATAGTTCTACGTCTTAACCTGCAACTTAACCAGCAGGGAGGTACAACTCACTTCAGGCCGAAAGGGGTAACTGAAAGTGTTTTCGTCTCCGAATTAGCTTCTCCAAGCGTTCTTCCACTATCCGTTAGGTTCCTATGCTCCTGGGCTCTACGTGGCAGGTTGCGTAACGCACGATGTGAGCGACCGACCCGTGCCGAGATGAAACATGTGAGCTCAGTAACCGTCGCACACTGAAGCGAAGTCCTTCCTTCGACGGGCCAAGCAACCTCGTAACCGTGTTGCACGTGTTTGAATTGAATAGCTGTAGAGTTGGTTATGCGGCGGTCTATTTTTGGGGGCTTTCGGCATTCTCCCCGTGATCGTGTTTCGTTCGGTGCACTGAAGCACAGTCCTTCCTTCGTCGGGCCAAGCAACCACGTAACCACGTTGCACGTTAACATGATCTTGGATTGTAGCGCGAAGTGACAGGGACATGGACTAGAAGCAGACAGGATAGACAGCAACAGGACAGACAGTCTCTGTCCGTGTCACTTCGCGCTACAATCCAAGATCATGTTATCCTACCAACTCGCCCAACTTTCTATTCTTTTACATGTTGCACGTGCTCGTCTGTTAATTGAAGAGCTGTAGAGTTGGTTATGCGCTGGTCTATTTTTGGGGACTTTAGCCATTCTCCCCATGGCCGTGTTGTACATTCGGGGAATGTACAGCGTTGGTTTACGAGGTCGTAAGGCGTTTTGCTAGCGCGTTTGTGATAGCGCGCGCGCGCGTGTGTTTTTAGAGCACAGCTCTTAGGCGCCCGTTACTGCGGCGAGCGTCGGCGTAACAGAGCGAACGAGCACAGCGAACAATGAAAGAGCGAACGCGGAGCGCAGCGGGGGATGAAAGGGGAGAGAAAGAAAGCGGAGGAGAAGGAGGGTGCAGTTGAACCAAGAGGCGGAAAGCGGAGGAGGAGGGTATGGCGAAAACGTGAGAAGAAAGGCGTAGCGCGGCTACCATGATCATGGCTGCGAGATGGCGCCACAGTAGTGCGCGTCGTCTGGAAGGTCTGTCTGCGGCGGCTGCTGTGAATCGCGCCCACGCGTCACCCCACACGCGCTGCCTCTCGCGATCTCCAGATTAGCGAGGCAGTCGCGCCACACTTAGTTCCGTTTGCGCCGCGCCGCACGAGACAGAGTGTCCGCGCCAGACCATATATCGCGAAATAAAAACACGCATAGGGCTGCGCTCAAATTTCACGTTAGGGAGCATCGTAACCGTCAGTGATTTTTTTTCTTTCTCTCTCGGCCTTTTTAACCTTTTATCATGCACATCTGGAGCAACATACCAAGCCTGTCAGTGCGCGCATGCGCAGCTGTAAATTGTGCGTCTATGCGGCTTTATACGTATGCGTCATTCATGAAGATGTTAGCTAAAAGACAGAACTGGGGCCGAATTCACTAAGCTTCTCATTTGCAAGATGTTTAAGATATTTTTCACCATTGACTGGATGCCTTCGCTGATTGTGTGTCCAGCCCCGGGATTGGTTGAAGTTTTCGCGGGCGAACAATGCATGCATAAGAATTTTCTATGAATACGGACCTTGTTGTCTCTTTCCAGTGCTCTTGTGGTCAGAATGCTGTTTCTGCTCTCTCTCTCTCTCTCTCTCTCTCTCTCTCTCTATATATATATATATATATATATATATATATATATATATATATATATATATATATATATATATATATTGTGGACATTTATAAGCTATTCTTTGTCATCTGTACATGATCATCATCATGTGGGGTTCATATGGGGTTCTTCATCGTCGCTTGTGGGGCTGGCTCTCGAGTGTGATCCGTGTTGTGGGCGTGGTCGGTTCGCGCATCTTCGACTCGGAATAAACCTCGTGATAACTGCTGCGTCACAACTGGTGGAGTGTGCTCTCCGGTCCTCCGTCCTCTGACTCCCCGCTCAACCTCCTGGAGCTTCGATCGGGCCGCCGATTGTGCCAGCTGTCCGCCAACATGTCGCAGGACGAGCAACAGACACTTCTACTTCCACTATCCCGGCCTCGGCTACCCCTGCCTCTCCGTATTGGATTGTCAGTGGGCACCAGCGGGATCCCCATCTGTTTGCTGGACTTCGAGGTGAAGACGTCGAGGATTAGCTGGACGACTACGACCGAGTGAGTTTGGCTAACCGATGGGAGGATGCGTCCAAGCTACGTCACGTCGGCTTTTATCTGACAGGAGTAGCGAAGACTTGGTTTTTCAACCATAAGGTTGATTTCACGAACTGGGGCGCTTTCAAACAGCAGCTCCGCCAAATCTTCGGCACACCGGCTCTTCGTTCCGCCCTCGCAAAAAATACGCTCGACACTCGCAAGCAACAACTCGGGGAATCCTGTACGTCGTACATCGAGGATGCACTTGTTCTTTGTCGACGCTTGAACCCGGCCATGACCGAATCAGACAGGGTTTGCCACATCCTCAAAGGCATCGGTGCTATCGTTTTCAATGCTTTCGCCATCAAGAACCCCGCCACCGTAGCAGATATCGTCGCTACTTACCAGTGCCGTGACGAACTTGAATCAGCACGGTTGCAGCCAGACACCACTGCAAACACTACCGCCGACGACCCCACGTTACGAGCAATGATCCGCGCAATAATTCGAGAAGAGCTACAGTATCTTTGCGTTGCCGCCGGGCCTATGACTTCTCATACCTCGGATACCAATCTGCGAGACGTTGTCAAGGAGGAATTGGCGTCCATGGCTGGTACAACGTACACGGACCCTCTAACACCTAGGGCCCAACCAACGTACGCACAAGTAGCCGCAGTTACTCCAGTCATCGTTCCACCGATACCTACAAAACCAACGCCGGCCCACATGGCTTCCATGACTACCCGCGCACCTACCCAAACCAACTATCCGCAGTGGTGTCCTGTTCGATTTTGTGTCGACTACCGAGAACTTAACAAGATCACACGCAAGGATGTATACTCTATGCCGAGAATAGACGATGCCTTGGATTCCCTGCAGGGTGCCTAGTGCTTCTCCAGTCTCGATCTGCGTTCCGGCTACTGGCAGATACCTATGCATGAGGACGACAAAGAGAAAACAGTGTTTTCAACACCAGATGGGCTCTACGAGTTTAATGTCATGCCATTCGGTCTCTGCAATGCACGTTCGAGCGCATGATTGACACCGTTCTTCGTGGCCTGAAGTGGAAGACTTGCTTGTGCTATCTGGACGATATTGTTGTTTTCTCGTCAACCTTCTCTCAGCACCTCCAACGTCTGGATGAAGTTCTCATGTGCCTTGCCAACGCTCGACTTCAGCTAAACACCAAGAAATGCAATTTTGCGAGCAAGACGATCAAGGTATTAGGTCACATTGTGAGCAAAGACGGCATTCGTGCTTATCCTGATAAGGTTTCAGCAGTTCGGCACTTCCCTCGGCCCGAAAAGACCAAAGATTTGCGTTGTTTCCTAGGCCTCGCTTCCTATTTTCGCCGATTCATTCGAGACTTCGCCTCAATAGCGTCACCTCTGCACAAATTACTGGGTTCTAATGTTCCCTTTGTGTGGTCCCCCGAATGTGAATCAGCGTTCGCCCATCTGAAGCTCGCTCTCACATCTGAACCAGTACTTCGCCATTTTGATGAAGCCGCTCCTACCCTGCTGCATACGGATGCTAGTGGTCACGGCATTGGTGGCATTCTCCAACAGCGAGACGACACTTTAGGTGAGAGGGTCGTCGCGCACGCAAGTCGCGTTCTGACAAACGCCGAAAAGAATTGCACCATCACGGAGCAGGAATGCCTAGCTATCGTTTGGTCTGTGCAGAAGTTTCGACTTTATCTTCACGGCCGCCATTTTACCATCCTTACAGACCATCTCCGCTGGCTTTCAGCGCAGAAGAACCTGTCTGGACGACTTGGTCGGTGGATTCATCTGCAAGAATACGACTTTAGTATTACCTACAAGTGCGGAAAAAGACACCAGGATGCAGACGCGCTTTCTCGCTGTCCGCTTCCTACGACACCGTGCAATGGACCTCCAACTACCAGCCGTGACAAGGTTTCGCACGATCCATCTTCACGTGCTTTCTTGTTGGCCACTGTCGACGAGATGCCTCCACACGACAACAGATTCTTCCAATCTCATCAACTTGCCGACTCGTACTGTCGGCGCATCATAGACCGGCTTCAAGGAGCTTCGCGCCCGCCTAACGCCCAGCTTCGCGACAGCTGACGCAATTTGAGATTCACAACCGCGTCCTGTACCGTCATGTCTATCACCCTGACGGTCAACGCTGGGTTCCTGTCCTGCCACGCTCTCTACGTGCTCATGTCCTGCAGGCTTCTCACAACGACATGGCTGCTGGACACCTTGGTTTTCAGAAAACTTATAACCGCATCAAAGGTCGCTTCTACTGGCCTGGCTCGTCCGCCAGTGTAGCGAGGTATGTCGCTTCCTGCGCCCTATGTCAGCGTCGAAAGCTCCCTACATCAGCTCCAAGCGGACATCTGCAACCGGTTCCTTGTCCGTCGAAACCATTTCAAGTCGTTGGCATTGATCTGTATGGCCTTCTTCCTGTGACTCTCACCGGTAAACGATGGATTGTGACAGCCGTTGACCACTTGACACGCTACGCCGAAACAACTTGTGTGAGTTCATCCTCAGTCTCTGAAGTTGTTGCATTCACACTTCAAGCATTAATACTGCGCCAATAACACACACACACACACACACACACACACACACACACACACACACACACACACACACACACACACACACACACACACACACACACACACACACACACACGCACACGCACACGCACACACACACACACACACACACACACACACACACACACACACGCACACACACACACACACACACACACACACACACACACATTTCGTTGCTTTTCTGGTTGCTGTTCATTGCGTTTGTAGACGCACGGGGCTCCGACGCGTCTCCGTGTCCGTGTTTCTTCATCTTGACTTGTTCGGTCGCCGCAACTACTTATTCAACTGAATATTATGCATGATTTTCGCGATGGAAGACCCGGTCGTGTCGAAAGAAGTGTCGACATGTCTAAGGGTAGTGGGATGAGGGGATGGCCTCCAGATATAACCTGCCGGATTTATCAGTGCTTCAGCGGACACTGTTGTCGCTTTGCATCTACTGATAAATGTAACTTTACGTCTACTCGATTTGAAAAAAAAAAAAAGAATTCCTCTCGCAGAAAATTTTTAGCGATGCATTCAACGAGATCTTCGCTCCAAGTTTCACGCACTTCACAGTCGGTATATGGGCTCTAAGTTTACGAGAATGACGACGGCTCGACCGTTTATTTTACAGCTTGCGAAAGTGCCTACTTTATGCAAGAACCACGCCACGCGCCGCTCTCCCTTCATGCGCGACCGCGCGAAGCTATAGACAAGTTCATTGATTATGTATCAGGTCTGAAAAGATGCGATTTGCCGGCAGGCTTTACGGCAGTGTGCGTACGTCCCGCGGCGGAGTGAGGCGCTGGACACGACACGACGAGGACCAAAACGGCATCCGCCATGCAAAGCCCTCCGGTAATCCTCCGGCGAAAGTTTCGAAACGACGCAGGGCTGGGGCCTGGGCAACGTCAGGGCTGGCGTTGAAACTCATCGGTATGCACTTCCAGAGAACGGTCTTCTTTTTATTTTTTTTGTTCGACGAGAGAGATGAAGAAAAAAAAAAGAACTGAAGAAAGTGGCAGTAGGGATCAGATGTGTAGGCATGCAAATTTCGATAAATCCTTGCCCACGGATATTGAAAAGTCGCGAGTCGTTCGACAGAGCAGAGGGTTTTCATGAATCCGGCTTTAAAGGAGAGTGGGTGTTCGCCCAATTTAATGTCACAGGTGAACCGAAAGTGCGCAAGTTTGTTTGGGCCGAACTACATGGGCCACGCCGTTTTTGTTTTGCCGTTGTTGTTATTAATTTATTTTATTTCGAAAGACCAGATAACACGAAAGATGCTTATTTCAATGTGATCCGGGAACGACAACGAAGTAATAGAAACAGCGAATGGCGGAGAAGAGGAGCAAGAATAGTGGTCCGAGAGAAGTTTTTACGTCTGCCTGTCTGTCAAATGATTCGATGTCTAGGTGTTAATTATATGTCTCTAATCTGTCTCTGTCTCTCTTTCGTGTTCATTGTCCTCTCATTTGGTATATTATTCGTCTCGTATTTCACGCGCAATCACGTCGGCCTTGTCTTCTTTAGCGACAACAATTGGTTGGCTTTCTTTTGTTTTTGACGAAGAAGCCAGATGGTACACTACGGTGATAGTGCATTCTACGGTGCAAATAAAATAAATCAAGTTACAGGGTTTTGCGGCCCGTAACTACGAACTGGTTATGAGGCATGCCGTAGTGGGGGACTCTGGAAATTTGGACCACCTCGGGTTCTTTAACATACACCTGAATCTGAGTACACGCGTTTTTTTGCATTTCGCCTCCCCATCGAAATACGGCAGTCATGGCCGGGATTCGATCCCGCGACCTCGTGCTTAACAGCCCAACACCATAGCCACTAAGCAACCACGGCACAATTTGGCTAAGTTCGACTATACTGGCGCTAATTACGCCCGTATAGTTTTACCTACTCTGAGACTAATTCTCGCTTCTTGTGCTCACCAGCGAACAGCATTTCCAGACATTATTGCGTCGCGGGAGCCTTGCTTAGTCCAAGTGAACCGACTCCATTTCTGAGAAGTGTGCCGTATGACTGCTTCGCCTCAATATGTCTAAATTGGCGGCGGTGCATCCTTTACAGGGGTATTGTGCAATTGGGTTTATTTTCGACCATGCCGGCGCAAATTACGCCCGACCGTGAAAATTAACTACTCTGCAACTAATTCTGGCTTCTTGTCCCCTTGCGATCAACACTTTGATATTTTCCCCACTCACTACGACACTCTGGAGACGCGAAAGGGCCATTTTTTAAAGCGGTTACAAGATCATGAGATCCGAGATACGGCAACCTCATAAGGCGGCCGCTAAAAAGAGATTGTCTTCAATTCAGCAGTTTTGTTCGAGCCCCCTTCGTATCTTGTTGGCCTTCGCCAACCAAGAAAAGTGTGAAGAGACATCCAATGTCTCAAATGCCACAAGCACAGGGCTTGGACTCAGCCTACACAATCGGATGCAACCTCGCAACTGCGAAGACTACGATAATAGTACCACCGTTACGACGGGGCTGCAAACTTCGTTGGGCATGAAACGACGGATTACTATAATGCAACATGGGAAGGCAGCAAACGAAGCCAGTGGACGGGAGCAATTTTATGATTGCACGGTGCTTCGTCGAGCTGTCGCGTATGCAGGGGTGCGTTGACTGCGTTGGCAGTGCGCATATTTTTTACATCGCAGCTCTTAATGGCCCGTTCCTACATATCGCGAAACGAAAACACGTACATAGCTGCGCTCAAATTTTGCATTAGGGAGCATCGTAATCGTCCGTAAATTTCCTTTCTTTCACTTCGCGGAGCGCTTGTGCCAGATATGAGAACTGTCTTCACTTTGCATTCGTTGTGAAATGAACTAAGCTCGCAAGCAACGGGAATCTTTCTGCATGTGTGTGCGTGAGGAAAATGTGCAGATGGAAGAAGGAGATTCACGAGGCTGACGTTGGAGTGTGCGTCGCTCGAACGATGTCTCGCTCCTCCGGTAGCCCGAATTTTTCACGGTGACCGTACTTACGAGTGTTTTTCAGTGGTGTGCACGCATTTGCTGAGCCATATAAAGCGAAGTAGCGGGCAAAGCGTGACATTTCAGTGCGTGCTTTGCGCAACAACATCAGTGTCTTGCATGGCAACCGAGTGTGCGGCGTTTTCAAAATGCCGTAAAATCTCTGAAACGTTCTTGACGACGGCTTTGTTTTTCTTTTGATGCTTTTTCGTTTCCACAGATACGTGAAATAAAGAAGCAGTTTCGCTTGGTCAACGGAGAAAAGTTAGTAACCAACAAATTTTTCCAGTTATTTCATTTCAGAGCAAATTTTATCTCTCAGATGATCGTGGAAGTGGGACGTTGAGACATGAATGTATTTGCGTAGGCAGTAGAGTACTTCCAGCAATTGTTCTGTTATCTCTTGCTCTACTGCCACTAAGAACTTCGAAAATAAGAAAGGCGTTTCCTTCAGAGTAGGGGTGTATCGTGTTTGAAGTAATGGACCGAGGCGAGTTGTTGCTGAACAAAGAATGACCCACTGGTCGTTTATTCATACGCTTATGTACTTGCGTAGGCAGGGAAAGAAGTGGCAAACGATATCGGCGCACATGCGCGATAGCCCATTCTGATACATCTTTTCATACAATACACACACACACAAAAAAAAAGCAATTAAGCTAGCAGACTTGACGAAAGTTTTCGTCGTAGCAAAGACGCTTCGGCTCCCTCCGGGATCTGGTAGACCGACGAATTGTTGGCAGTGCGGATGGGTTTCCCGGTGTGTCTTCTTGCCCGGCTGAGTCAGGAACCCCGGTCATTTGCCGGCTTGAGCAGCGGTCGGCTGCCGCAGTGTCACCCGAGTCGTTTACCGGTTCAAAATCTTCGATCGGTTGTAATACGTTATTCGGTTCCGGCTCAGTGTCTTCCTGGCTACTCTCGTAGTCGTTCACGTTTGCGCAGTGCTCGTCTGTTCGCCGCAAATGTTGTCGATTGCGCCTCAGCTGCTGGTCGTTCTCAGTTTGGACCATATACGAACGTGGCGCTGCTTCTTTAAGCACCGTCGCTTTGCGTGACCAGTTCCCATTTTTTATCCGAACGACGTTTCCTGCTTCAAGAGGCGATAGTGGCTTGCCCCGCAATGATTGCCGATGTTTTGATACAGGGCATCCCCCATCAGTGTTGAACTCGGGAACAGTTGTCCGAAGACGACGACCTTGCAGCAACTCTCCGGGAGACCGTCCATCTTCTAAGGGGGACGATCGATAAGCCAAAAGGCCCAACCAGAAATCCTCACGGGACTCCGTAGCTTTCTTGAGAATTCTTTTAACAATCTGTACCCCCTTTTCGGCTAGGCCGTTTGAGCGCGGAAAATTAGGGCTGGATGTTATATGTTCGAAGTCGTACCGTCTTGCGAAAGCCGCGAAGTCACTTGAAGCGAACTGGGGCCCGTTGTCAGTGCAGACTTGCGCAGGAATGCCATAGCGAGAGAATATGGCAGATATCTTAGAAATGGTTTCCGTCGCTGTTGTGCCCACCAACCTTTCAACCTCTGGGAAGTTCGAGTGGTCGCCATACACTACCACGTACGAGTTCCCTGCGTATTGGAACAGGTCAATTCCGACACGGTGCCATGGTCGTTCCGGTGTAGGCCGTAGCAGCAGGGGCTCGCTCGGTTGGCTGTAGGCGTATTTCTGACACACAGGGCACGTTCGTACCAGGTTCTCAATATCACTGCTGAGTCCTGGCCAAAAAACTAGCCTACGTGCCCTGGCCTTGCATTTGTTCTGTCCCAAGTGACCCTCGTGTATCCGCCGCAGAATTTCGGCCCTCATGGCTTTTGGTATGACAATCTTGCTTCCTTTTAGCAGTATGCCATCCACTGCCGCCAACTCAGATGTGAACGGCTTAAGTTCCCCTTGAATGGTCGCACCAGTGTTTAGTTGTTCTATAATGCTGCTTAAATACGGATCCGTGCGAGTTTCTTCTTCCAGTCGTTGCTTTGTTCTTGTGCTTACAAGGCTCGAGACCACTTGAACTGCGTGGATATCCACGTCTTCCGTTTCTTCACCGCACCCAGGCAGCGTGGCAGCACGGGACAGCATATCTGCGAGCAGCAAGTCTTTCCCAGAGATGAATTGCAAGACATAATCATATTTGAAGAGACGGATGAAAAATCGCTGCAGCCTTGGTGGCATGTCCACAACACTTTTTTGAGCGATAGCAATCAGTGGCCTGTGATCAGTTTCGACCAGGATCCTGCGGCCATACACAAACTGATGAAACTTTTCGCACGCAAAAACTATAGCGAGCGCCTCCTTTTCGATTTGAGCATACCGCGTTTCACTCTCACTCAGAACCCGCGATGCGTACGTCACTGGACGCCAATCGTTTCCGTGCTTTTGCAACAAGGCGGCACCAATGCCGGTTCCCGAGGCGTCTGCCGTTACCTTCGTTTCTTTCTTTGAATCGAAGAGTGCTAGAAGCGGTGGGTGTATCAGTGCTTCGCAGATCTGAGCCCATTCCTGCGCATGCGCTGATGTCCATTCAAACACCACGCTTTCCTTCATAAGGCCACGAAGTAATGCAGTCTTTTCACTGAGTGAGGGTACATATTTGCGAAAGTAATTCACGACTCCCAACATTCTTCGAACCGCCTGCTTATCCTTCGGAGGTGGTATGGCGTGTATGCTCTCAATTAAGTCTGGGCTGGGACGGACACCGTTTTTGCTGATCACGTCACCAAGAAATGTCACCTGTGTCACGCAAAATACACATTTTTTTTCATTAAATGTCAGCCCAGCATGCTCCGCTCGCTTTAGTACGGCTCGAAGCCTTTCATTATGCTCCTCTGTCGAGTCACCCCAGACCAGAATGTCGTCAATGTATACGCGTACTCCTGTCAGGCCTTCGAATATTTCTGTTAATGTCTTCTGGAAGACCTCGCTCGCTGAAGAGATTCCAAACGGCAGCCTTAAAAACCTGTAGCGCCCAAAGGGCGTTGCGAAAGTGCACACGCGTGACGTAGCATCGTCCAATGGTATCTGATGGAAACCAGCGTTTGCGTCAAGCCGAGAAAAGTACTTTGCGCCCGATATTTCGCTTTCAATGTCTTCCCGGGATGGCATCGGGTAATGTTCCCGCATTATGCTTTTGTTTATGGCCCTTGGATCCAAACATATGCGAAGCCGGCCGTCCTTTTTTCTTACTACAACTAAAGGGCTTACCCAGTCGGTAGGCTCGTCCACTTTCGCAATGATAGAGGCCCCTTCCATGCGGTTCAGTTCTTCGCGAAGCGGTTCCTTCATCGCCAACGGTACCCTTCGGGCAGGCTGCACCACTGGAACGGCATCCCGTCGCAGTACCATCTTGTACAGTCGCTTTACGCAGCCGGTTCCGCGAAATAGGTGGGGAAAAGCCAGCTGGGGAGCGCCTTCTTTGCTTGAGTCTACTGCATTCACTGTTTGAATCAGTCCGAATTCCCGACATGCCTTGAGACCAATGATGGCATGGCGACCTTTCTTTACAATAAAAAATGTAACGTCATGTTCTTGGCCGTTTATGCTCAGGACTTCTGTTGAGACTCCCACATGCTTGATAATGCTTCCGTTATATGCCGTTAAAACTGCTGTGCTTTTTCTTGGCTCCATTGCTCGATTGGCACGCCTGAACACAGACAGAGGTAGTAGGTTGGCTTGCGAGCCAGTGTCTACTTTAAATCGCAGTTCTTGGCCGGCTATCTTGCCGCGAATTGTCCAATCTGCTCCCGCGCCGTCAGTTATGCCGCACACGCCGATATTCAAGATATCGAAGTTATCATCGGCCCTTTGTGCTTCGTCGACTTGGTTTATCTGGCGTCTTCTGCAATATGCCGCGAAGTGGTTCTTTTTCTTGCATGCGTAGCAAAACTTTCCGCGAGCCGGACATTCTTCTGGCGCATGAATTCTTCCGCATTGACGGCATCGATATTGTTTTTTGCTGTCTCGTTCAGTTTCTCTCGTGTACTCTACTTGCAGCCTTTCCTTCGACCATGATGCATTTTGCTGCGCAGAAACTTCGGCTGCTTTGCATATTTGCTCAGCTTTCTGCAAGCTAAGGTCCTTCTCACCAAGTAACCTCTGCCTGAGCTTTTTATCGTTGATGCCAAAGACCACTTGGTCCCTTATCATGGATGGTTCAAGCTCTCCAAAGTTGCAAAGTTTCGCTTGCTTCTTGAGATCCCGCAAAAAGCTTTCAAATGGTTCTGCCTCGTCCTGCACTCGAAGGCGGAAAACGTGCCTTTCATAAACCTCATTTCCTTCGGGGAGACAGTACTCTTCAAACTTCCTGACCAAAGTTTGATAATCTTCTTTGTCCTCACCTTCGGCAAACACGAAGTTGTTGTACACGTCCAAGGCATCGTCACCGGCGGTGCTGAGAAGTATTGCCGCTTTTACAGCTTCCTTCCTTGGCTTGTCTGACGACGTCGCTGTGATGTAGAGTTCCAACTTCTGCTTAAACAGTAGCCAGTTTCTTCTCAAGTTTCCGGAAAGCTGCAACGGCTCCGGGGGCTTGACGGCGTCCATTCTGCTGCCGTGACAAACACTTCTGACACCATGTATCGTGTTTGAAGTAATGGACCGAGGCGAGTTGTTGCTGAACAAAGAATGACCCACTGGTCGTTTATTCATACGCTTATGTACTTGCGTAGGCAGCGAGGGAAAGGAGAGCCAGGGAAAGAAGTGGCAAACGATATCGGCGCACATGCGCGATAGCCCATTCTGATACAGGGGCTGCATTTCTCCCTCCATACCTCTTCAATATTTAGTGTGCAGCTATTTAGTGTTATTTCCAACGGCAACCAGCCAGTGCCTAGTTTCTCCTTGAAAGTTTCGAAGTTTTCCCCAACTATAAAACTGTTTGTAATCACTGGTGACTGAAACGCTTCCCTCAATCGCGCGCTTGACTTATAATCTTAATGAAGTAAATTTGAACCCGCGCACTACTTTAAGGAAATCGCTCACTTCTCGAGAGAACTCAACTGCGCCATAAAAAATGCAATGCTGGGCATCTATCAAAAGACGGCGCCAGCTATTCTTTTGCCGACTGACTTACTGACGCCAAATGTCGTCGTTCATTAAAATGGTGATGACATGCCAAGGTTCGCTATTTTATAGTCGGGTAGATCGGACCTTATATCCGAGAAGGCAATTCTAGGGAACAGATTGAACATATTCTACGAAAGAAAGCGAACAGGCCGAAAATTGAAGTCCGCGTGCTCGCCATTATTTCCGGATCGGATACTCACAATGTTGAGAAAATAGAAAATCCGTCCTCGGCTCCACGCAACGTGAACATTATGACATTTACCGTGCCTCCTAATTCATTAGTTCGGCGTGTGCTGTGACGACATGTTCAGAGTGTTGTGCCAAGATGTTAACAGCGTGTGCTGTCCCGAAATCCTACGCGAATCGGACAAGCGCTGCTTACGAGTCCGTTTCCAATTACACAAGCTAGTGCGGACGCCGTCCCGTTTGCCTAATCTTACTGTTGTTCCGTTCCATGCTCGATGTTACCTGATAACAGTCACTCAGGCGCAATTATATGATCGTCGTATTGCTTATTTGTTTCTGGCATATGTGTAAGGTAGCCAGCCGGACTTGTGTATGTACACTCTAAAAACTAAGGGAGTGCCGGGCACTCTCTTTGAGGGAGTAGATGCTTGTCCCATATTTCACTCTCTTTTCGAGAGTAGATCGACCCTCTTTGAGAGAGAGTAGGTCAACTCCTCCTGACAGAGTTTTGTTACTCCACCGCAAGGGATTGCTAGTACCCTTCCGCAGAGTGATAATACTCTTCCCACAGGGAGTGCTAGTACTCTTCCGCAGAGTGCTAATACTCTCCCCACAGGGTTAATAGTACACCGCCAGACCGAGTACTTCTACTCCCCCAAACAGAGTGCTTGTACTCCTTCAGAACAGAGTGCTAGTACTCTTCCCAATACCCTCTTAGCCAAGTCCTGGTCACGCATGCAGGCAGGAAATCAGATCAAATTAGCGCCGCTGATATACTGTTCCCTAGGCGGCTCCTCAGAGACACAGGCCCGATTCCAAGCGGCCTTCAGAATAGGCGTGAGCAAAGTTATGCAGGATTTTAAAGTCATTTTTTCCTGGCTATTTGCTGCCTACCGTGAGGCGTGACTGCTCTGAAGCGGCCTATGCGTATGCGTCACGAACGCCACTGAGGAGAAAAAAAAGCGAATGAACACTTAATCTGCAAATATCTTCGCAAATTTCACAATCAGGAGTCACACAATCTAATTAGAATACAATTGCCAAGGGAAGCACATACTTATCAAGAATCACAACGCTCTATACATCATGTGGATTCGAACCCGCGTACACTCACATTTGTACAATTCAAAACACACATCATAACCATTACACCACAGCGCCGCCACGCCCAGTCGTGTTCTTTTAGAGCTTATATATATACCAAACGTATTTGATGAATCTGCTGTGGTGGGTGGGGTTTCTCTGCAGTGTGCTGTGCTGTTGTGTACTGGAATACGTGTGCGTTTGCATCATTTCCATTCCTTGCTACGACTAACGAAGGAAGACAACGTAGACGACAACGTGAGAACTATTCACGGCTTGTCGTCACCGCAGGAAAATAACAAATGTGCCGTTCAGCTCATGATCGAGTGCTTCTCCAGTCCATGTTCTCCAAAATACGCGGATACAAAGTATTGCGCCAACCATCCACGTATGTGAATTTAATTCACGCGTAT
This sequence comes from Dermacentor andersoni, assembly GCF_023375885.2. NCBI lineage: Eukaryota > Metazoa > Arthropoda > Arachnida > Ixodida > Ixodidae > Dermacentor > Dermacentor andersoni. Next base: position 31,070,134 of record NC_092822.1, read on the forward strand.
ACTGGTGAGCAACTGCGACGCCAGTACCAGGCATTTCGACGTGCCTCACGCTGCCAAGTGCATTAGTTTAGAGTTTGGTTCAGTCCGCTGTGAGCTGTTGTCCTGCATTAGCAGCGGATCGTTAGCGTTTTGAAGCGCATGCATTCCAGCATTTGGAGACTGCTTATGCCGATAGCCGCGTCAAATGCATTGGCACGCATGTTTAAATGACTAATGTGTCCACTTGTTACGCGTGCACTGCTCGTATCCTGTGGCAGTGCTCGTTCTAAAAGCTTCGAAGACCATCTACACTCATGCGTGTGTTCAATTTATATATGCACAGGATGGACTTGCCGGCTAGTTGGTTGAGCATTTTAGAAGAAACAGCGCAACACAAGGACGACGCAAAAACATGCCACACCACGAAGCGCTGGTGTGGTTGATGCTTTTTTTCGTCCTTGTGTTTGCGCTGTTTCTTCTTCCACGATTCACGCACACCACAGGTACGCGAAAGCTTAGGAGCATAAGTGGTTAACTCTGTTTTCCCCGTTTTCTCTCAGTGTCAATGGCACAGTGCGTTGCCCGGAATTGTGCACGCTTACCCCCATATGCAGAAATGCATCATAAATTGAAGCCCATGCTTGACTTGATCTAAACGACGCAAGTCGTGAACGCCCCAAAAGAAGGGCAGTGAGCGTCTTGGGGGACGTTCGCACCAGGCGTCGTTTATATCAAGTCAAGCATGAGCTTTGTATTAAGATACATTTCTGAATACGGGGGCTAGACATCTGCTTCTTCCAGAAAATGTCGAAGAAACGCCCGCCAAAACCAGGCACATTCGTAAACTTAACTAGGCAATACGAAGCTCCATAGAAAAAAAGAAGAGTGGTATTAAAAGCTTTCAGTATTTTTCTTTACTCCAAAATAGTTGCGCTCTCGTGGCTTCACTGTACAGAGATAGTGCAGCGTTAGCTAGAAAGCATGAATTTCCTAACTCCATGCCAAAATAAGCTTGTAAAATTTAGGTGCTAGAATCCAGGGTTTGTAGCGATCCTTGAAAATCCTTTATTTCTAAAATGCCATTTTCAAGGCGTTGAAAACCCTTGAATTTTTAGAAGTACTGCAAAGTCCTGTACACTTGGCTAGACTTAGCAGACATTGCCAAGCGCTTTTTTTCCCTTCTGTGACACTCTTTCGCATGTCACAGAAAATTGTCTCTGGAGGTAATAGAAGGAAAGCGACATCCTTAAAGTTGAAATTACAAAGGAGCTGCAGATACCAGTTTTATGCACATGGAACCGGCGACAAATGTGCTTGGAGGAGCAGAAGCAGGAAGCTCAACAGTTGAGGCATTCGAAGAGAAGCCGTGAAGAGTAAATTGAGAGCGACAGACACAATAAAAAGAAATTCGAAATGATTATTGCTTATTTGATGGTGAAAAAAGCTGAGGCAACAGATGACATCACGTACACTGTCAAACCAAACCAAACAGTATTCAAAAACTGCAAATGTTGCAGGTCCAAGTAGTTAATTGTGCTATTGCAGAAAAAATTTGAGCGCTTTCTTGAAATGCTTCCTTGTGTGCGTTTAGTGGTGGGCGGTGAAAGGCAAATTAGCAGTCTTTCAAATGTTTGAAATCACTGAAATGCGATTTGTTTTGTTTTCTTTTGTTTGCATTAAAGTTAACCGTGTTCTTGAACAAGTTATTGCCTGTCCAAACTACTACACACATTGCACGAGGTCCTTGAAGTTACTGTGTCGGGGCCTCGAAAGTCCTTGAAAACCATTGAATTTTTTTCTTCAATATTGCTACAAACCCAGTAGAACAACTGTCATGGAGTAAAAACCTTGGCTGAACAGGGGCTTATACGCAGAGCACAGGAAGACTAGAAATGCAGTAGTAGGCATGGAGGGCCCTGAAAAAAATGTGCCACATCCGCTCGGCTGCCTTATGTTTCTGCACAGACTGTCGCATTTTTAATAGAAGTGCACTTTCTGTTCTACTCCAATAAACGCAACATTACGAACTCCATTGTGGGGCAGTCCTTCAGCCAGTGCAGAACTTTTTCTGTACATCCAAGTCAGCTCTGTCATTTTTCCAGCATTGTAGTACAAGATTTGTTAAACTGGTTTAGCAGAATATGAGCAGTATACTCTTTAATTAGCTGTTTATTTGTATGCACAAGTTCAGGTCCTCAGTTTGGTTGCATGACAAATTGCCATACCTCAATAGATACAAGAAACAATTTTATTACAGTTTAATAAAATCCAAACAGTAATAATCACAACAATATAATGACATACATTTCTTTTGGTACGTATACAGCCCATGTCTTGGCAGTGTATAAATTCAACTATACACCGCAAGTACTGTGTCCTGACCACTATTATTCACATGTGTAAAACCATCACAGCAATTCAACAAATATCACAGTAATTAGTGACATACACTTTGTAACTGCTTTACATGAGCATAATGTATACAAATGGTCCCTGTGTACCTACACATGACTAGTGCCACCCGAGTACTATTACTCACAGGTGTAAAACCAACAAAGCAGTTCTTTAAAAAATATCACAGCGCTTAGTGACGTACATGCTGTAACTCCCTTGTAGAAACTTAATACAAACACGTGAGGACACAGAAAGCTAGCAGTGGGCATACATGGGAATACCACCGCCTCAATACTAATTCACAAGTGTAAAACCAACCAAGCAGTTCTTTAAAGAATATCACAATGCTTAGTGACATACATTTTCTAACTAGCTTATATAAGCTTTATACAAACATGAGAACATACACAAAGCTAGCGGTGCACCCGCATAGAAGTGCGGCCATCTGAACACGATTATTTGCAAGTGTAAGCTCAACAGAACAGTTTGTTATAGTGACGCACATTTTGTAACTGCCTTATACAAGCTTAGTGCAAGCACAAGAATGCAGAAAAATATAAATTTAAAACTTGCTCTATGCATACACAAACAGATCAACACAAATGGTAAACACCGCTTGGAAGACAAATGTGACTGTGGCAAAGCGCAGTGCTGTGCCGGTTGAAATTGCCACCCACAAAAGTATTGAGCAATGCTTAAACCACAGGCAATAAAGTGCTGAAAGACTGCGTCTCTAACGTAACTATTTTAATTCAAATTTCCTGAATATAGGGCTCGCTTGCAGATAAGGCATCTGATCCAACTGACCCGATTTTACACCTGCTACATGCATACAATGCCCTCAGATATAACTGGTAATAATAATTATAAAAGGCATTTAAAAACTTGATAGTATGATGAAGATGCATGACTAGAAAAGTTCTGTCCCCCTCGTACTTGTTAAAAAGGTGTAAGTACGACACATGTTCTTTTTTTCCTCAATTTTTGCATTAATGGACAGCCGGGAACCTCGAACCGACACACAAAAAAAAAAAGATACTGCTATGTTAATAGTGTTATGAATAATTTTTTGTGAAAGCTTTTTTACAGACAAGTTGCAGTCTCGTTTCTGGAGGTTGAGCTGTATCTTGCAAAATAACTTGAAAAGTGGTCACATGGGAGCATGATATCATAATGTTAGTTTCAGTTGACTCTCTTGCCCTACAAGTCGCTGCTCACTGTGGCCAGTGATGCAACAGCAGTGTCTGTGTGATTTTCATCACACTTCTGTCCTATGCCATTCTTACCAGAGTTGGCGGCACATAGATACCCAAATTTCGATAGTGTTGCTTTCTCAGGTGGTTGCTTTTGATTTGCTCAATATCAGTTGGCACTTCAGCTGCATCAAACTTCTTTTTTACCTCTTCAACAACAATCTTATGACACCTGTGTTGTCCTTCTAGTTGCCTACAAAGACCAGTCAATCTAGCAACAACACTGACAGTCTCTACTATCTTGTAATGGGGGAGAGGTGTGTCCCACCATGTGTTCCACATTGTTGTCACTATGTGGGCTGGCTGGGGAGGCAACAACTGTAATATGTTTGCATTTGCATATATTAAAGTGATGCTTGTACTGTGTTATAACACCTAACTTAGTCTTGCACTTGCTGCACAATAACACTGGCTCACAGTCGTGGTGAAAAGCTTTTGTATGTTGAGCAAATGAGTTGTATCCACTACAAAAAAAGTCAGTGATAGCACACATGTTGCTCTACCAGGCCTGGTGTGGTTCCTTCTGACACTGCTGCTGATGCTGACGCACTGCTGCTTGCCTCGTACACTGTTGCAGCTGCAGTAGACATGGCAGTCTCTGTATCTATTGCTGCCGTGTCATCTGTCATGGTAACTTCCAAGTGGTATCGGGCTCACTTCTGCAACAGAGATGTTGTTTGCCCCTTGAGGGCTCTCATGATCAGGGCCAATAATTTCGTAGGCATTGTCTCCTGCATCAAAGAACCAATAAGAACAGCATGAATTAATAAACATAGCTCTAAAAAGTACGGACATCAAGACTTAATCACAAGCTTTGCACATAAGTGACCGGGCTTAATGAATAATACTTGCAGGAGGAGTTACACAATTGTTTGTGTATATTACAGTAAAGCCTCATCAGAAGATATTCAAGAGGCACGGGAAACATGTCTCTCGAAACCAAAAATTTTGAGACACTGAGGAGCCAGACTAGATCACTTTATTATGCATCATCACTAAAGTATGTTTTGATATATCTGAAGGAATAAATGCTCAGGGTGGCTTAAAGGGCCCCTAAACCACTTCTCGACATTTTTTGAACATTTCAAGTAAACACGCGTATCGAAATCAGAATGCCGTCACGATCGACGAAGCCAAATGCCAGAGTGCGTAGCACTGCCGGAGCACCACAATATGAAGAAAATGACCCCGTGCGCCTCTCTGGACCTATCCTGCACCCCCCAGTTTGTCCTGACGTCACCAGGCTGTCTCTGATGATGTCACCAGTTTCCGGTGCTGTCGATTGGTCGAACGAAAGTGTACGACTGCCGGCAAGGCCTGCAAGCAAATACACACACTCCTTCTTCCTCGTCGTGTTGCGCGCGATGCCATTGTGGGCAGCCAATGGGGGCAAAGAAAAGAAACGCCAACAGAAGGGTCTCCCTATGAGGCTCTTCAACACGAGTCACCATACAGTTCCGTTGTATTAGCGCCACCCCTCGCAGGACGACGGGCCAGCGCAACAGCAACAGAGCTCGTTGGTGTTGGCCTGTCCCGTAACATTTGGAGGTGTACTAGGCAAGGAAAAGACGATACTGTCCATATGGCGTGTACCAGATGAAAGAGTAAAATGAGTGGGGACTACTTTTCGATAATCAAACACACGTAGCTCCACTATTACTGCACCGTTTCGAAAAATTGTCGTGGCTACCTGTTCATTGCCTTATTGTGTAGAACTGCAACACCGCAACTAAATTTCAACCTCGGTGGTTTAGGGGCCCTTTAAAGAAGACATTCACAGCTTTTTAGTGACTGTAGATTGTGTTAGCTTCCTTCCCAACTTCTGGAATTTAAACACTTCACTTTGCAAGCCTTGTTGCTCGCAGTACCTTTGAGGTGCTCTTAGACGCTCGTCAGCTTCAACTGCCGACACTTTCTGCCCTGCACTGTCCTCGTTTCCCTCCTTTTCTGGTTCATGCTAAAAGAGACTTGTGTAAGGATTGCGTGATCTTTACGCCCTTCGGAGCACACAAGGTTCACAAAGTGAATGTGTCTGGGTTGTGTCCCTTCGAAGTAGTGAATCCTTAAAAAGTCATCCTTAGTAACAAAGGTGTCTCTTGTATACAGTATTGTTAACGTGGCAAACATCGGAAAACCAACCAAACCATTTTCAGATGTCTCTTACAACCAAGTGCATCTTGTAATGAGATTCTACTGTACTGAATATTTTTCAACTATGGATCATCTGCATGTACATATAGTCACAAAGACATGTTGTGTGGAATGGCGAATCAGGAAACAGTTCGTACTCTTACTTTTTGTCCCTAACATAAGCAGCTGATAACAATATGATAAAAAAGCAGGCAATGAGGCTAGAATGGAACATAATCCTTCAGCTCTAAACAGTTTTTTGGGCCCACATCATTCCCTCATATGACATAAGGAAACAACTTGATTGCAGTAATGGCTGCATGTGATCTGAGTTGATTGAAACAAACTATACGTAAGGTTGTCCTGTATGTAATTTTATCAGAGTGCTTTTTAGATGTCCTGCTGGTGATCCTGGCTGCGCGATGCTTCTCATGCTTTTTGGCACGATTCCTTTTTTTCCACTCCACTTTTTTTTCAGATTTTCTCCCCTTTCCCTTCCCCCTTGTGTAAAATAGCACACTTGAAGTATCAAATCTGTTGAACTAACGTGTGTATCAAACCTGTTAACATGTGTGCTTCTCTGTGGTCTGTGTTGTATTTTTGCGCTGCACAATTCAATTCAAGATGAAAGATGGAACGTCCCTGCCTTTAGTTTATTGTGTGTGTGTGTGTGTGTGTGTGTGTGTATATGTCTCTCTCATGTTTTGAAATATATGTACATTCAGGAGTGCCTGCATGCCCTTCTCTCCTGCTCCAGTGACGAAAAGGAGAGCCTGTTTATGTACCATAGTAAAAAATTCAAAGGTTTTCGCTGTGCCCATAACATCCCTTATCATATGGATCTGTCACAATACAGAGTAGCAGTGGTCCATAATACTAGCCCATCCCAACATAATTATAAATTAACACATACCGACATGCTGCGAAACAGCTGTTGCAAAGCCGCTGGTGAAGGCAATTTCCGCAGCACTGCAGTGGTACAGCCGAGTTCCACCTGTATAGTGACAAATCCATATGCGTGTTAGCAACTCAGTAGTTGCTGATGGTTTCATAAGCTTTACACTACACAATAAAGTAATCTAGACAACTTTGTTGGAACAAATGCACATAATTAGGACACCACTTAAACACTAACACGATTATTTGCCCCCAATCTCTCACTCACTAAGGGATAATACTACTGAAACATCGGTGGAGAGCTCAGATTAACACAGCCCATAAAGGACAAGCGTTCTTTGAGGAAAACAGCTATAACAGCGGTTAGTTTTCTTGATCATTTTATGTGGTAGCTTTGATTTAAATGTCATGCAGTACTATAAGATACGAAGTGCCGCATTTCTAGCAGCAGAAGGCGTCATCAGGCTCATGGTACAACAGATTTTTGCACTGTTTGTCAGTGAGCCGACACATACAAAGAAAACCGAATTCACACATACATATACAGTGCCAAGTGCACTTCTCCTTCTGAAAACGCAGCCACCAGTTCCAATGTTGCTGAAAGGAAAGGTTATATAAAGTGCGAGACTGCATGGAACTGCCACTTATGACTGTAAATGTATGGTCTGCTGATTGCAGAGGTAGTCACATACTATTTCTAGTTTCTTTTAGAAGCATCACTAAAGAATAAATTAAAATCTATTCATAAGTCACGAATTTCATGCACCCACAGTTTGGCTAAATAACCTGTGAGAAAAAGACATGTTTACCTGGAATAGCAACCTTTTTTCCTGCTGCAAAACTTTCCTTCGAATTAATGAAATAACTTCACAGCGTCATAATGCGTTTCTCGCAACTACTTGCCGGCAGTGGCGAGTTAGTGTTTATATCCGACTCATTGGGCGACAATACTGCCAAACACAAATGCTTCACGAACACGAGAACACGTCCCTGGCAGAGAATAGCAACCATATATGCCTCTGTGAGACATGATCGCACCTTTGTGGTCAAAGTGTACGTTAGAACGACATCACCATCTCATTAAAAAAAAAAGCCTCCGTACAAGGCAGCCACCAACTGCATAATGTGAAATTGCAACTGATGTCCACTTACTGGTGGCCTGTGTTTGAGTCACTTTTAGCAGTTTACTGGGTGCTGAGAAATGCACGTCCTGGGTTGTCCCTGCAAAACATACAGGGTTATGTCAAATATTGAAAATATATATATGCCGGCATTTCATCAGTCGCAAAACAAACGAGTAAACTAATAAACAACTGTAATGTAAACAGAGTACACATCATAAGATAGGCTGTCAACTGTTAATGCATTACGCAAAAAATCTAATGCATAGGAAAGACTATATGTATACACACGAAGCTGACACACAATTTAATTCGCTCTAGGTGTTTCCGTGCAGTATATTCAAATTATTATGTCTCGTGGTTAAGCAAAATTAGTGTAAATTACGAACTAAATTATCTACCCTGGAAACTTTTCTTCAATATGCACCTGTGCGCGCTTCGAACGAGTAGCGTTGTAAAATTTACGTACATGGCATTTAACATAGTTGCTGAACACGGATTTCCTTTGCCCTGTGTCGTGTACAGTGAGCTACATATATCTGCCCCCCCCCCCCCCTTTTTTGTACTAGCCATACTGCGTGCCACTGCACCTATACGCACGTCAATAAACCTCACGACACAGAAATAAAAAAAGCGCCAATCACCCATGCCTGCATGTTGTAGTGAGCCTAACCTAACCAAGCATGGGCTGTTGCTTTTTATAGTAAACACAGGCACCGTGCTCATTGCAAGTATGTATCATGTCGCTAAGCAAATATGCAATTTCATTGTACCACTATTTTTTTATCACATGGATATATCTGTTGAGAGGCAAGACAAAAAGCAGTCACTTCTCAGAATTAATCAGCTTTCTTAAAACACATTTTTAACTTTTCAATGACACTTGCTGCTATGTGTTTGTCTCCAGAGAGCATACTTGATTTGACTTTCCAATCAGAGACATTACATAAATATACCATGTTAAGATGACTGCCTGGAGCACGTGAGAATTTTCATCTTCGTGTAACATACTGTATCTTGATTTTGTTGACATTTGGTCAAATGGTACACCCAATATACCCACATACTAATTTTCTTGTCCAAATAACATGCCAATGTATTTTGATTTTTTGGCATTGGCTCCTCTGCACTACGTGAAGTCGCGCTGCACTGGCTCTTTCACATCCTCGTGTCCTTGCAGCTGCCTTCTTGCGTTATATAAAGTGGGTGCCTGAAAAATATCGTATGCAAAAGTCAACACAAGGGCATGGTGCAAAACAACATCAAGACAGTCAAGGCCATGGCAATAAAAAAGTCTTAGCTCTTAGTCTTCCTAGTGAAATGCATGCAAAACATCCAAATGACTGCAACAGTCAACTGCTAAACTAACTTCAATTTTTAGATTTAAGCAAAAAAACAAATAAACCACAGTTAATCCTTGTTTTTCATGAATGTTAGAATACTCCTGCTAATGAATAGAATATTGGTCATCTTCAGACGTCATAGTTCTGTCATGAGTCTGGTGTATCGCAAACACCACTTGTGACACATCCTAAGCACGTGCACAGTGTGCCCCCCCCCCCCCCCCCCGCACCAACCCTGGTTGTGCCACTGCTGAAGCCATAATTTGAGGATTATAGCTGCAAACATGATGCTCAGTAGGGATGAAAATATTGTCCTTCAGCTCAATGGATATATGGATGTGCCTATAAAAAAGGGCAACAAGGCTTGTTATGGCAAGCTTACCCACATTTCAATACTAACAAGTTCACTGCGGCCTGCATCTAAGCTTACTAAAAGGCATGAACTTATTTTCATGCATGAGGTGCGCAGTGGAGTTCATTTTCGACAGACCCGACTACTGCGGCAGTTTGAAATCTAGCATTTTAGATTCTTGTAGGCATGTAAAAGTTGCAGTTAAACCGCAGTTATTAGTTTATTACACCAACCTATTGTTCTGCGTACGACAGAGTGGTAACACGGAATTAAAGCAACATTTTATTTTGATATTTTATTTCTCTACTAAAAATATTCAAGCGATAAACACATCTTGATCTGCCATGCTATAGCAAAATGCACACATTACGCTTGTAACCCCCAGAGGAAGGCTGATTTAGCTGTTCATATGACATAACTCTGACACGCCAACTCATATTAGCAAATGCACAGGCATGTCCAAAACAATAAGCGCATGCAAAGCGCCCCTGCAATTGTAATTCCACACAGCAGCCGTTATATTCGATGCCGATGCGTAACTAGCTGCTCGACAATTCACCGAGTTCGTAGACATAAGCATCCTTTCAGTTTGGCACCGTGCACGAAAACCGCAACAGGAGACAAAACCAGACCTATAATCACACCATTTCAACATGAGCAAAAACAGTTCAGTCTTAGGGATAAACACTGTGAGAGCGATTTAGTGCGCGACGGCGACGAGCGACGGCTTCGAGCGACAAAACGGGCCGTCGCTTGAACAGATGGCTCGGTTCTGGAAATCTAGAAATCGTCGCTCGTCGCCCAGAAGTGCTATGAGCGACTAGCCAATAGCGCGAAGCCGGAACTGGATGTACATACATCGCTCAAATACTACCGATTGTCGCGCGGAACGAGCAAATGATTCAATTTTTATACGTGCAAGGATAAGAACGTACTGCAAGACCTCCGGAAATATTTTATGCTACTTTTTATAGTAAAATACATCAACGTAAATTACTAAAGCACGCGTCACGCGTGACTGCAGCCCTCATGCCGGCAACACCGGGGAGGCGTCGCTCAAAATCGTCGCTCGCACGGAGTACGACTTGTAGGCGACGAGCGAACGCGACAGCCATCTCCGTCGCGTCGCTTGTAGCTGCCGCGCGCAAGATCGCTTATATGGGGTTTATACTTTTTTCAGCATAAAACATGGATTCCTCATGCGTTTTCAGTAAGTTCAAGATAACGCGCCCAACTGACCTCTTGCAGCATGCAGCTGAATGCCTGCGGCAAAGTTTCTAACTAGCACTGGTGCTGCACGTAACTTCAGTGGTCGCAGATTCCCCCTGCGCGAGACACCGTCAAGCGCGCGGTTTATTTATAAAAAAAAAGCATGCTGCCAGCAAAATGACGCCTTCTGTTATGTGATTCCTTAGTTCAACAGCGTTCCGTACACAGTATACTGCCAAACTGAATAAATTCAAACACACAAAACGCACGCTAATCACGCTCCGCATAGGCTCGGAATCACAGGCTGGTGAGCGAACCATTTTAAGCGTCCTCTCGCCTGGCGTCTTATTGAACATACCATAGTTCAGGCAGCGTTTGCGATCTTTAAAGCTCTTACGGACAACGGCAAAGTGATAAAATCACATGCAGTTATCGCGACGACTGGCTTTTTCGATTGACATCGAGAGACACAGCGCGTATGACTAGGCCTTTGTCAATCGCGTCGGCTAAGCGCAGCGACGACTTCCTGGCGATAGCATGACATATACGGACAATGTGCACCTAAGTTAGAATTCACTTACCGTGGAGGATTTGCTGTTATATCCAAGGCATGACGAACGACTGTCGTGTTTTCGTGGCGACGCGAGATGGCTGACATACGATCTCCCTTGGCTGGCCTTTGCTGCTGCTGTGCTGCTCGGCGGAGGGATCACCTTTCGGTGCTGTGTTGTTCCGCGATCTTGAGCGCGCGCGCGCGCGGTGGAGCAACTCCGAGTGAAAAAGTAGAGCGCTCGCTACGCGTTCCTTTGAATTGCGGCGGCCTGTTCTCTTAGAAGCAAAACGATGTGTTCTTTGCTCAGCGTGCATGAATGATACATTGCCATGTTAGGGGCCAGCCACCTACAGTTGAAGCAGAAGATTACGCTACGTTTTGTTTTCTATTGCCGCAAGAGTCTCTCTTTTCTATTGTCGCAAGAGTCTTTTCACTCTCTCTCTCTGAAGGGGAGAGTGAAAAGCACATTTCACTCTCTCCTTGGTGACAGAGTGAACAATGCATTTCACTCTCCTCGACATTTTGCGAGAGTAAAACGACGCTTTGAAGAGTGAACCGGCAGCTTCACTCCTGCGATACCCTTCCTAGTTTTTAGAGTGTATGCTCTGCCTTCTTACCGTCCTTTTCTTTTCTCTCGGCACAGGGCCACCGCTAAAATTTACGATCAAGCTTGTGCTATCTGATCTCAGCAAAACGTCACTGCTGCATTATGAAGGGTAGGTTCCACAATTGATTCTCTCACAGTTACAATGGTTAATGCGAAGACATTAACATCGTTACTGGTAAAGGAACCCTAACGAGGGACAGTAAATAAAGCTTTATTAGAAAATGCGCTTGCGTAGTAACAAAACAGGCACTCTTAACATAACACGGCCATAAAGAACTCAAAAGTGAAACGTGACGTTTAACAGCGTGAACTTGGACAAAGGACGGCAAAAGACAGACGTTCAGAAGCGCTGTAGACAAGACGGGTGACAACGCCGCGTTAAGTTTCCCGCAAGAGCTTGCCACGGCGTCACGCATTTTGACGACTTATTGTTTTTTTTTTACTAGGATCTAGATAGCTGTTTATCAGTGAAGATGGATTACACACAGAATTCTGAAGGAACTAAAGAGCTGCCCTGAAAAGTTTCGAGAATTCCCTGTGTGTCAAAACGGGACTACTGTGACAAAAATACTTTGAAAAGTAATTGACGTAACACTGGGTCTCTTCGATTATGCGGCCCCGGACTGTCCGCAAACCATTTGCGGCTTCTGGTCTGACTATCCCTGACAGAAGAGCGCGTTCCAGTCACGTGACCAAGCTGTCGGGGACTGCCTGAGGTTTCTTCTAAAAGCACCGTGAGCGGAAGTCACTCTTCTGGCGGCCGTCGTCTGCTCTTAGCTACTCGTAGATAGCCCCCTACCTAGAGAATTGATTAGCCTCGCCTCCGAAACGGTGCAGGCCCAGAGGCTACGTTGCCGGCACAACAGTAAAGCTTGCATAGTGGAATCGCAGCCTGAGCGCATAGAACGTGTTCGCAAAGGGAAGTTTACGTCGCGCATTCGCTCGTCGTGCCCGTTAACCACTGTACTTAAGCTAGCTCATTGGGCATGCGGAATTTAAGCGGAATTACCATACGCACACAAGGCGAAGTCGCGGTCGTGCCACGTCGCCGTTCACACAGAAAGCACCCGTCGATATCGTCAAAGCTCGTGAGACCGTCTACTAAAGGCCCTACGCGCAGAGAGCGTGTGCACCGTCTACTAATCCTGCGCGTTCAAAAGTAAATGCTCGAACTTGGGAACAGAAGGGATGAACATTTATGTCAACAGCAATCGGCGAAGCTCCGATTGTATATGCTACCCCAGCCACAGGCATGAAATAGCCACATACAATATGATATGCTTCATCGCACACCCGTTCCACTCACCTGAAAAGCCAAATCTACCTGTTTACTACGTATATAGCAATGAACATGACAGATTTCACGAAAAACGTCTGATACATTTGCTTCTATCTTTAAAAACACCAAAAATAAAGCTGCAGCAGTTAGACCGCTCGTAAAAAAAAGTACCATGATGGTACACAAATCACTGATGCAACAGAAGCGATAGCTGAGTGCACAGTATTTGCCGTCTGGAACGCGCCAATCGCGCAGAAGCACACGGCATCATCTTTTCCAACGTGATCAAACGTTGCGCGCACCTTTTTTTATGACAGCCGTCGTCTGCTAGCTGCTTGCGCTTGTGTGAGCAAAAATATGCTGACAGCTCCGGCAATCCGCGGACACTCCGCGACATCCGGTCCGTGAAGAGCGAATGCGATTTTGGTATCTCTTGGACTAGTGGGTGGAGCTACCGAAGCTGTTCGAGAAAATCGAATGCGTGATAGCAGTGCCACGCAGTCCGGGACTGTCAGGAACTAATAATCGAAGAAGCCCAACAACAGCCCATTGGTGCTGTTGTTATGGCCGCTGTTTTCTCCACTAATATTCATCCATTCTTCGTGAAACGAATGCCGAAACTGATCTGAAGGAATTGTCTACGAGTCTACAGTGATATAGTTCTGCTGTTTTGCGTCTTTTCAACGCAGTTAGCAGTAACAGATTGCGCTCCAATACCGGGCGGGCGTCTGTTTGACGTCACGACCTTTCCCGTCTATCTTCTCCTTGGCATTGGGCCAGTGCAATAGTTAACCATAGCCTAGCTGTTATAAGCAATACGCTGCTGTATAACGATATGAGTATATTGCACTGTCCTGTCCCCGAGCATTTGGAGCTTGTAACGGTGCAGCGAGAAGGAACTCCGGCCATCTTGGAGCACTTTCACGCTCCTCGTCCGTTCGTTCTTGCGTCCGTCGTTTCCTGGTATAGCCATGTTCCCCCCTAGCATCCGTTCGTTACCTTTGGCTTTGGGTCTGGACGCGGCGTTACTTCTAACTAAGGCAAAGTAGGCAAACGTTGAGCTAAGGGGGCGAGGGTGTACAAGGTTAAACAAACGAAGACAGCCGGAGTGCGCCGCACGCGTGCTGAATTGACAACGCTGCCCGAAAGTTTCGACGTGAAGAGCAGCGGTGAGCAGGACAAAAGGTGGGCATCGGCACGCGTCGGTGTATAGGGAGGAAAAGGGGAGAGACGGGGAATACAGACAGAGAACGGGAGCGCGTGCGCGCGTGCCTACGTGTGTCTGCGTGTGCGCAAAGGTAGGGAAAGGGAAGCAGGGAGTAGCTGTCGCGAAGTCTGGTCGCACTGCTCTTATGCGTGCACACACACACACACACACACACACACACACACACACACACACACACACACACACACACACACACACACACACACACACACACACACACACACACACACACACACACACACAAACACACACACACACACACACACAAAATAAAAAAAACTCCGTAATAGTTGCAGACGACCAACGGGGCACCGCTTGGAACAAGCTGAAGATCAGCAAAAGACGAAGAATGAAGCAGCAACGAAAGAAAGTACAGACAAGAGACTAAAGACGGCTCAGCACGCGCGGCGAAGGGGATGAAGCTCCGAAATAGGGATGAAGGCTGAGTCGATGAGGGAGAGAATGGTAAGGAGTATAGAAAGATGCAGATGGAGAGCGTCGGAGCACTTCGGGATGGGTGGGGGTTGGGGGTGAGGGATAGTGTTGCAGGCGGTGGCACTTCTGGCGGGAAAAGAACAAACAGACGACCAAGGATAAGCTAAGAGAGAACAGACGACAAACTAAAGAAGTGACGCGGAATGTGCGCGAAGCGGCTCGAGAATACGGATGAGGATCGGAGGAGACGGCGACAGAGGGCATGGGTGGCGGTGATGGTGGCTAGGCGGGTAGGAGGGTGTGGGGGAGTGGGTTAGAGTGAGAGAGAAAGGGGAACAAAGTGAAGCAACCGCGTGCCGCCTTGCTCCTGTCGGAGGCTGGGGAGAACGAGGGATGATGGCGTGAGAAAGGGAAAGAGAGGAAGGAGTTCTAACATCTCCCCAACAGCCATCCCCGATCTCCTTCATTCCGCCGAAGCCAACACCACCGTTTCTCCTCCCGCCCACAAGAGGTGATGCGAGGAGAGAGGACAAGCAAGGACCTCGCCGGGATTCCATGGCAACGGGGGTGTGGTGGAACTAGGGTGTACGGTGGGGAGAAGTGGCTCGCAGGGAAGCAACAGCAACAGCTTTCCTTCGACCGGCCGAAGGGATCGCACAGCGCATGCGCCTTGGATGGTGCGCAGCGTGCCGCAGTATCGATCGTGCCTCGCCTCCGGGACGACTAAGGGTGGCATAGGGATGACGCGGGAGCAGAGGCGACCCGAGAAGGGAAAGAGGGAGTGCTGCTCGGGAACGAACGGTCGTCTCCATAGCAACCACTGCGCCGTATCGAGCGAGAGGACTAGCGGAGGCGGGAAAAGCATCGCTCGTGTCACGATGCTGCGAAAGCGGCGAGGAGTCGGTGAGAGAAAGTGAGGGATCCGATGCTGCTTGGATGCGGAAGAGGATTGACGAGGAAGAGGGAAGTGGGCATGAGGGGGAAAGGAGGGAGTGAAGCATTGGTGCTGGGATTGCGTTCTAGGCAGGGATTGCGAGGGGAGAGAAAGAAAGCATTACGCTGTGGATGGAAGAACAAGAAGGAGGGCAAACCCGGCGTGCGCAAGTAGGTGTAAGAAAAAAATTCGGTAAGAGGCCGGAGCACCGTATCTCACACAGCGCCGCGCATTCCAGCACCGTACATGCGAGAGGAAAGACGGGGGAAGCGAAGCTTTCTGCCTTCCTTTAGTATTTATTGCTTGCTCGGTCTGTGTGCTGCGCACCGTTTCCCTTGCCATCTGCGTTCCTGTGTTTTGTTTTTGTTATTGTCTCGCTTATTTCATTTGTTTACCGCGCGCTACCGCTGGGAATGTAGTGGAACTCGGAGGGAAGGGTGAGCGAGATGAGGATACCGTTAGGACTAGAGAAATAAGAAGAGATAAGAAAAAGCGGGAGGCAGAGGCACGTAGCGACCCCTGGAGATTGCGAAAGAGGAAAAGGAGGATGAACATAGATTGGCGTGCCCTTCTCCTCTTACGTTCCCTCCATTTCTTGTCACATTTGTTGCTGTTTTCAACGTTTTTTTTTTTCCGCCGCGTGACGTCGCTGTTTGCCGTGCCTCAGCGCTTGCGATGCAGCCGGCGTACCGACTCGCGTCAGCGCGCTCTGGCGGGGCAGCTATTCCATCGCACGCCGCCAGCCAGACAGACGCACAAAAAGCGTGCACGCAAGAACGCGAACGAACGAAATAATAAATGTCTCCGAAAGGAGCACCGAAGAAGAATGTGATTCCTCGCTTTGTTCTTGTCACTCCTTTCTCCCGCGTCATTCTCTTCCTATTCCTTTTCCTCCATTTTCTTTGTCCTTCAGCGAGCTCGTCTGGGGCGTCCTTCACTTCTGCAACACGCTGGTGTTGCAGAAGTGCTGCACACACACGCACACACTTTCGTTTTTCCCTTCTCTCGCCGCTGCCACCGCAGTCACCGAGGTTTCATCTTGCGCACCTTTCTCAAACTTTCCCGCTTCCTTGGGGAAACTTTTTTTGTTTTTGTTTTTCCGCCGCTCTTTCTCTAAGCCTAGCAATGTCGTGTCTCAGTCACACTCACCACTTCCACTGCTATACCTAACTCTCTCTCCCTCTACTCCTTCCCGCCTCGCGCCGGAGGCCCTGCTGCTGGAGCTGCAGGGCCTACCGAAAGCATCAGCGCTCCTCGCTTCCTTCCTGTGCTGCTTCCGTGCAGAACCGCGGCGTTACATTCCGGCGCGATGGCGTCGTCGTCATCTTGCGCCTTGGCACTTCTTAGGAGACTGTGAGCAGAAGGCAGAATCGACTGACCCGCGGCTCAGTGAGCGGCGAGGTTAAACTGGCCGTCTGCCATCGCCTGATGGCAGACGACCATCACTCAGAGTAGCCAATGTTACTAAAAAAAAAAAAAAAAAATGGGTGGCTGATCAAAGATACTGTTTATTTGGCCTTGCTTATATTGACTGCCGAAACCTTCTTTTGTTGTGTCCAAAAAGTTGAGTTCTATAGTTAGTTTTCGTGTCCATAGGTGACGCGAAAGTCGGCAGCTCCCTGCGTTGTTCACCAATCACTGTGTCCGGGTTTCGAAGCATGAGACCTATGAGGAACTCCTCCGCAACTGGTTTGACTGAAGAGCTCTGGCGTTCTCAACTTCTGCCCCGGACCCGGTGTGTCACATGGTCGTTAGAGCTGGGTGCAATTTTACCAAGACGGTAATCAGGTCACACCATCTATTTTAACTCTCAAATGGCTCGGCTTTTTTTTAGCACTTGATAGGTAAAAACTTTAGGACTAGGCGGACGAAGTAGAAAATGCACAGGCGGAAGCGCCTTCGTTTTTCGTGTACTTCGATCGTTGGCGTTGTCCTCACGTTCTTACTGATTACGAATTTACTTACTATGGCATTGAAAATTTTCGCAACAAATATGTCTCCGCTTTCTCCAGAACGTTACAAATTACACAGAAATTATGATCGGCGAAGTTGTTCCTTACAATTACTTGGCAGTTTCCTAAGTAAATGTACCATTGTGTCCATATCCGGACCTCGACTGGGGCCTTACCATGGATAAAGGTATGGGCGCAGACTAGCAACCAGTTTTGATTTGAAGGAACTTAGTAACTCTTCATGGACACCGCCAAGTATAGTCACTCTACCACAGGTTACGATGACTGTGCAGCAGATCAGGAAGCCTTCACGCAGTGCTTTCGTGTAACTTACCAACCATGATGAGGATGATGATGATTTATTGTCATCTCCTTTGAAACGGGACTGTTACAGATATTCCCCTGAACTGCTTGAGCTAATCAGGTGTGCTATACATGCTTTTTAGTATAGCTATTTGCGTACATCTCTTTACTCTTTTCTCTCTTCGTCGAAACTTTATCAACCTTGTACTTGTGGCTGTAACAAATCTGGTGGTATCAGTCTCTTGCGGGCTTTTTTTTTTCACCACCATTCTAACTGGTTCGATCCCCGCCGCAACAGCCGTATTTCGATGGGGGCGAAATAAAAAAAATTTTTTTTTCGTGCACTTAGATTTAGATGCTCGTCAAAGAACCTCAGGAGTTAGAAAATAATAATAAATAAATAAATAATAAATAAATAAATAATAGTTAGAAATAAATCTCGACTGCTGACTGCTTCATGATGCTTCCGTCCACTGTAAATCTAAGCTCTTCTGCAAGGTGTACGTTACATACGGGTCTCACGGTGTGAATCGGTTCACATTCCTTTGGGATGTGCTGAACAGTCTCCGGATCTTTGCTGCAGCAGACATATGCCTGGTCTTGTTGCGAATATTTGCTGCTGTATATTTTTGTAAATCGATGCCGAGCTCGAGCCCCAAATAGCAAGGCACTTGCCTTTGTGTTATCGTGCAGAGTTTCCCTTCTAATGTCTTTCTTCCCCTTCTTGTAGATCTCCGTGGTCCAACCGCCGAGCGGAGCACAACACTACCGCTTGGCTGAAGAAGACACTGCGCCTCAGCAACGCTCCTCAGAGACTGCTACGACGAGGAGTTGCTTGAGACAATCCTTCACTCCACTGCATTGAGTAGACTCTGAAGGCGCCTGGTAACAAAACTTTCGCTCGGTAATATCTGCTGTGATTACCACATCAGTCGAAAAGCGGCGCAGTCATTCATGTTGAAACCATGACTTATAGCGCAGAAACCTCTCGCAACGTGTCGCAGTATTGATCCAAAGGCTCTGAGGTTCAGTCCATCTTACCAAAAAAAATGCGGTCATAGCAAAAGGAGTGCGGTTGATAGCCCGAATTCGATAAGTGCGAAGTGGTAGCAAACAACAACAACAACAACATCCAAACTACACGGGATATCGTCGAAGCATACCGAAAAAAACAAAATTCAAAGAAAGATGTGTCAATACGCTATGTTTATTATCAAATGGCAAGGAAATGGTGTACATATCTGTAACGGTGCAGCGTGTAGCCTTTTCATGTACTTTTGCTTAACCCCGGTTCTTAGGGCTTCTCCAGGCTGAGAACGATTAACCATCCCGCCGATGCTTTCACGTTAATAACCCGTTGAAGGGTAATTCAGGACATAGTTACCCAACCCGAAACCTTGGGCTTTGATGATTATCGACGAAGGGTTAACGATCCTGTGGTGGAGAATAGTTACAAGTGCCGAAGCAAAAAAGAAAAAAAAAACATCATAACGACGTCGGCACACAGAAAACTTCGAATAATGCGATAATTCGAATAAAAAAAAATTTCGGTAAAACGGAGGTTTGCTGCACGCGCCTGGCGCGGGAAGGCGCTTCGTTTCGGCTTTGAAAAAATGCGCTTCGCTCCCCCGACTAAGCTGAAAACGCGACGCACTTCCACTATGCAGGTTCTCGTAGGCTTAACCGTTTTCGCCTTCACTATCCCAAGCGCCCGCACGACCACGCAAAGTAACCACGGCTTAGCGCTGCTGAGCTCGAGGTTGCTGGTTCGATCCCCGCCGCGACAGCCGTATTTCGATGGGGGGCGAAATAAAAAAATTCGTGCACTTTGATTTAGGTGCTCGTCAAAGAACCTCACGAGTTAGAATATAATTCGTAGTCCCCCACTACGGCGTGCCTCCTAATCAGATCACGACTTTGGCATTTAATACTCCGCAATTTAACTTTCTTAACAGCGGATTAGAAAGCCCCGGAGCGAAGGCTTCATTTTAAAACTCCGACAAGTATGTTCCGCCTAGATGGCATTCAATCCCTTTTTGATTATAAATGGTTCCGTGACACCGTGACAGTGCAGGTATATGGGCAAATGCAGATTGTTTTCAACGTGACTTGGCCTCGAATGTGATCGTGCCTACGTAAGTATAATCGTTTCTCGGAATGAAATGTTAACACCCGAGTTCTTTTCTGTCGTAGTGTAATCACGCCTTAATGTTTGTTCACCAGAAATAACGCAAGTAAACAGGGGAAAGAAAGATAAAAAAAAAGTATAATAACGACCAGTTCATGATGACCTTAGTTCTTCTTTCGCAATGTCGCAAGCATCCTGCGGTTAAACTGGTCTATTTGGCAGACTCTTCACATTAGACAAAACACAACACCGTAACGTGGGCTCTTCTGTTCTAATTACAAATCTGTTACATATTACGGAAAATACAGGATTTTACACTGAAATATGTAACGGTATTTGACTGAACTGCCTGTCTGGTTAGGGTAATTACACGTCACTCTTGTACTAACGACAACAAAAGTACTGTTTAGTAGCGTGACATTTTCTGAAAAAAAAATTACATGCTGCTAGCGCTGCCGTCAATGATATCCCCGGCGAAGCGGCATATAACACGGCATTTTGACCCAGAAATTAATGCCAGTAAGCGCATCTCTCTCCTTCGCACTGGGTGAATAAATCAGAACGCAATGGTTGTGCACATATAGCCAACAATTAGGTTTCCCTAGAGCACGCACACCTGTTAATATACAGGACCGCAAGGTATTTACCGGTGTCATTACAGAGGTGTAACATATTTGGCTGTCGTGACGCTTTATGTGTTACACGCTAAGAAACTATACGAAACGCGCCTCACAGGAACGTCTGCGCGCTCAGATACAGGAGTTCCCGGCAGCGCTGGCATTTCAGCGCGGCCGTGTCATGACCATAGGGAGAGAGAGAGAGAGAGAGAGAGAGAGACAGTGAAAGGGGAAAGGCAGGGAGTTAAACCAGATGGGAAGGTCCAGTTTGCTACCCTACGCTAGTGAAAGAGGGGAGGTGGAGGTAAAGTGATAGCAAAGTAGAGATAAAGAAAGAAAGGAGCACAGACATACAATCGCAGTCGGTCACTGTCACCGCACACCGTCACCGCACAGCACAGTAGCACAGTCACGACCATAGAATTTCCTACCAACATCACTAGAAGGAATTCTAGTGCTAGTGTCCATGGGAGCTTCAAACAGGGCGGTTCAGTCGGCACGAGAGTGATGGTTAGTACGCAGATTTGGCGAAAACTTCGTCCCCCTGCCTTCAAACTGTGTTGCGACTTTGGCAAATTGGCCACTTTGCAACGAAGCCTCCTGTCATATAAGCAACTACCTGCAAGGATCATGTCCGAAAGAAACTCATCGCGTTCATGATTTAAGGGGAATGTGCACGATTTCGAGGAAATTTAGAAAGAGACAACGCTTGATGAATGACGCCACGAGAACGTCTGAAGCCGCAAGCATGAAGATTAGGCGATCGCAGCGCGTGAGTTCTCTAGTAGTTGTTGTGGAAAATCGTGCTCGCAACGACGTCACAGTCTCCGAATCTCGTGAGCTTGATGCAGCTGTTTATTTGACGCTTCTCCGTACAGTTGGGCGCTCCAGAACCAAGATGTATGCTAAAAAGGCTGCCTTGGCGCTCACGCAGAGCGAAAAATCTTGCAATGTGTGTGTATGTGTGTGCGTGTCCGCACGAGCGCGCGCGTGTGCGTTCGTGCGCGTACGTGCGTGCGCATCTCAGCGGAGGTAAGCAACCGTCTCAACGCGCAAGCAAACGTACATGCAAATGCGCATATCGTGCCAGGTGAGCGTTCATCTTTCCACGCGCTCACACATCAACCTCAATCACAACACGCGTTCGTGCACAAGAAGTACACCAGGCACGCGAGAGCCTTCACCGGCACTCTCAGAAACTCGTGCGTCATTCCGTTTTATTCCACGAGGACGAGTACATGCCAAGCACGGAGAGCACGCGGGTAGCCAGCAATCACGCTTTAGCGCGCTTCGCTTACATATACACGGGTTTGTTTTGATTTCTGTCATGCTAACTCACATACGCATCACGGATACAGACGCAAGCGTTCTGACGTTCACTTCCGTATTCTTCCCAATCGTCTTTTCTTTCTATGTGTGCTTGACGGTTTTTTTTACCTCGCAGACAAATGTACGTTCAGAAGGAGTTGCGCGTAGTTTCGCTTCCGTGCGCTGAGGTCCACACACACACACACACACACACACACACACACACACACACACACACACACACACACACACACACACACACACACACACACACACACACACACACACACACACACACACACACACACACACGCACACACACACACACACACACGCACACACACACACACACGCACACACACAGGCACACACACGCACACGCACACACACACACACACACATAGACACACACATGTGTACACAACCGACACACCCACAAACACATATGCCAACACATACGCAAAACAGACACGAACGCACGCATCAACACATACGTAAGACACATGCACATATACACATAGCACGCACACAGGCATGCGAACACACGCATAAACACAAACACATGAAAACCCACACAAATCAATCCAGAAACGAAACCACACACAGCGAAAACCCACACGTAGAAGTATACTCGAATACACACACACACACACACACACACACACACACACACACACACACACACACACACACACACACACACACACACACACACACACACACACACACACACACACACACACACACACACACACACACACACACACACACACACACACACACACACACACACACACACACACACCGCCGCGCTTCTTCTCCGCGCCACTTTACTGCACACTGCAGTTCTGCTCCTGTCGCTCCTTCATCATCTCCCTCCCCATTTTTTACCGCACCACCCGCAACTTCCCTCCGCCATCTTCGACATTCTCGTTTAGCTTCTCCAAGCAGCGCGCCTACCCAGTCGCATTACGCGTTTACCGCCATCTTCCGTCTTCGTAATTTCTTTCCGTTCTCCTGGAAAAATGAAAATAAAGTAAGACAATCACAAATAAAGCTCGAAGGTTGCCGAGAAGAAGGGAAGGAAGTTCCCTCAGTTTGACGTTTCAAGACGACGCTCCGAGCTCTCTTCGCTCGCCTCGTTTTTACAGTCTCAAAATTTTCTTGCCCTTGCTTCGCTCAGCGAGCTTCTTCATCATTCCTTCTTCGCGCATTTATCTCTTTTTTTTCTCTCTCTGCTTTAATCTTGCAAGCCAACTTTCGTGATAGGCACGCCGTTGTACCCTCCTTACGAACCACGCGGGCGTTCTCCCCTAACACCTCTCTTTACCACAACCTCTACCAATTCTCCTTCACCATTCCACCCCCCACCCCCCATCCCACACACATTCTATTGCTTCCTTCCTTCTTTCTCTTTTTCATTCGCCCTTCTTTCCTTCATTCGTCAATGCGTTCTTTCTATCATGCTTTCTTCCTTTCTTTCTTTCTTTCTTTCTTTCTTTCTTTCTTTCTTTCTTTCTTTCTTTCTTTCTTTTCACTTCTCTCTCTCTCGAGACTGCTGGACCATGGTAGTCTTGCTTCGCTGCATGGCAGGCCTCGCACACGCGAACACGACGGGTTTCTCCTAATTTATTCGACCGAGACGTTGAAAAGGAGAAAGGCCTAAATCCAAGGAGAAGGAAAAGGGCGCGAACGTACAACAACGACGAAAAGAAAAGAAAAAAAAAAAAAGAAAGCAAACGAGCGACACATCTCGCTCGGCAAGATTTTTTTTCTTTTTCTGGCCTCGCACGAGATGACGAAAGACAAAATGATAAATTAGATCTACAAGACTGCAGAGAGAGAGAGAGAGAGAGAGAGAGGCCGTTGTGATAGAAAGCTGGGGAGAACAGATAGAACAAGAAGACGGATCGCGGGGGCGAACCCGCGGCAGAGCCTTTTTCGTTATCCGGCCTCTATTCTACTCTAAAACTTCTTGCTCGTAACATGTCTGTATATTTTTCTACTGTTTTCGACTCCAGGGTGTTGCGCTTAGTCGGGGCATCTGAGCTGCGTCGGCTGAGAAGAAACAGGGTTTGAAGAGAAAAATAAAGGAGGGGCAGATATATAGACAGCCAGATAGGGAAGTAGAGATATAGAGGAAAGTATAGGGTATATAGAATGCAGATATAACGATAGATACGTAGACAGAGCTACACACACACGTATATATATATATATATATATATATATACCGAGCCAATAGACAAAGAGGATCTTGAAAAGTGACGTCTGCGGGCTTTTCGCTCATCCCCACCGCACCGCCCACTCGGCTTGCTTTGCTTTTCCAAACAGGCCTGTTGGTTTGCGTCCCTCGGGCCCAGCGCGGCTTCCGTGCCGTTCATTCGTCCCGACGTGTCATCTGTGCGTCTCTTTCTGTTCGCGCATCCCGAAGATGAGAATTGGCGCGCTCGCGTGGTGACGTTTTGTTTCCAGCCCGCCTCTGTAGTGCGATGGAATTTATTTCGGTGGCGTCTGTTTTCGGAGGCGGGCGGGAGGGGCTTGCGGTGTTTGCAGATTCGCGTGGATATGCAGACGTGTGTGAGTCGCTGCTGTATTTGCTGCCGCTCGCAATGCGTTATTATTATTATTTTCTTTATGCCACTGTGCTCGTTGTTTGCGTAGTTGGTCGCGTTTGCTTTCTGCTTGCTTCGACGACGAGAGTAGACGGAAGCCTTCTATTTTGATGAGGCGGCGCAAAGAAAAAGACAGGAACGTTTTTCATCGTTCACGCCGTGTTAAGGAGCGAGCTTTTCGATGGATCAGGAACGTATAAGAGATTAGAGAACTCATTGTAGATTGAGGGTGTGAGCGGTTGTGGATAATGGAAAGGGAGAAGTCAGCGGAGACAGGACGCCTGCTCTGAGCTTTTTTTTTTACTTCTTCAAAAGCAGTTTTCTCTAAAGTTGAAGAGCGATCTCTCAGAACGTGAGAAGTCTGGATGCGTGTCTTTTCTTTGTTCCATAAACTGTACCACCCCCCCCCCCCTTTTTTTTTTGTTGCCCGACCTTCTTGCCGAACTCAGCAAAGCCACCGATATATTGAGTTCTTTCGTCTGCACCAGTAGGCGTGCAATAAGTTTTAGCCCCTCAACCTAAAGCCGGTGTAAATGCGGACGTCAGATCGGACGTAGTTATCTCAACTGTTCCGAACGAAGGCTTTGTTCTAGCTAGAGAACCTCGCTGCTGTCTCAAGCGGTGTGCAAACCGCTTTTATTGATTAGAAATTGGAAGTTTATTTCGAGTAAGCCACTGTGAAAGTTATAAAGACACAGTAAATATTACAAGAGCCTATGATCCTACTTTATTGTTTGCAGCGAGCGAAAAAAAAAAAATGCGCTGACGCACAACAATGAGCCTTTCTCAAAGTTCATGACAATCTTCATGCAAGCTTCTGGAGAATTAAGTGGTTTTTGAGAAGTCTCGTGCGGCACCTGAATATTGAACGAATTCTGTGGTTTTACTTGCCAAACCCACGATTTCGTTATGAGGCACGCCGTAGTGGCCAGTGACTCCGGATTAACTTTGACCATCTTTAACGTACCCCCAATGTACGGGACACGAGCGTTTTTGCATTTCGCCTCCATCGAAATGCGGCCGGGATTCGATCCCGCGACCTCGTGCTTAGGAACGCAACACCATCACGGCTAAGCCAGCGCGGCGGGCTCACCTGAATGTTGCATTTGGAAATACTTCCGGGCCTTTAGGGTTTTCTCTCTCAGCTGACGTCTGTTCTTGGTCTATGCGTACTAATTGTTTGCATTAATGTGGTGAAAGCTTTTTCCGTACCATCCTTTTTGTTTTCACAGTTCTAACACGGTGAATGTAATTCGTTTCACTGCGCGGTGTTCCTGCTTCCACTGCACGCACCATGAGAAAGCACGTTTCATATCTGCCCTCTCGCATTTTGCTCTGTAAGGCTGGCATCGCCTATGCTAAAGTATTTGTGCAAGGAAGCCAACTTGAGAGGAGTTAGACCAAAGCGTTTTTATAGAGCGATGCATTGCACAGCCCCCCACCCCCCACCCTTCCCCCCTTTTTGTGGATTCAGGCTGCGGCTGTCTTGCCGAGTATACAACTTGTGTCGCTAAGTATGTGCCACTGTGTCTTGATGACAAGGCAAGTACCACTGGATATGTGTTCCAATAGGCAAATAGGCAACTTCGGTCACTTGGTGTCACTTGACAACATGTCACTTGGTATGTTGTACTCGGCATGTGAGCATCATTCATCAACCGCCTTCCCCCCTCCCCAGAGTGGCTATGTGCCACTACGTAGGTGCCCGAATAGACAAGCAGAAAAAGAAACAGGAAGGTAATTCCGGAATAGAAAACCGAAGAAGTCGGCTTACACAGATAAGCGAAGTCGGCCGCAGAAGCAGTCGTGCGTAGAGAATGGAGTGAATGCAACGGGAAAAATGACATGCATTGGGCGAGGAGCGTTAAGCTTCATAGAAGCGAAGGAAGAAGTGAAGTTAGTTAAGTTAAATACCAAAGAACGTTTTCACGTGTAACCCATTACTGCATATACGCATATACTGCATATGCTACATATGCGCGGGAGCCAGCCGATCTCTGATGTTCTTACTGCGATGCAGTTCATTCAACTTCAAGACCAGCATTAGATGTGGCGAATTACACCGATGCGACCATTCGATGGGCTCTGGGGGCGGGTCACAAACTAAACAAGCAACGTCAAGTGTCGGTAGTACAGCACTGCTCACCTGCAGACTACATGGTCAGTTATAGGATCGCGAGGTGCTTATATTTCATCTGTCATATGCATTTTGAACTACACTTCGATAGGCGGTCCGGGAAATAGGATAGAACATTTATTGTTATTGACGAATTAAACGCGAACAAAAAAAATGTGCATCAGAACACCAAAATCGTGTGTTTATGCAGCTGTTTAAGTTCCTAAGTGTCCTACTCTCCAATCTGTGAATATAAAGAATAGGGGACGGGAGTGAGGGTGTGTGTGCGTGCGCGTGCATGCGTGCGTGTGTGTAGAGCTAGGATGAAATCCTTTCAATGGATTTCTTTGATTCCTAGTCTCCATTTTGCCTGGCTTCTCTTTAAAATAAGTTCTTGCTTTTCTTGACTTGGTAAGAGGCGGGTGCCATTCAGAAACGAACGATGCATCAAATAAGCAGGCGTTAAGACTGGATCTAATTTTGGGAAGAACAGAAATGAAATGAGGCCGCACAAGTTATCAATCTGCCTTTTATAATATCGTCCCACTATTAGACCTTTAGGCTTGAAGAGAAAAGCACTGAAGACTGCCCGCTTAAATTGATCCAGCACGTTTTCCTATTCTTTGCCACTTTGCTTTTTTTTAGTTCTTTTGTATCTTTATAGGTACTAAAAATAAATTCGATGCATGGAACGATAACGAAATAAAAAGAAAGAGATCACTCAGACTGCTCGTCCTTGGAAGCTGCCTGAGGGCATGCGGAAAGTAAAAAAAAAACGACATTCCTATTACCGTTCATCTCCTGTTCCCAGAACTGTCTCCCAAGAATATTAAGATATCCTAGTTCTCGTCCCGTAGCTTGCTATTGTCGCGAACTATATAAAGAAACGCTGTTTCGAAATTTCTTCTTTTTTTTAAACCTTTTTCCCGTTCACAGCCTACGTAGCACTGGGCGAAAATGCATACGCTTGTTGCAGCCTTCGAGGATCGTGGAAGGCAGAGGAGTTGCTTGCTTTTCTCTTAACCAACGAGATGCCTTCCGTTACGGAGTGCGACAGTCATGGATCACCTTCTCACCGACTGTGTTTACAGACCACCGTTTCCTTCAGAAAAAGAAAAATGAATTTAGACAATCTGTAGGGGGACCGTCTATACACTATTCTGCAGCATTTGTCTATAGAAATCCTACAAACAATAATAGCTAAAATATGTGAAGCTGTAAGTATGGAAAGAGTCTGTAAACATTTTATGGACATCGGTGCCTAGATGTTCAATAGACAATTATCAATAAAAGCGCATGGCCAGAAGTGCCTAAACTGTGCATAGACCAGTTTACGTACATTTGTCTATAGCTTAAAATACAGACGATAAAAAAGTGCAAGGCCTTTAATTATTGGGCATTCCAGATAATGTGTATATGTGTCTATTGCAGTTATAAACAAATGTACATGGATTTTTTACACGCTGTCTAAAGACATTTTTGCTAATAGTTACGGGCGCGACTTTGCGTCACTGGGATGTTGCAACATAAAGCTTTAAGCATGCGCGATGTGTCATGGCGTCGTTCGCCTCTCCGACCATTGTTATTTTCACCGTACATCCTTTGACCACAGCGATGAAGATGCACTAAAGAAAAAAAAATGTAAATTTATTTATATGAGGAATCGCTCTTCTACAATACATAAAACACAACTATTACCGTGAGAGCAGGCTTGGTAATTCCAGAAAAGAAGCAAATGTCGAAGACAGGTGGCGACGTCACAGTCAAGTTCGTGCACTAGCTCTTCATGGCCGTCGTGGGTTTTTGACGACGTCTGGTCCAGTCCAGTTATTCTGTCGTCAGTAAAGATTCATTGAGCGTGTATTCTAAGAGAGCCAATGAGCTGAACTTGGCAAGGTTCGAGAACTTAAAACTTAGCGATAGCGGCGCAAATTTAACAGAAAGCGTCAAAATTTGTGACGTCACGTTGACGTACCGGCGGCGGGGTTTCGTCGCGAAACTACAAAACAAAAATTATGAATCTTCTTTCGTTGAGTATTTCAGCTATTACCGCGAAATTAGTACGACAATGTTTCGAAAGAATAATTTATTAGTGTAAGCCCGAATCCTAGGTGTGAAGTGATTTGGCGTTTCTCTATGTTATTCTCTTGAGAATTTGTCGGGGCCTGCCCTGCATGGCAAAGAAATTAAAATAAAAACAAAATGTGAGTTTTTTACCGGCCATTACTATATCATTGTTAGATATGCCGTAATGAAGGACTCCGAATTATTTTGTGACCATGTGGGATTGTTTGAGGTGCACCTAACTCTAAGTACAGAATCATTTTTGCATTTCGCCTGCATCGAAACGCAACCAGGGGTGCTATAACGTAAAGCCGTTCTAATATGTTTCTATTCCATTTGCTTTCTTAGCCCTCCGATCGGGCTTATCGCGCTCTACTTAGATTTCTAGAAGTTAACTAGCTTAGGTTCACGCTTGTAGCTCGGACACTATTTCTTCTATTTAGCATTCTGTAGTAGCGTGACCAGCAGTGACCGGCCCTACTGTGTGTGACCTACTTTATTCTTTGACACATGTCATCTCCCTGTTTCTTCTTTCCTCCCTTCCTTCCTATCTTCCATTTCTGTGTTGCTGTCATCTCCCTTCTGAAGGGTAGGCAGGCGCTGTGCCCCTTTCTGTGGCAGTTGCCAGCCTGCTCCTCGCTTTCCCTTTCCCATCAAGAGTATACATGTTTTCAAGAGAGAGAGAGAGAGAGAAAGGATAAGGAAAGACAGGGAGGTTAACCAGAGATTATCTCCGGTTGGCTACCCTGTACTGGGGCCGGGGCAAGGGGATGCGATAGGTGAGAGAGAGAAGGATAAAAAAAACTACACACACACACACACACACACACACACATGTACACATGTTTTCAAAACAAATAATAACAATAATGATGATGAAGGTTTTGCATGTTACAGTTAAGCTGTGATGTAAATAACGAGAAAAAATGGCCTTCTAAATCTTGTGCAACGATGACTGACACGTGAGGATGCACCATATCGAAGAATTATACCTCTTATAAGAAAGGACGATATTCTTGTCGTATATTTCCAATGCGAATCACACGCAACGCATCTATGTCATGAGTCCGTGTTATTAACTCCAGGTCTGTAGTGCCGAATTAGTTTACTAATACTTTGTGATAACGCATTTCTTGCATTTCAATTCATTCACTCATTAAAAGACAGTTACCTCCACCTGATTGATAGTCAGGTCAGGCGGAGGTAACTATCAATCAGGTGATAGAGAAATGTGAGCAATATAACCAACCCTTATATATAGCTTTCTTTGATTACGAGAAAGCGTTTGATTCAGTCGAAGCCTCAGCAGTAATGGGGGCATTACGGAATCAGGGTGTAGACGAGCCGTATGTAGATATACTGAAATATATCTATAGCGGCTCCACAGCCACCGTAGTCCTCCATAAAGAAAACAACAAAATCCCGATAAATAAAGGCGTGAGACAGGGAGATACGATCTCTCCAATGCTATTCGCAGCGTGTTTACAGGAGGTATTCAGACACCTGGATTGGGAAGAACTGGGGATAAAAGTTAATGGAGAATACCTTAGTAACTTGCGATTCGCTGATGATATTGCCTTGCTTAGTAAATCAGGGGACCAATTGCAATGCATACTCACTGACCTGCAGAGGCAAAGCAGAAGAGTGGGTCTAATAATTAATCTGCAGAAAACTAAAGTAATGTTTAACAGTCTCGGAAGAGAACAGCAGTTTACGATAGGTAGCGAGGCACTGGAAGTGGTAAGAGAATACATCTACTTAGGAGAGGTAGTGACTGCAGATCCAGATCATGAGACTGAAATAATCAGAAGAATAAGAATGGGCTGGGGTGCGTTTGGCCGGCATTCTCAGATCATGAACAGCAGGTTGCCATTATCCCTCAAGAGAAAAGTGTATAACAGCTGTGTCTTACCAGTACTCACGTACGGGGCAGAAACTTGGAGGCTTACGAAAAGGGTTCTACTTAAATTGAGGACGACGCAACGAGCTTTGGAAAGAAGAATGATACGTGTAACCTTAAGGGATAAGAAAAGAGCAGATTGCGTGAGGGAACAAACGCGAGTAAATGACATCTTAGTTGAAATCAAGAAAAAGAAATGGGCATGGGCAGGACATGTAATGAGGAGGGAAAATAACTGATGGTCATTAAGGGTTACGGACTGGGTTCCAAGGGAAGGGAAGCGTAGCAGGGGCCGGCAGAAAGTTAGGTGGGCGGATGAGATTAAGAAGTTTGCAGGAACATCATGGCCACAATTAGCACATGACCGGGGTAGTTGGAGAAGTATGGGAGAGGCCTTTGCCCTGCAGTGGGCATAACCAGGCTGATGATGATGATGACCTCCACCTGCTTGAACTATACTCATAAATCGCAAAAGATTATTAACCTGCTGCGTGATGCAGACGCGCCTGAGCCAACCTGCATCGGTTGAAATTTGATGCCAGCAATTTTACAATAACTGCCATGACTCTGAGATAATGTTCCAACGGCTTAATGCTTTCACGATAGATGCCCGGATTACCGCAACATGACTCAAGAGCCCTGAAACCATCCACTACATTTGATCATCCTTCAAATGAGCAAAAAATCAAAGTCCCTTTCTTAAAGAAAGACGGTTGAACGCGAAGCTTTCCCCCAATGCAAATTGAATCAAAGTCCGAAGCCAACGACCACGCAGCGTACTCAAGAAATGCTGAACGACTCGATGCTATGCATATGGGATTTAATTGCTTGTTTAGGAATGTAGTTTGTAAACATTGAAGCGGAATGAAGACGCACTTCGTTAAGTTGCATAGCCTTTATTTTAGATAACGTATCCTTTGATTACGCGCGCACTTGCATGGACGACTCTACACTTGCACAACATTATATATATATATATATATATTCATCCGCTCACGGAAGAATCAGTGAAACATAGCTTCGTTTTAGTAAATACTTGTAGCCTAATTGCTAAAGGAGAATGGTTGCTGAGGACAGGGGCGTAGCGAGGAAAGCTCACCATAGCATACGAGGTGAGACATTATGTCAAAGTTGGAGGGATGTTTACCATATCTAAACAACTTATCGATCTACCTCACCGCCCAATCGGTGAGGTAGATCGCAATATCGAGATCGTTTCGTGCTGCTGGCGAAATTTTGCCTGTAAAGCGTGCTCACGCACTGCACACATAGGTTGTGCAACAAAGCGAGCCTCGGCAGTATGGGGCACCGGACCGCAAGGGTGCCCTTCGAGCGTAACGAGAAGGGAAGGGGCCAAAGTTGACATTTGGCCGAGTTGCCATGGTTCGTTACTTTTGCTTTTTTGCGCTACCCTCACTTTATCACGTGATGGAGACGACTGGGTCAAAGGAATCCAACTGCAATAAGAATACTCTTTCCGGGAATACAATTCTGATGGGCCTACCCTCATCAGCGATGCCCCATTCGTGAGTTTATTGCTTGACAGCAAATACCGTGAGCGACGACAGCTGGCACAGACGTTAATGCCTCTATGTTCGCGGGCATTTCATGCTACACGATAAGGCAAAGGTTGCCGAGAGGAGACAGCTATTGCGAATTACTCAATTTCACAAGTTAACTCGAGTCAAATACACAATCTTTTAGTAAACTACTAGTCTAATTTTTTTACCGTTGACATTGTAATTGCGATTTTACAACATGTTAAAACAATCAAACGGGATAATAAACGAATATGTTGAACGAATAGAAATTTGGAGGAAGCTTAAGCTTCGCCTTCAAGAGTGGAACGCGACAGTATTCAAAGATCCCTGACTGCTTCCCACGCTTCCCGGCAACTGCAGCGTATGCAACCGTAAATGTTGCTGGGCAACGCCGGCGGCGAACGCTATGCACGAAGGCGGGCTTTCTGGTCGAAACGCGGCCTATTGCGTGGGTCGCGATGCGGCGGAGGTGAGCGTCATCTGGAGGTGTTGCAAGGAACCGGTGCGCCGCTTCGTGGCCTCAGAGATATTCGCGCGCAGGCGAACACAAATGGCGGGCGTCGTGGCCGGTCTATGAATGGTAGAAACGCCGAAAAAAAAAGTGAGTTTTCGTGTAACAGAATTATTCTTTCTCGTGTTCTCAAATTACAATCCGACGCTATCATGTCCTGTAGGTTGTGTGTAAGTCGTAGTTTACAATTTAGCTTGAAAAGTTCAATTAGTTCAGTAAGTTCCTCGCATCACATGGAAGGCCTGGGTAAGGGCGGCTTGGAAATCTTTGCGAAACGTTGTCCGAGGCCGGACGCGGGATTCTGGATGCGGATGCAGAGTTTCTGCGACACGCGGCCCTTAACGCTATGGCATTAATAATAATAATTGAAGGAATGTTAATAAACATATTTTTTCTTTATTCTTCTGCCCACCGTCTTCTAGGGCCTTTCTTCTTCTTCGTCCCATTCCCTGCAGAGTAGCATGTAGGCGAAAATACTCTGGCTAAACACTCTGGATTTTCAATAAACAGCTTTCTCCTGTAAACATTTCCATCGATGGCAGTGATTGGCCCTTCGCGTGAAACACGGGGCAACGAGAAAAACCTGATACATGAATGCGCGCTCTCAGCTTAAATTTTAAGGAACGCAGACACTTTCCCCTCGATACAAGCCGTGGATACATGATTATACTGCGGGCGAGCTTTGCAAGAAAAAGTTCACTAAAAAGATGGTAAACTGAAATAACAAGGCACAGTACCCAATCAGAACAACAGGTCATTCAATATTTGATTAGATACTCGACGCTAGTTACTCCTGGTTCTTAAAGTTTATGCACCACATGATTGATCTTACCAATCGAGGGTAACGTTGACTGGAAGAAGACGTAGATGTCGCCCAAGTTACTACGTTCTCAAGACGGCTGCGTCGAACAAATCGTGAGGTGTGCCTCAGATTTTAGAAATCTGTCGACAGACACAGGGCATGCGCCAAAAGAATATAAACTGAAATTTGCAGGAAGTCTTTATTGCGATAGCAATTATAGTAAAAGCTCGAGGCGCAAAAAACACCGTCGGCGCCTCCATGGTCGTGATGTTCTATTCAATGGCGCGCATGCGCGTATGGCGCTTGCGGTGGGTCCGAGACGCGGAGTGTGTTTGGCTGCTAGAACGATGGAGGGAAGTGGATGCACCGTCAACGCTACGGGGTCTTGCCTTCGGCGCTGTGGCCTTCGGCTAGTAGCACACGACCACGCGGAAACGCTAGCGCAGTCTAAGCGTCCGCATGAAAATTTTAATGAGACGCGCAAGCGTTTACCGAAAGCAGGCACATCCTCTTCCGTACAAGCTGTGATATACACGACTCCGATGCAGGCGAGCATTGAAATAAGATCACTAGAGAAAACAGCATGAAAGAACAATAACGATGACCAGTAGAAAAACAAAGTGGCAGACACACTTAAGACTGCTTAAGTGTGGGAATGCGGAAGCATTATAGTAGAGTGATAGCTCAGCAGGCCCAGCGGGCCAGCGTAGACACCAGTGCGCATGCGCGATACAACATTTGCAGTGGCATCTGGCCCGCTGGCTCCGCTGCGCTGTAACTCTCTGCAGTCCTTTTGGTGAAATTCTATTTTTTTTCAGCGCCTTCCTTGTCCGCCGAAGCTCTCCCGTGCGTTCTCACTGCGCCTCGGAAAGGCCAAATCAAGACGCGTAAAGCGTCTCTCAACGTGCTCGCTTGCCCGCGAGATGTTTATCTTTCGAAGGAGTTGTGAACCAAATCTTACCAAATTTAAAAAGTTTTCTTTTCGAAGGTATTAATTCACTATCTTTGCAGGAACCTCCTTGGGAAATGTGACGTCAATCCGAGCATTTTCCGACGTGTTCTTACTCTTTTGGGTGTCGGCCTATTTTGGTACTTTTTTCGAACACCCGAGTGCGGAGCAATGGGAGAGTCGGCTCACCAGCAGCGAGCTCACGGCCCAAAGGGCCCTAGTGCAGCACGCGAGCGATGCAGCACGACTCAGTGGAGCCTTGGAATAGGGGCCCACCCTTGCTGAAGAGAAGTCTCAAGTCGCCAGTGCCAAGAAGATGAAGACGACGGAGACCTCGTAACCGCGAAACTCTTGAAGACTCAAAAGTTTTCACTCACTCACTCACTCAGTCACGCCGACGGAGTCACGCCCATGGGCCTATAATACTTTCTCTTAAATAACGAAGGCTGAAGTAGCCTCGTCGGCTGGAGATAAAAATAAGTAATCAAATGCACGTTTGTACGGAGTGATACAGACGAAGCGTCGTACTTATTTCAGTGTACACTTGGGAGGGGGGAGGTGGAGGGAGAGGTGTTGTTATTAGGGAATTTAAAGGCGCTCTTTGTTGATTCAGCACCATTTCGTTGAAAATAGCGTGGAAAGCCAAGAAAAGTCTAGCACTGGGTGTCGAATGTTTCAGTTAGAAAATTTAATTGTGGGGTTTTACATGCCAAAACCACAATCTGATTATGAGGCACGCCGTAGTAGGGGACAAGCACACGGGTGTTTTCGCATTTCGCCGCCATCGAAATGCGGCCGCCGTGGCCGGGATTCGATCCCGCGACCTCGGGCTTAATATTTCAGTTAGGAACTCTATAGAACTGAGATAAGTTAGTGGTCTGACTGAAGTTTCTCTGGTGCTTCTCTACATTCTTGATCCTTTTTCTGCATAAGTCCCACTAATTCAGTGGAACATTTCTGCAAAATATATTCGTTTTATTAGGTAGTGGAACTTATGTGGAACAATAATTATAGCGATGTAGATTATAACAGTGCCAAGGAGGTTGACCGAAGGAAAAGACGCTCAAGGATGCTTGTTCCAAGTACGTTTCACGTTGTTGGTGGAAATTTTCTTGCAAATATTTTCTACTTTCTCAGTGTAACCTATCGGGAATGACATTGAGAGCTTACTGCGAATTACCTCCGCCTAAGGCCACGAAGTGAAAACAAACTTGGCATTGGAATCCACTGCTCGTTACTAAACCTAACGGAGAATCCCGATGCACGAGAATAACAAAATATCGGCAGGTCCCGTGGATACA
The DNA here is from genome assembly GCF_023375885.2 of Dermacentor andersoni. NCBI lineage: Eukaryota > Metazoa > Arthropoda > Arachnida > Ixodida > Ixodidae > Dermacentor > Dermacentor andersoni. The sequence continues at coordinate 31,105,955 of NC_092822.1, forward strand.
CGTGAATTAGGTGTAAGCGAAGATTTCCTCGGTTTAAACTAAAACGCATTCGTTTTAGCCTTTCCTTCACTTCTGATAGCTGAGCGCACCTAGCTCGATTCACAGTTCGGTCCCGTTTGGTTCACTCTTACTCCATTCTCGCCTGTAGGCTTTTTTGCCCAATTTTCATTTCCTTGCGGCCGTCTTTCTAATTTTTTCTGTGGTCGACTGCGTCATGGCTTGCTCTTGTTCTGCTCGTATGTTTGGACACCTAACAAGTAAGACGTGCCTATTCAGGGACATTGGTCAACAATGTTCACCCTCCCAGTACCACATGCCCAGTTGAACATACCCAGTCCACTTGGACATACACTCGGTAGCACATGCCAAGTCACTCAAACTGCATGCGCACAGCAGCAGCAGCAGTCAGTATCTGTAATGTGGAGCCCCGCGAAAAGGCAAGGAAACTTGGCTTAAAAAGAAAGAAAAAAAGAACTCACCAGGCTAGCTATGCCAGTGGTGGGCACCCACCAACTGTGAAGCACTTTCCTCTCCGACAACCAATTAAAGCATCAAATCAAGAATGGAAAAGAGTGCTAACACGATCGAAAACGCTAGCATAGGGACTTTGCACTTGGCAAAACTAATTAGTGAACCGTTAATTAAAGTGTTGAGGGGCGCGCAAACTCCCAAGCAACGAGAAAGCGTGAAGGGGAGGGTGTTAGGAAGAAGCACTCGAACCAAACAGAAGAAATAAATTTCGTGATTCTTTTCAAGTTGCGGTGCTCCGAAGCTAAGTTGGGATACCATGCCCACGTAGTCCTCCAGCTCCCCCCCCCCCCCCCCCCCCCACCCCACCCATACTACTCTCCTCTTTTCGCTGAAGCAACACGACCTTCGCTTTACGCAAACCCTCAAACTTTCTCCCTAGCCAAACTCTAACACTCCTCTTGTGATTCAAGGCTTTGCTCTCCTTTCTGAAGACTGTGAAAAACCGCTTGTGTAAACTTTCGATGCTTCTTGCTGCTAGTCGCAAAGCTGGGTGCTTTAAGCAAACGAAATCGTGACTCTTAAACACAAAGTTTAGGGCTGTGTTTTTCTCACTTTTCGCGTATGGTGCTCTTTTTTTTAAAGTTATATCTTTTATTACCCTTCGCGAACGTGTGTTTTCAAATAAACAGTAAACAGATTGCAAATTCCTGCGTTCATCAACGTGTTTGCTCGTTTTCGCGACCATTTTCTGTTAGAACAGATTTTAAACGCTAAAATTTTAAAACAGCTTCTCTGGTTGGAGTAGTTATAAACTGGAAACTGCCAGGAGAAAGCGCAGTTTACTGAATTCAATATCTTCGGGCTACTTTTTGACCAAACTGCTTTGTTTTCTGTTGGGCCTCTGCGCACGACACCAAAAGGGAAAAAATTGAGCTTGGCAGGCAATGTAATGCGTAGTGCATATAACCACTGGTTTATTAGAGTAGCAGAACGGTTGCCAAGGGAAGTGAAGCGCAGTCGAGGAGGGCAGATAAATAAGTACTGTGGCGGATGAAAAAAAGAAATTTGCAGACGAAATTTAGGATCACCTATCGCATGACAGGGGTAAATGGAGATACCTGGGAGAGGCCTTCCTCCTGGCGGCAGTGAGCACAAGGATGGGCTGATGATGATGATGAAGATTATGATGACGATGATAATCTCTTCACTAAAGTAAAATTATTTGCCACGTGGCAGACACAGCATTAAGGTTGTTGTTAGCAATAACTGTATTTTATCCGTTATAAGAGATAGTTTCGAATGCGTGCTTCAGAGTACAGGGAGCAGAATTTAATATATATCATAAGGAGGCAGTTGGTAATCAAATTGTAGTCGAGAAAAATTATAGGGAATCTAACTAAAGCATTCGGTCCATGATTCTTCAAGGTAAAATTAAAGTGCAAAAAAAGGAAAAGAGAACAAATTTATATTTCTTTTCTTAAGAAAGACAGTTAGTAGACCTTATCGGCTTAACGGCGGTTTCGCGTTGTGTAATGCTAAATAGTTACGAAAACAACCTAATTCTGTGACGACCTCAGTCAGTCAGTTATACATTCTGTCAATCAGCGAACCAATGAGTCAGCAATTCATCCACATAAGTCGATCAGTCAGTGGATCAATGCTACAATTATTGAACCATTTTGTGCAATCAATCAATCAATCAATCAATCAATCAATCAATCAATCAATCAATCAATCAATCAATCAATCAATCAATCAATCAATCGATCAATCGATCAATCAATCAATCAATCAATCAATCAATCAATCAATCAATCAATCAATTTGGTCCAGCTTATACATCCTACATTTCACAGGAAATCATATCGCTGGGACTGTTGCATATGATGTGCCGTGTCTCTTCTTATACATTGACATTATGCTGTAGTATTTTAATTTTTATCTGTAGAAAAAGAAAAAAAGGTTATTTAACAAATTAAGGCGACATGGGAGTTGTCGCATGTACATACGTGATGATGAAAGCACGTTAACACACGAAGGCTTGTGTACAACTCAGGATATACCAGAGGCATTGCGCCCTGCAGCAGTGACACTTTCATCAAAGTGGCTTCTTTCTAAGAAAACAGCTACACGCGCACATGGCTTCTTCACAAGATTGCCTTGAACGAAAGACCACTGGGAGAAGGGAGACTGATTACTTCAATGACATTACCGCGACCCACTACGCACGTTCCTCCTTCCTTCCATCAATTATTCCGTAAAATGGTCCGCATATGAGCGCCGCGTACGGAAACCCTAAGGCTTCGTGAACACCGCTTGCGAACCCGATTTGAATGTTAATTTCTAGTTACACAAGGAGGACAGAAGAGGAAGAAATTTCATTACAGCGTTACCAGAGCAATAACTGCAAAAAAATATACAAAAGAAAATGTTCCTGACCCGACTTTCAATCAGAGAGCCGCTCGCCCGTTTTTGGTGGCTCCGCGAGCCGTAACAGGGGGCCAGCGTAAGACGAGAACCGAGCAATTCTAATCAAAACCGACTCCAAGAGCACATATTCGCTCAGAACGAATTCTTAAGGACATCAGCGAATGTAGACGGTCCCTGTGTACTCAATCAGGCTCACGGCGGGAGGGGAGGGCGTGGCGAACTATGCAGTTGTTCAAAAGGGCAAGAGTAAGTTCGTTTCCAAGAATACAAAACCAATAAAAAAAGGGTAATAGAAAGGAAATATAAATGTACGTGGGATCAAGTGAAGTTTTAGGCAAGCCTATGAAGAGACGTAACTCGTGTGTACATAATCAGGCACAGGGACCATTCGAATTACGCAGTTGTCCATGGAAAAAAATAAGAAGAAGGGCAAGAAAGAAATAATTGAAAGATAGTTATTGGGCACACTATGAGAAGAGAGCTGGAAAGATGGAAACACCGGGAGGTTGGCGGCGGCAAAGTGGGAACGGCGCGGATCTCTTTGAATTCCGGGCGTGTCTGGCTTCACCGTCGTGTGGCAAAGACGTCGCGCGATGTTTGCGAAATGCGCTCCCGGTGCCTGTGCTTTTTTTCTCGCTCTGCTCTTTCATCCTGTCGTCCTGCCCTCATCTACACCCCGCGCGTCGGTGTCGTTTTGCGCTTGTTGATAGTTCGGTGCAGTGACGAACGTGAATAGACGCGTGCTATCGTGCGCAGGCTAGATAGTGCAAAGGCAAACATCTATTAGTTGGTTAATGATTGATTGATTGATAGATTAACTGATGGAATCACTAATTCATTGCTTGTTTCATTGACCGGATATATCGTTTGACAGATTGATTGAGTGATTGATTGATTGAATCAGTCAACCGCTGGCTGGCTGACTGGCTGGACTGACTGACTGACTGACTGACTGACTGACTGACTGACTGACTGACTGACTGACTGACTGACTGACTGACTGACTGACTGACTGACTGACTGACTGAGCGACTGACTGACTGACCGACTGACTGGCCGACTGAATGACTTACCCCTCCCCACACACACAAAATAAGCTTTTAGAGAGTCAGGCAAGCCCGTGCATGCAAAAACTTGTTTTAATTAATTTTGCTGAACAAGAACCGATTATTTTCTGTTCAACATATTTGTTTTACGTTCCGCCCAGTGTGCCGCTTTCCGCGAAATTCTTCACAAAACTCCCCCAACGAGAGCAGCTTTGTTGAAATGTTCGCTTCGAGTCAACTTGGCACCACACCATGCGGTTCTGTACACTGGGGAATGCTCAAACCTTTCGCAATGTCTCATTCTCAACCGTTCTATTAAGGCTGCTTCACGACGTGGTTGACGGAGTAGCTAACGAACGACAATGAAGACTGCGGAGTGCCGAACCATCATCCTTCGGGCGCGCGCGGCGAAGTCATCGAAGCTGCACGCAATTCGTACGCCGTGGGACCAGGGACCCGTTCTTCGATCGTTTGTCTTTCATAGCGTGCCGCCGTTCGGGGTGTGCTGTTGCCAGCCGCGGACCCCGGTAGCTCGCCTTCGCTGCAAGACACGCTCGCTCGCCGCCCGTCGCCATGGCCTCACCCTGATAGAGGGGCTGCACCGCCTGGTAACACGTTTCTCGCAGGAAGCCGCTCTCGCAGGGTCGCATCCGGAACGGAGGTCTTGGAGTAGCATGGCGACTCGCAGTGGCCCGAGAGCAGGGAGGATGGGCGGAGAGTTGGAGAAAGTAGCGAGCGTCAGTAAGTGAAGTGGACTCGGTTGATGAGGAAGCAATTGCAATTAACATGTCTTCAAAGAGGCCACATTCTGTTCCAGAATAATGTGGTACAGGAGGGGAAGCTACGCTGCTGGCGTGAGCCAGTCAGGGGCCAGGTCGTGCGATTGCACGTGGCCCCCCACTTACGAGATCGCTCTGATTACTTCTTAGCTCCGGAAAGAGCATTGTGCGTTACATGCATTGCACCTATCTGAACTAACTAACGGACAAACGAACGAACTGACTAACTAACATACTTAATTCAGAAATCAAGGGCAATAATAATTCACTCGTTCAATTCCTTGTCCTGTACTTAGGTCTACCTGTGATCCTCGACTCGGTCTCCAGATAATAGAAATGACTGCCGCGAATGGGATGAAAATTAAAATGTGTTTCTTTTATCAGTACCTAACCTCCGCGACAATACAGCTTTAAATCCAGCCATGATATGTCAGGAAAGCACGTTATGGCGGTTTGTCAAGGTTATTCATGCGAATGTTTTCATACACAGCAAGTCGTTAATGAAGGAACTGCATTTATTTCACTCTACACGCCCTCCGCCTGAAACACCTGCTTCGATATATATATTTAAAACATTAAAAATTCGTAACTGTGCTCCTTGGTTTATTCAACTACCTATGCACCGGACCTACATAACCTTTCCTTGAATTATATATATATATATATATATATATATATATATATATATATATATATATATATATACTTAGTGCAACTGATAGTGGTCGACTCCGGACCACCGTCAGTTGCGCTTCGCTCCTCGAAGAGGTAATATGTCTATCGAGTGAGCTCTGATGATCAGCACTTTGCAATAAGGTGAATGTGCTTTAAATCATAGATCCGGGACCTAAAAGAGGTGCTACGCAACGCTAAGGCGTGTGTGTCTCACATTTACCGCTGTATGGCCACTGACTTTTTATTTACACCCGCCGTGGTTGCTCAGTGGCTATGGTGTTAGGCTGCTGAGCACGAGGTCGCGGGATCGAATCCCGGCCGCGGCGGCCGCATTTCGATGGGGGCGAAATGCGAAAACACCCGTGTACTTAGATTTAGGTGCACGTTAAAGAACCCCAGGTGGTCGAAATTTCCGGAGTCCTCCACTACGGCGTGCCTCATAATCAGAAAGTGGTTTTGGCACGTAAAACCCCATAATTGAATTATTGACTTTTTATTTACCAAAATAGTTTAATTTTAAGCACTGACATTAAGTCATTTAGGACCCAAACGACGTTGCGTAGACTCATTAAGATGTAAACGCACAAAATGGTTTCACACGATGTTTGCGCTTGGTGAGTTCTGCAACATGGACGATTGAAGTACGCATAGAGAAAAGACTGCCTCCATTGCAATATTTCAAAAGTTATGCGAAGAACTATCTATCTATATTCTTTACATCATTGTGTAGTATTTATGTTTGAGACAGCGTAGTGTAAATACTCAGAGCGACATGTTAAGATGAGAAAAGGAAAAGGACGACTTAGTTACATGGGTAATATAAACTTTATTTAGATGCGTTTTCATTTTCTTTCAGTTTCGCAGAGGAAACCATGAAAATGGCCTTACACCAACAAGGTACTGGTCTGACGATGTTTAGTGTTGGAGTATATGCAACTCGGACACAACGGAAACTTCACTTTCTCGTCACCATGAAAGAGACAGACCGAAGCAGCTGTATAAAAGTCTCGTGTGTTAACTATATAATAATGGTTGCGAGTTCTTATTAACCAGTTTCCGAGCACATACGCATGCCGCACGAGAGACAGAGCCGACCTTGGCAGGCCTTCCGACCACGGATAAGAGAACGCGAAGCCTTCCGCTACGTCGCATTATGAGTGAGAACGTACCGTAGCACGAAATGCGATGATAAGGATGACCAAGGCAAGAGTAAGCCACCTCTATATACTTGACCAAGGCAGACGTGACGACGGCGTCTTACAATTACGCCGACACAACGATGGCGACGGCGAGCGTCATCAAAGTACGTGGTTGGTGACGTAACAAGCGGGAGAGCACGCACTTGCGCCTACACCAGGGCGCAGGATTGCCGGCCATCTTTCTTCCCTTCCTTTCCCAAAGCAGGTCGCTCCTGCATTACCAAGTACGTTAACGCGGCTTTTAGCCCTCGTTCCGCATTCCGTGAGAGTCGCACATAGTTGTGCTTCGCGGAAATCCATTTCCGGAAGCAGCGGGCCGTCCACGGGCTGCCATCAACGCGACGGGCGTCATCGTTAAACGCCGCGGTCGCTCCAGCCGAACGTAGCCCAGCCTAACCTAGCCCAGACTAGCCGATGTGCTCCCTACTGCCAGCATCACTGCTTCTCCTCGTTGCCCGGGAAAGAGGAGCGAGTTGGTGAGGTAAGGAGGGCGCGGGAGATCACAAGATATGATCGAGCACTTCGCATTGCCCGCCGTGGCGTATTTCCCTCGCCTTTATGCGCCCCCTTCCTCCGCGAAATCCCTTTCTACACAATTCCTCATCTTCCACAGCCGCGTCGGGGAAAGAAGCCTTCTCAACGTCCTGCGCTTCCTTTCCTGCCCCGCACGCCCCCTCTTTCAGTGCGCCCTCTCCCTTCTCGCTCTCCGCCTGCCACAGTCCTCAAGTGGGGGAGAGAGTTCTCCCGTTTTTCTCCCGCCTCTTCTTTCGAGGAGAACCGCCGGCACTTTTCCTTCTCCCATCGTTACTCCTCTCGCAACAGAGAACCCTCTGCCCTTGCTCTCTTCTCACTGTCTCTCGCTTCAGCGAGCGAGTCATCCTCCGGTTCTCCCTGCGTTCGCTTCCCTCTGCTCCCACGTCGGGGCTCCCTCGGACGCGCGCCAGCCCGCGCTCGCTCGCCCGCCATCTTTGTTCGGCGCATCCCGCCGCGTCGTCTGCGAGATCTTCCATCCCGACGAGACTTCCCCGCCTTTAGCGTTCGTGGTCCGCCGTTGTCTTCCAAGAAAAAGTGTCGAGAAATTTTTCATCCGCCGTGCTGGAAGCCGCTTGCGCAGCCAGGTAGACACTTACGCTAGGAGAATAGAAGCAAACCTGAAAAGGGAGAAAAAGGGAAAATGGGAAAAATCGAGATGCAAACATCGACAACACGACAAGAAGACGCGCGTGGTGCTATTAAGCGGGCATCGCTTTAGTTTGTACGAGTAGCTATTGCGTAATTGCTTGTTCCTACCAAATGGGAAGGGTAATCACGAAAAGAACTCAGGAACGGTGACGTGATCGTAAGGGTACCGAGAGAGACGTGTTAGGTATCAAGGAAAGGTTGATCCCAGAGCGAGCGCATACGCCGGGGGGGGGGGTATGCTGCCACCAAAGGGGGTGGGAATTTCTGTCAAGGTGGACAGTGGACGAGGAGCTTAGGTCAGTCGGACGTCACAGGTCCAAAAGAAGGCAAGTTTCGGCAATCTATCAACTAACTTTATAATCATCGTCACCAAGGATCTCATTCAAATGTGACCATCCAATATTAGAGAGTGCACGCTGTTGGTGGTGGTGGTAGTGATAACATTGCTGATGACATTTATGGTGACGATGATGAGTGGATTTCGCTTTGAAACGGGGATGTTGCATATGCCACCATAGTCCAACACAGCATTTAAGTCCATATGCAAGTCAAATAATATTAAATATATTTTCATTATAGTTCCTTGCTATGTATAATTGAATTACTGCATCATTTAGAGACTGCATTCAAGTTTTCATTCGAAATCACTCTAGTTCTTCCCTCTTATGCGGCACAAGTATTGCAAATGTCTCTTGTTTATGTTTACAGTCCTAATGTTTATCTTCCCATTGTTATCTCGAAACCGCAAGGATTCGTGGCGCCTGCCGACATGTTTCTCTAAATTTGGATATGCATGATAGTGATTATGACAGTGAGCGCGACTTAAAACGTTAGTTGATGGCACAATAAAAACATTTTCCAGCTGGCACTGTGTCGTATAGGAACAGATAGACGTAGTCATTTAAAATATAACTTGTGAGATTTTTAATACTTAACTGGTGAGATTGGGTGCTTGAAGTTGTAATGACAGAAAGCTAAACGAGTTGGGGTGGGTTGATGACATGAAAAAGTAGGCGCAGGAGCAATTTTAAAGATCATCAGACACACCAGAGACAAAAAACTCGTCGTTATATGTTGTCTTCTTAGGTTCTATTGCGTACGCATTTTAGTTTGTATTTTTTTCCTTTGTGCGCCCAGTTTCAATAAAATCATAGAAAGCGGAAGCTCGACGTTCAAGTATAATGTTCGGAATGTGAAATTTCCAACCCGAATGCGAATATTCATGAATATACGGCTTCAAATAGCAAGTCCAATACCGTATATTTTCCAAAATTATGATAGAAGTACGTCAGCGCAGACATAATTAAGTTCGCTAAAAATTTCGCCTAAATTGGTGTAGCAATCTCCGGGCAGCGTAACGAAGAAACATCCTTTAATGAGGTCTGCAGTGCATCGTGAAAGGTGGGCGAAGATGCACGCGTCACCCTCAAAATATGTGCCGCTATTTTCTCAGCTTTTCCGGCAGCTGAGGAAGAGAAGCAAGGAACTGTAAAATGAAAAGCAAGACACATTTGAGATACCCTCAAACGTTTTCTTTTTTTATCCGATGGACACTGGTGACCATTCTAATCCCGTACTTTTCGGCCACAGAAGAGTATTGAAAAATAATAAACGTCATTGGATTGGATTGGAGTCAACCTTATTTGTGTCTGCAGTTGGGCGCTCGCGTGCCCCGACGAGGGCCTACGTCATCTACAAGGTCGCCGTTACTCGGCGCGGGTCTCCGCTCGCCGTTGCCGGCTCGCTGGGTCCCTGACTTTCAAGCGCCCCGAGGACCTGCTGGACGGCCCAGAGCTGTTCGTCTCGGTCGTAGCTCCTCGCGGCTGCCTCGAGCAGCGGTGGGATCGTTCTTGATTTAGCTTCTTCTGGATTTTTAACGCAGTCTCACAAGATGTGCGTGTAATCTGCCGTCTGCCTCCGGCAGACTCTGCACTGATCGGTCGGGTATGTCTCTGGGTACATGCGAAGCATCAGTCTCGGGCTCGGTAGCGATCCGGTCTGGAGCTGTATCAGTCGAGCTGAGTCGAGCCTCCGCTCGACTCAGCTTTGGGTGCGGGCGAGGGGGAGTTCTGCGAGCCAGGTGGTAGGCCACGGGATGAGTTTAGTTGCCCACGTAGCAGCGGGGACCCTGTGCACAGTTCTTTCTCTTCTGCAATCATACAATTTCTTTATTTCATTCCTCTGCGTTTGATATTCTCTCATCCAATAAGCAATCGAACAAGTGAATACCACTGGCGTAACAAAGAAATGTTATTGCATTGGTCAATACGGTCTCATAAGATTTTTTTTGGCGCATTTGGGCCTAATAAAAAAAAAGAGTACAGTGTGACATGGCGTTTCTGAAAGAACTTGTGCATGGCTGGCTCGACTGAGAGGCGTCGCTGGAGGCTTTGTATTTCAGTGTGGCTTCAGAAAGAAACTATCAATTGCCTTCATACATCCTTTCCCTACCAAATGAAGCGATTACTAAATAAAAGCATACGATCTTATATCTTAAAGCAGCGGTCTGTTTATGGAATCTTGCATGACATCGAGCACATTTTCAGACCCGTAATTCTATTTCCTATGCGTATACCAGCGCCCTCCTTTCTTGCTATTCTTTTAAATGTGTTTGCTAGTTTTTATACTTTGTTTCATTCTTTTTGGGGATGCGCAGAAAATATTGTTTGGGTGTAATATTTAAATCTATCTATCTATCTATCTATCTATCTATCTATCTATCTATCTATCTATCTATCTATCTATCTATCTATCTATCTATCTATCTATCTATCTATCTATCTATCTATCTATCTATCTATCTATCTATCTATCTATCTGTCTGTCTATCTGTCTGTCTGTCTGTCTATCTATCTATCTATCTATCTGTCTGTCTGTCTGTCTGTCTGTCTGTCTGTCTGTCTGTCTGTCTGTCTGTCTGTCTGTCTGTCTGTCTGTCTGTCTGTCTGTCTGTCTGTCTGTCTGTCTGTCTGTCTGTCTGTCTGTCTGTCTGTCTGTCTGTCTGTCTGTCTGTCTGTCTGTCTGTCTGTCTGTCTGTCTGTCTGTCTGTCTGTCTGTCTGTCTGTCTGTCTGTCTGTCTGTCTGTCTGTCTGTCTGTCTGTCTGTCTGTCTGTCTGTCTGTCTGTCTGTCTGTCTGTCTGTCTGTCTGTCTGTCTGTCTGTCTGTCTGTCTGTCTGTCTGTCTGTCTGTCTGTCTGTCTGTCTGTCTGTCTGTCTGTCTGTCTGTCTGTCTGTCTGTCTGTCTGTCTGTCTGTCTGTCTGTCTGTCTGTCTGTCTGTCTGTCTGTCTGTCTGTCTGTCTGTCTGTCTGTCTGTCTGTCTGTCTGTCTGTCTGTCTGTCTGTCTGTCTGTCTGTCTGTCTGTCTGTCTGTCTGTCTGTCTGTCTGTCTGTCTGTCTGTCTGTCTGTCTGTCTGTCTGTCTGTCTGTCTGTCTGTCTGTCTGTCTGTCTGTCTGTCTGTCTGTCTGTCTGTCTGTCTGTCTGTCTGTCTGTCTGTCTGTCTGTCTGTCTGTCTGTCTGTCTGTCTGTCTGTCTGTCTGTCTGTCTGTCTGTCTGTCTGTCTGTCTGTCTGTCTGTCTGTCTGTCTGTCTGTCTGTCTGTCTGTCTGTCTGTCTGTCTGTCTGTCTGTCTGTCTGTCTGTCTGTCTGTCTGTCTGTCTGTCTGTCTGTCTGTCTGTCTGTCTGTCTGTCTGTCTGTCTGTCTGTCTGTCTGTCTGTCTGTCTGTCTGTCTGTCTGTCTGTCTGTCTGTCTGTCTGTCTGTCTGTCTGTCTGTCTGTCTGTCTGTCTGTCTGTCTGTCTGTCTGTCTGTCTGTCTGTCTGTCTGTCTGTCTGTCTGTCTGTCTGTCTGTCTGTCTGTCTGTCTGTCTGTCTGTCTGTCTGTCTGTCTGTCTGTCTGTCTGTCTGTCTGTCTGTCTGTCTGTCTGTCTGTCTGTCTGTCTGTCTGTCTATCTATCTATCTATCTATCTATCTATCTATCTATCTATCTTGACTTTTCAACTCATGTTTGAATTTTCTAATGTTCGCACGCGCCTACTTTCAAGTGAAGTACCCGGAGTAAGCAAATGAACCGACAGGCCCCGAGAAAGATGTGCAAATAGACATCAGGACACTTTTGCTTGTTTAAAGATGGGAAAGGAGAGTTTAATCGAGCACGCAGAGACCACGTAAAGTACATAAGCATGCGACCATGACCGCGACAATGGAACGAAAGTGGACCTTTCTTTTCGCGAAACCCAAGAACTTGGCAAAGCATGGAAATGCGAGCCATGGAGGCGATCGCAGCAGAAGACGAGGCCGCCGAACGCAGAAGAAATAAAGTCGCAAAGCAGACGATAACGTGTCGCTGTGACTCCGAAGCGTTCTTAAACGAAACGCAGCGGAAACAGACGACCCAACTGGAACACAAAGCCGCGATGTTTGCTGTACAAAAATGCAAAAATAACGAAATAAATATACAAAACAGAAGGGAATTCGTATTACGGAAGCCCCGTACCGGGTACGATCCAGAGGTTGCTTGGCTAACAACAATAACAACGAAAGAAAAACACTTGATCGCGCCGAAGGGAGATGGCTCAAGCGTACTCACGCATCCCCGGAGGACAAACGACAAAATGATGGAGCGAAGCACTTTGCGAGCGAAATTGGAGATGTTCGTTGTATATGGGAGCCCGTCGAGATCCCGCGACGCCTGCCAGTCGGGGTGTACCGTTTCGCGTCACCGCCATTTTGATGGCAGGTCGCTCTTTGTCTCTGTCTTTAGATTTCTGCTTCTGGGCCGCGCCAGGCGAGCGGTTTTGCTTTCTTTACTTGGCCTCTCGAGGGCGCTCGCATTGAATTGGACGCCGCGACGTTGTTGTCGCCGTCGTCTGCTGCGGTGGTGTCGGCGTTCGTCCTCTTCCCGTGTGCGTAGCAGACGACGTGATTGCCCCGGGGAGAGCGGACATCCTATTACCAGGGATGACAGTGTTGACGTAAAATGAAGAAAAATAAAATAAAATAAACAAAACGCACGCCTCATGCTTTCTTTTTTTTTTTTTCAGAGTGTGAAACGGTGCCACCAAGGACAGCATGTCATAAAATGGCGTCTTTTTCTCGCTTTCATTGCCATTCGGCTAGTCTGGGGCACTGAGAAAACGATCGGGGCAACGTCTATTTTTTCGATGATAACCAAGACGTAGTATATATATATATATATATATATATATGAAGTGAACGAGAGAACCTTAAAAAAATTAATACCAAAGGTAATATTCCCTCGCTTTGCATTGCTACAATACAAATATATGAAGAGCATAATCCGTAGCATTATGCTACGATTCAGGCGTACATGTACTGACGAAATGGGCAATATAACTAGTTTAGCTTGTTTTCATGTCGGTGGGAGACACCAAGTATTCAGCATTACATTTCTGCATAAAGACACAACTTTACGTTTGAAACAAAAACGTTTTACCGCAGAAAGAAAATCTTTACGCTATACAGGGCGATCATTTTTAGGCGTTATGGTATTTTTAAACATCGCCTGTCGCAGGTCGATCGCGTGTCGCAGATCGAAAAAAGTACGTGAAATTTTGGAAGCGTTCTTCATGCTCAAGAATGACTCGGGAAACCACGTCAGCACACCTTCTGCGGCGCTGGGAGAGTCAGCTTTTAAATTCATAGACGGATGTTCGATCTAGCGATACTGGTCATGGGTAAATCAGATGTGCGTATTTTGCCTTCTTTTTCGTCTTTCATTGCGTGTAATCTATTTATTTTACAGTCACCCTTCGTGTATACATTTGACGTGCGATAACGAACAATAAACAGTTGAAAGTGTGCGTACATGTGTGTCTGTCTTTTTTGTCCTTCGTATAACAGCATGGCGATGCAAGCATAAAGATCGGAGCACATCTTCAACTACTTCACACAAATTCACCTATTAACTTAATCATTACTTTAAGACACACACGGCAATTTGAGAACTGTAGCCGGTGAGTGCCAAGCCTATACCCTTGGAACTAATTTCCAGAATGATATCAGTTTATACCAGTTGATACCGGAATGATACCTGTAACCAGCCATGGTTGCTTAGTGGCAATGTTATTGGGCTGCTAAGTGCGCGGTCGCGGGGTCGAATCCCGGCCTCGGCGGCCGCAATTAGATGGGGGTGAAATGCGAGAACACCCGTGTACTAAGATTTAGGTGCGCGTTAAAGAACCCCAGGTGGACCAAGTTTCCAGAGTGCCTATCTACGGCGTGCCTCATAATCAGATCGTGGTTTCGGCATGTAAAATCCCTAATGTAATGTGTTTTTAAATTCGCCGTAAAAATGCCTTATTGGTCCACTTACATTTTTAACAAAACGCTCTTTTATGCACTGAAGCACAAAGGTAGCTGGAACGCCCACGTATTTCAACCCACACTTTGGGAAATCATATGTCGAAATTGGTGTCATCTTGGAAACTGGCTTCCAGGGGATGCGTTGAGAAAACTCACCGGATGCAATTCGTAAATTGCAATGTGTGCCGTAAAGTGATTAACTAAGAAGTTAATTACTCAATTTTTGTCGGCTGAATATGTGCGTCGACTTCTCGTGCCACTTTAAGTATAGAATAATCCAGCTCAAGCAGAAGAATTACAGTATAAATACTGTAAAACTTAAATATGATCATCCTGTATAATTATTTTACTTCTGGCCAGCAGACGCCAACAGCTTTCCGATCTTTGATTGTAGCGCGAAGTGACACGGACACAGACTAGAAGCAGACAGGGCGAGAGCTCGTCCTGTCTGCTTCTAGTCTGTGTCCGTGGCACTTCGCGCGACAATCCAAGATCATGTTGCCGTACCAACTCGCCCAACTTTCTATCCCTTTGCATTACAGCTTTCCGGATTGTTCCTTGAGGAAGTGGAGCTCGAAGTAGCCGTTCGCTCACGGTGGTTAGGGGAGTGCCACCAAAGACACATACTGCAACATACACTCTTAGCCAATACCGGCTTAAAACAACGCATATAACGCGGAAAGTAGATCAAAATTTCGACGCCTAGAAATGGCTCGCTGCAAGTTACCTATAGCGTATGCGGCATATTTTATGCGGCTCCTGCACATCGCCATGATCACAGTCTGCTTGCTGCCTTATTCTACGCGCGCGCGCGCGCGCGCGCACACACACACACACACACACACACACACACACACACACACACACACACACACACACACACACACACACATACACACACACACACACACACACACACACACACACGCGCGCGCGCGCGCTTACGTTCTCGCATTTTCCACGTACGATCACTGAGTGAAATTCGCTATCCGCTGACGTTTCTACAGTTGATTTTGCGAGCGCATTCGAACGCGCGGTTGCTTGATTCATTGATGTTTGATTTGCATACTTGTAACTGTGCGCTGTCTTATCGGACATATCAGTACTTTGATTGCATAACACATTTTTAATGCGAGAGCGTTGCTTGGCTTATTGTGCAATCGCGCCGTCATCAGAAAGCCGTGGCAGAAAAACCGCACACGAATTACGTAACATTCATCTAATTAAAAAAAAAATAATCGGCGATTACAATACTCGGTAATGCGAAATTTGAGCGCAACTTTGCACGTGTTTTCATTTCGCGATATATAGGCTGGCGGGGACAACCTGCCTTGTGCGGCACGTTGCAAACGGAGCGAAGTGCGGCGCGACCGGGAAATCGCGAACGGCAGCGCGAGGGTGACGCGTGGGCGCGATTCACAGCAGTCGCCGCAGACAGACCACCGCTCATGCAGCGCTTTCCATATATGGTATCGGTGGACGCGCTCGCCGCATGCCTTATCGATGGCGTCATCGGTGAGCAGACGACGCGCGCTACTTTGGTGCCATCTGGTATGCGGCCTTCGCCGCACAGCTCGTCTTGCGTGGCACTACGCTTTTCATCTCACGCTTTTGCCATACCCTGCTCCTCCGATTTCCTCCTCGCGCTCTCTTCACTGTCGTCGACTTTCATACCCCGCTGCGCTCCGCGTTCGGTCTTACATCTTCCGCTGTGCTCGTTCACTCGGTTACGCCTATGACGCCGACGCTCAACGCAGGAACGGGCGCCTAAGAGATGCGCTCTAAAAGGAGTGCACGTTAACGATTATGTCCCTGAAAACGCGTAACGCGAGTAGGTAAACAGAATATGATAAGTCACTCGCATATTAGCCTAGTGTGCTGTCTAGTTCAAGCCTGCGTCACAAGATATCGCTGCTAGAGTTGTTGCCATCGTACACCCTCTCCGGTAATCCGGTGTTCTACAAGCGGTAATGCGTTTACGGCCAAACCAAGCCTCTATGGTATCTGCCGTATAATAACTTTCACGTAACGCCACTGACGCGGATGCTCACCGTCCTGGTCGTCCAATATGGCGGCTAGATTGTCAAAAGAATATCGTTATCACTGCTATAAGTAAGATGCTTCAATCTCACAGATACGAGATCGCAACGCTGCTGGTGCCTATGCCAGAACCACGGCAGAACCACCGCGCGAGACGTCAACATACGTAGTCTCTCTCCATGCTAGTCTTCCAATATGGCGACTAGAATGACGTCAGTGCAAGCCATCTGTACTCCATACGCATACGCATAAATACGTGGAGTCCTACAGGAATCAGAAACTAGTTTATTAGCGTTATTCTGTGGTACACAGTGATGATGTACAGGCTGAGGTACCGAAGTAAGAGACTGTAACGGGGCTTCCTTTACAAAATGTATGCAAAAACGTGAAATGCAGCGTTGCAATTGCTGGAATTGCTTGAGATTGCTGTGTTGCGCAACGCGATTGATGTCAAACAAACAAACAAACAAATAAATGAACAAACAAACAAACAAACAAGAAAGCCAGAGGATTATAAGGCGCGACATCCCCTGCTTCGCATTACACAGCGCCTGCTTTATACCAAGCCGTATTTGAGTCATCTCTTTCGCTCACATTGAGGTTGCGCAACTTATGTACACAGTGCTCTAAGAGAACTATTTCTATTTCCCTTTTTACCGCGCGTTCCGCATGTTATCAATTACGTAATAATATTCCGTTATTGATGCGAAAGCATTAAATGGCCCATTGAGCGAAAAAGCCGGCGTCTGTAGCATCGGAACGGCACCCTTAATTTCGATTGGCTGCGACGCTAGGCCACGTGCGCGCCTCGACGGAGGAGAGCGGGCGATAGGGATCACGTGCTGCTGGCGATGGCGCGACAAGTGTTGCGTGAGGGGAGAGGGTATCGCTGCGACGCCACGTCACCTTCGATCTCGGAGGCCTGTGTTATCCGCGCGTTTCTTATCCGCGCAAGCTCTCGCCTGCGCTCTGACTTCGCCTTGGTAATCACTGCAGAGAAATTAATTTATAAAAAAGCAGAACAAATTCGAAAGAATAAACGTCTTCAGTGGTGAGCTTCGAATCTACGGCGGGAGGCTCATCAGCCGAGTGTGTTACCCACTGCGCTAAATAAACTAGCGCCTTCTAGAAAACAGGGCCTGTGCACTATGCTTTATAACGTTACGCCACTTGGACCAAAATTTCCATTGCCAAGTTCGGCGTGGCGAAAGCGGTGACGTCGAAATCACCGCTGCTTACTCGGGAGTGTCCACTCATTGTGTTCTATGGCAGTCGGACAAGGTAGCATGACGTCACAGATCGACGTGCACAGGCCTTGTGCTATCTAGGAGGCGTTGACCAAGCTTCTCAACGCGCTCGCTTCACCGCGAGGAGTTCATAACTCGAAGGACCGCTCAGGGGCTTTTAATTGGGCATTAATGCTTGCGCATTAGCAGCTCATAAGAAGTACTTAGGTGTCCTCGGATTTTTTAAAGAAAGAAGACACAGATGACTGCGAAAAACGGTGCTCACCAACAGATACGTAACTCCATGTGACGTTTACGATGAAATGGATAGTGAAATTGCGCTTCGATTCAGGTCTGATAACAAGCAATTTGTTTTATAAGATAAAACGGCCGGCTCTGCGTTATGTAAGCAGTGACTGCGTATGAGTTGTATCACAAGCGTAATATAATCAGGGGAGGAGCGGGGAGGTCCTGAGGGGGGGGGGGGGGGAGTTTAGACAATGAAGGTCCGCGCATCAAGTTTTGCTATAGAAATTTGTATATATCACCTAATTTAAGCGTGGTGAAGTGCCCGATGAGAGGAACTGTGAAGGTGGCCTTTAGAAATCAAGGTGAAGTGTTAAGCTTTGCCTGGAAAGCGAAGTTGGAAAGGTGACCGTAGGAGTATTATTTGTTTGCCAGTGGTCAACGCTATTGCCTGCTCCTCACATAAACAAATGTCGTTACAGACAGAGTCTGCAGAGGTAGGCAGCCTGCATACGATGGGCGTTTTTCTTCGCTTTGAAGCTGTGAAATCTGCACGTTAGTCATTTTAACTTCCTTTAGTCGTGTACCACCTAGTTGGTGTTCCTGCGGTACAAGAAAAACCAAGAGCTGCTTTAAATAAAGAGAGCACATGGATAGCGCAGACCCAGTACAAAAAGAACAATGAATTTTCCAGTGTGTGGAACATGTCGGTAGACTTCACAGTGATATGCCGAGGCGAACTGAATTTAATTCGTTCCGGAAACATTTGTAAATTATGGGGTTTTACGTGCCAAAACCACTTTCTGATTATGAGGCACGCTGTAGTGGAGGACTCCGGAAATTTCGACCACCTGGGGTTCTTTAACGTGCACCTCAATCTAAGTACACGGGTGTTTTCGCATTTCGCCCCCATCGAAATACGGCCGCCGAGGCCGGGATTCGATCCCGCGACCTCGTGCTCAGCAGCCTAACACCATAGCCACTGAGCAACCACGGCGGGTGCCGGAAACATTTGAAGCATCCGTTACAACGGGGAAATTGCGAGCGATTGTGGTTCACAGCTCACAAGCAATGCTTCCTCTGTTGTCCCTATGACTGTTTACTTATGTAATCGCTTTCTATAGCATAGATTTTAGCAAGCAAACTATTTATTCAGAAGGGAGCCTAATTGTTTAATTAGCGCCGACACCGCAGTGCATACGGCGCTTATTCGACGTCCCGAAATACGGTTTCATTGCGCACACATACAAAACCAAAATTATGAATTCTCTTCCTCTTTCTCTTATCAATGAAGATGGATTGCTCCTCGCTTGGAATGCTCGCCGCAGCAAATTGCTCTTCCTGCTCCTTCCTCCTCCTCAATTTCGCTTCCTGCCACTTCATCGTTCTCTCGGTACGTCTGAGTGTTTAGCTTGCTTAAATCCGTCTTGTTTGCTTCTTTTTGTTCAAATTTCAACGGATACGTTAGGCAAGACTATAACGAGCAGAAGAAGCAGCGTCTGCGCTACAGTGGGCGAAACAACGGCTTCCGCGTCCACCCGAAATATTCCGCGGGTGAGCGCCGCGTCAAAAAAGCTGCGGCTCTTCTGACGGCTGCGTAATGAAGGTATTAATCTCGGCCCCGGCATCGTTAGCCGTGAAGTTGCTGGTCGTTTTTCATTTTTCCGAGCTTAGGCCGTCGCTGCAAGTTGTTATAACTGCGCCGCGGTGGCAGCGCGAAATGCGCACTTCGGTGTTTATTTCCGCGCACATTTTTTGTTTAATCGCGTACGTACGCAACAGCGAGCGCGGTCATGGACGCACTGACGAACACTTCCCGATTAACCGAATACTTACGAACAACGAAAAAAAAAAAAGGAAAAGAAAGAAATGTTCATCAAAGAGGCAGTGAGAGAGAAGGCTAAGAAAAAAAAAAGAAATCTGGGGTTTTACGTGCAACGAAGCCACGATCTGATCACGAGGCGCACGCCATAGTGGGTGGGAATCCAGATTAATTTCGACCACCTGGTGTTCCTTAACCTGCACCCAGTGGACGGGCTTTTCTCCCCCCCCCCCCACTTCTTTTTCTTCTTATTCTTGCGTTTCGCCCCCACCGGAATGCGGCCACCGCGGCCGAAACTCGAACCCACGACCTCGTGCTTAGCAGCGCAACGCCAAAGCTACTAAGCAGCCACGGCGGATAGAGTGCGAGAGAAGAAAAAAGAAAGGAAAAGCAGCAAAGAAACGAACTAACGAAAGAAATAGCCACTGAATGAATGAAAAAACGACCAATTAAGAATGAATGAATGACCGAAGGAAAGAGAGACAGTATAAATGAACGAACGAAAAAAAAAATACGAATGAACGAAAGAAAGCAGGAAGCAATGAATGAATGAACTAAGGGAATAAAGATAGAGGGAGAATACGGGAGAGAGGAAAGAAAGCAAGACGTGGGCACGAGGTTCCACATTTCGATGCGAGCGATATGCAAAGACACTCGTGCGCTTAGATTTTATGTGCACGTTAAAGAAAGCCCTCGGTGGTCGAAATTTATCGGGTGGGGGGGCATTCTACAACGGCGTCCCTCATAAACGAGTGGGGCAATTTGGGGACATTAAGCGCCACAATTTTATCACTATTTCAGTGAAAGAAAGAAAGAGGGAAAGAAAGGAGGAAAAGAAAGTAAGAGGAGTTGTCAGGAACAAGAACAAGAAAAAAGACGTACGAGGCGACACGCAAAGCGTTCGGCAGCGGCCAGACCAAATCTTTGTTCTCGTAACATTCAGAGGGAACGACGACGCACGAGTACGAATGGAACCGAGCAGAACCGTGCTTGTGTTTTCGGCTCTGCAAGAGGAGCGTCGCTAGACGAACTGGAAAAGAAAGGAAGGAAGAAAAGAAAGAAAGGAAAGAAAATAGAGCGCGGCTGTTTATTGTTTTTTTCTTTATCTGTGATTGCACCGAAAGCGTAACGCAGGCACGTCATGGTCGCTTCGGGATCATTATAACTCTATTCCCGGGCATTAGAGGTCTCGCGCGAAAGATGCATGCGAGCGGCTCTTCCATTGTGCGGAGGTTGAAAAGAATCTCTGTGGAAAGAAAGAAAGAAAGAGAGAAAGAAAGAAAGAGAGAAAGAAAGAAAGGAAGGAAACAACGCTTTCTATTTAACAGCGAGCAGGGGGAAGCGATAGCGGGGGAGAGCGTAGCCGAGAACCGAAAGGAACAGACGAACGCGCGAGAAACCCCTTACAACGAAGCGAAGAAAGAAAAATGGAGAAACAACAAGAACAAGAACAAAATTAGCAGTTACACGCAGTGCACTGAAGATGCAAAGACCGCGCATCAGTTCGCCAGAGAGCCCGCTCGCCTTTGGCAAGGCGCGCGCCCAGGGCCGTCATAATGGCGATTAATAATGGCGCTGGCGTGAGCTCGGAGCAGACGAAACTGCAAGCTGCAAATAAAAAAAAAATATAACAGGGGGGGGGGAAACGCGGTGGAGCAGACGACGAGGGAGATGGATGCTGCGGACGGTTGGCATGGCGACGCCGGGTGACGTCACTGCGCGCATGCGCGTTCGCGACGGTGATGTAGTCGTCTGCGACGACGTCGAGGAGGTTTCATCTTCATTTTGTGTTTTTTTATCCATCTCTCTAGATCCTCGCTTTCGCCATCTAGTGAGCCCGCAGTCTTGTCTGATGCCCGTTTCCTCCGCCGGTTCCCCCCTTATTCACGGAGTCGTCATTCTGAATGCCGTCCTGTTTTCGTTAATTGGTTTAATTAAAACGGTCCAATGTACTGGCGCACAGAGCGGCTTGGGAACGTTTCGATCTGCCCGTCTGGTCTTAGAGGCCTTTGAGAGGCAGTATATAAGGCCGCGTTGGTTTCGCCACGATAAAAAAACAAAAACAAAAAAACAAAGTTGGCTTTCTGGTTTAATGAACTATGAAACGTCGGGTACTGCGGGATTCGAATACGAGCAGAAAATTGGCTTGCGTATCGCTGTTTGTCGCTTCTGGCACCCTTATTTATTTCGGCTTATGCGCCTCCGCCATGAGTCAGTTGATTGAACGTTGTAAATTTAATAAGAGGGGAGTATTGAACTATCAGCCTACTGGATCGCGAGTTCATCAAGAAAAAGAGGGGGAAGAAATCTAGGATGTCTTTTTTTCTTGCTGTAGTTTTAATACACATGTTGTGCAAGTATTACCGTATGTATCACCATCCAAGCCACCGTATGCTGTCAAAAAATGCAGTGAAGTGCTGGTGCGTGAAAGGAAGTTTATTTTAGTAAATATGTAAGCACTGAAAATTTAGGATGAGGGAAATTTACAGCGTGCTTTCATCTCAGCAAAGGTATATATGTGCAGTTATGTGGGCGGCTCGCGTTATTTATCGATACCGACATGCAAAACGAAAACCTGCAAATCTGGAACACTTCGAAAGATAAATGCGAAGAAAAAGAGACAAATACAACTCAGCAGTTGAGGTTTATCACTGCTACCGATGAGTGCTTATCATTCGTTCTACTGTGGTACATTGGAGATAAGTTCTCGGAGTTTGTATGGTCTCGGTTTGACGTGTTTACACCCCCCCCCCCCCCCCCTATGATGAAAGAAGACGAGGTAAATGGCAACTTGATAACTTAACGTCACGCCTTATTCAAATAAAGTCATTGAACAAAGTCATATTCTTACGATTCGCAACAATCCAAAGCCCTTCGTTTCTCTGCAAAAGTTCTTATGGGCGTAAGATGAAAAAAAAAATCTTCTGACTCAGTAATCGGAATGCAAAAGAATCTTTAGTTACTATAACCATGTAAGGCCCAAATTAAGGTTCCGCATAAAATAAAACTGGAACATATTGTTCACCTTTATTTGTGGCCATGGAAGGCATGGTTGTACAAAAACAATGACACGTTATCGGCGTTGGAGAATAATTAGCACAGTAACTAATGAATTACTGACTACTTTTCTGAAGTACCCACAACTGAAAACTTTCTGTACAGCGTATCAAGAACACTGCTATAGGCCGCGCGTTAAGCCTAATATTAAAACTTCGAGGTATCAAAACGGCGTTGCACATAAGCTGGGCATCACTGGGTTAATTAACAGAACATTATAGTATGTCACGCAACCCGCGTGAATACACAAACGCATTAGTTAACTTCTTCCAAGCCTCATAACGAAACTCAGAGGACAACTGCATTTTCAGCCTATTTTCTTTTGCCTACGAGCTGCTGAAGACTGTAACGTCAATCCTCACAACATTGCTGCCGTCAGGTTCCCCCATCGGCCGTATTTCCTTTTTCTTTTTTCATAAGGAAGTCTCCGGAGGCTATTCATTAGGTTCGCCCCACACACAGTATGCAACTGAGTGCAACGCATTTCTAACCACTTCGTTTTCTCTCGGCTCACCACTTCTTTCCGAGTAAGCTCTTCTAGAAGCCTCGGGAAGATGGTGGTAGTGGGCTAACGAAAAATAAATTGTGGGGTTTTACATGCCAGAGCCACGATCTCAAGGACGTACGCCGTATTGAAGGGACGCCGGGTTAGTCTTTACTATCTGGAGTTCTTTGACGTGCACGTAATTCCAATTACTCGAGCGGTTTTTTTTTTTTTTTTTTTTTTGCATTTCGTTTTCATTGAAATGCGGCCGCCACGGCTGAGAGCCGTATACGTGTCCTCGAGCTCAGCAGCGCGATGCCATACCACTGCGGGTCGGCAGGGAGATACCAGCAGCGGAAGTTGTCCCAGACTTCTGCTGTGAAGGCATACTCGATAAACACCAGTCACTGGAGGACGCATAATGTTTGCCTTCGATTGCTGTGAGCTGTGCGTTTTGAAAGTTTGAAGTATGTGGATAGCTCATGTATTCCCATGGGCTTCTATATAGTTACGTGTATACTATATAGTGACGTGTGTAAAGATGGAGTATGTCTTCTTCTGCAGCTTTCAGGGACACTGATCCAACCCTTGGGTTGACCACAATCACGGCCATGGTTAACTTCCTTGCCGTTCTTATATATATATATATATATATATATATATATATATTCGCTACGTCTACGTTGGTAAACTGAACACTCACGGGCATGATCTTTTGTACATGCCAATAGGTTTTCATATCAGACACGGCTCAATTGCAACCTAATTCACAAAACTTTTCATTCGTGAGTGCCGTTTGTGATTGGCCACCCGTTTTCGCAGATAATATGCCCGACATTGCTTTAGCCCGGCCGTTGCTCTTACGCAGTATTAGTGGGTAAGAACGTTGTCATCGAGGCGGACCCTGGCGACTAAAGGACAAGCTCGAGGTTTCGCAATGCGCAGATACATTGGTCTGAAAAGATCATAACTCCATGACCAGTCGGGGCTTTCAAGCGAGCGCCATCTGCCGACAGAGGAGGACACTGCGTGCCGTGCCCTCCTCCTCTCCAAAAAGACCGGAAATATTCCCGAGATGGTGCGGCCATCTGTCGACTGCGGCGTGTACTTCATCACAGTTTCGGTTGACTCCGCGATTCGCGACGCCACCAAGCTCAAAGGCGACGCTGGAGCGTTGCCCTTTACCTAAACGTCCGTTAACCAAAGCGTTTGTTAACACCTGTAAACATTTATCTGAAACAACGACATTACGTTTCGACCGTAAGGCGCGGAATGGACGTCAGACTCTGGAGTTTTGCAAGACGCGTAGCGCCACCTGCCGGTGCGAAGAGGCAGTAATTGAGTAGTGCGAAGCCCGACTCCCTTGCTAAGTTGCCTATGCAGCTAGCGACTGTGAAACAACGATTTAACTAGATTTGGGTCCATATGGCGAGCGTTTTGCGCATTTAACATCGAGACAGAGAGCTATGAATTTCTACGCTAGTCGGACGCGCCTCCGAACTGCCAAAAAGCGCTTGCTGGCTCATTCGTCAGACTGATGGCGGAAACGACGGCAACCGCGATAGCTCCGCGCGCTACAATGAAACGCCGCAATCGACGCTACTGTTGTGTTGTAAATTGCCATGTACGTGAAGGACGGAATAACAACGTTCAGTTTTACCGATTTCCATCGCGATCGTATGAAGGGGAAAGGTGAGAACGCTGGATACGGCCCGTTCAACCTGTTGGGTAATCGAATTACTTGCATTCCCCACAACACAGCGGCTCGCATGAGAAAGTGCGACAATTTTGTCCTTCTGTAATTGTGTTGCGTAGCCCTGACGGAGGACCGTGGTAACTAAGCGAAAACTCAAGAATCTACAGCCGCACTTCGTTGGTAACAGAAAAAACAACGTTGCGAACCACCTTGCTTATGTGCCATCGATATCTCCGCCTTTTAACAGACGTCCGTCTCCGCTTGACTCAACAAGTGGAACGGAGAGATCTGGTAGGTCAGCCTAACCAAATATTTTGGTTCGTTTATGAATTCAAAGTCCTGTTCTAGAGCATCGTTGCATCGCGAGCTCATTTCTACTTTCGATATCTTGTATGCCCTGCGTCGATACAAGAAGCACGTTTCGCAATGTGCTGAGCCTGCTCGACTGCGTTTTTCAAATGTGAGCAATAAAGTTGCTGTAGGAGCACTGATGAGTAATTGCGAAATAACGCACATGTGGAAAGAAAAAAATGACGCATTTATTTACATTTATTTGTGCGCGCTTGTTGCTCGAAGCGTCTGCAAAAAGTTCAAATTAAGGTACTGAGCGATGCTGTAGCTCCTGCGAGAAAGAAAGATGCAGCGCGTAGGCACTGTAGGAAGCGTACTTTCGTTGTGATCGCACGCTATTTGCTGCCTTGGAAAACGTTTTCTGTTTGCTGCCCTGGAAAAGGCTATGATAAGATTTACTCTGTAAATAATTGCGAGACAAAACATTACGATAAAATACATAAAAATATAGGAGATAATAAGTCTTGTGGTCAGGACGTATTCAATATGAAACAATTTGAAATGCTTAGATTTTTATGCTGATATGCATATAGACAAACCTGATGCTCTCTGTACTTGCGAGTTGCAGCACGCCGAAATAACAATTGAGGCTTTATTTTATATTATACATGTACTTCGCCCTGCTGAGCTTCCTTTCCGAAGCGTGGATGGGCGGAAGAAGCTTTCCAGGTCCTTGATTTTTAGGTAACCATGCCTAAACACAAACGAAAGAGAAGGGTCCATTGTGGCCTATGCACCTTCGCTTGCGGACAGCTCTCCTTGCACTACTCATTTCGCGTCAAAGCTCCGATGGGGGCGCTGGTGACGGGTTTTTCCGCAGCGCCGCCTGGGCAGAGTCTGAGGTCTATACTACACACATTCCAAGGCGCCAACCTTCAGACGCCGTACTAGCACATCTAACTATTCCTTTTTTGATAGTACCTCTTAGGGGAGTTAATGTGTTAACGCTGGAAGTATTTGATTCCTCAAATTTATTCAGCGCTACATCCTGGACCTCAGCATAAGTATTACAGCCATCCCATTTCGAATAAAAATTTGGAGGACGCTTGAGCTTCGCCTCTAAGAGTGGAACGCGATAACATTCAAAGATCCCCGACTGCTTCTCACGCTTCACGGTAACTGGAGCGTATTTAACCGTAATTTTCCGACAGATGCCTTTTCAAGTATACCCCTCGGTATTACACGGCCTTCAACAGGCTTTGTTGCTCATATGCTTTACCTACCAAGTACTGACCAGCGATTCCCAGAGCGGACCAGAGTCTTTAAGTCGAGTACCTTCCTTCTAGTATCGTGTACCTTAGGTCGATCTCTGGAATATTTGCGTTGTGGCGACGATCAAAGGTGCCTCTTCACTGCAATCCTGTATTACTCTCGTTGAAGTGGCGCTTGGGACGATCCTCTGAAACAATACTGTCGATTCAGCTCGGCTCTCGGTCTGCCGGCAACCAAGAACCAATACTGAAGGCAGCAAAGTGCGGGCAACCGATTCCAGTGTATGCGTTGAAAGGCCTGTGAAGTGGTGTGACATTGGCGCATCCAAGGCGCTCTTGCAGCATCTCTTGAACTATGGAAATAACTTCATGTACACTTCGAGGTCTTGAATCATGCGTTCGGCGAGAGAATTGGCCTCAGGATGGTGAAGCGCTTGATCGTTCAACATTCTAGCAGGACCACTCTGTTCCCCCGAGGTTTGTATTTTGATTTGACCTTTCGACACTCGTCCCAGTCAACGCAGAGCCATAAACTCAGTAAGTCTCTCTGTCAGCGTCAGGACATTCGTACATCTTAAGGATGTCCTTCTCTAATCCTAAAAGGCTACTAATCAGGTCCATTTGTCCGTCCCAAGTAGATACTGAATACATACCAGGCACATAATTGGAGGACCATTCTAGGATGACGTCTGAAACTGTTCCAAGGCACTACGGTTGACACTGTAATTAGAGGGCAATTCATTATTTACAAATTGGGTTAATATACGTATAACGGAGCTTGGATATGAGAACCCATATTATAAGGCTCTGTTTTCATATTTGTGCATTTTCATGTGCTGTGAAGTTTCAGAAATTTTGCGTCTTTGTTTCTTCCCACGATTAAAAAGCAGTTCGATATCAAACGAATCACTTCAAGTGCAGCACCACCTATGCACTTACAGTAGCATAGCCTTCCAGGTCTGCTTCTGTTACTTCAAGAGAACCGTCCGTGGAAGAAGTGCTTTCGAAACTGACTAAGAATAATAATAATAATGATAATAATAATAATAATAATAATAATAATAATAATAATAATAATAATAATAATAATAATAATAATAATAATAATGTTTAAAGCAAAATAGTATACAAACACTTTTCTTGCAGTGCTATTTGTATTTCGTTTTTGGTTACACTCAGTTTCGTTTGGACAAACACGAAGCTCCCAAATAAGCACATCTGGAAGCAACGTCCTGCTGAGAATGTTGCTCGGATATATGTCACTTTAGGTTCACGATAAGTCCAGCAGTTGATGTGTTTAACATTCATTGTGTGCATGGTGCTGCGGACGTCCTCAGTACGTCCAATAAGAAGTTAGGACATTCGGATCTTTCCGGGACATCCTCGGGATGTTTTGTGTTGCCTGGGATGGAACATCTTGACGTGATTGGCAACAACTGTCCCCACGTTTTTTCCCACATGAACGTCTTGGGAAGCTTGTGTTAGGTCTTCTAAAATCCATCGTGTCCTCTCGATTATAGACAGCTGTGATTGAACTTGGGGACAATGGGCACTTTTGTTTTAGAAACATAGACTTTCCCTTTGAGCAGCACCGTCTTCTGCGTACCGTCCCAAAGCTTCAGCAAGTTAATACTGCCTTGGGAAATTTCTTGCGGCCCGTGGAGTCGTGATGATGCGTCAGCATCCTGATGCCTGCGGCATGCTCTATGCATTGCGTAGGAACTGAATTCTTCGATCTCCCTCACCCAGCAGGATATTTTGCTCTCTGGTTGTGCAAGCGACAGTATGTTTGTCCATGCCTGGTCATCAGTGAAGAGCTTGAAGTGTTTACCTTCCTGGTAGCTTCTGAACTACCTCAGGATTGTTAAAACTGCTAATTCTTCCTGCTAATTGTTAATTTTTCTTGCGTTTTCGCGGATGCACAAGGATAGTAGCCGCTGACCTGCCAGGTTGCTCATTTAGTTCTCGTTGAGAAAGAATGGCCCCCGCAGCATAGTGAGAAGCGTCAGCGTAAAGTTCAGACGGCAAATCAAAGTCAGCGAGTATTAATACATGGTAGAAATGAAATGGCTTGGACAAGTTTCGGATACCTGTTTGCACATATTTCGGGCCATACGAAAGGCATGCCGTTCTGTGTCACTGGTGTGAGACATTTTGCTTTTCTTGCATAGTATCTTACAAATGCGCCGAAGTGGCCTGTGGGACTAAGAAACTCTTAAAGAATGAAGGTCACATGGTTTCGTTAGCTTCTTGATGCAGTGAACACTGTCCTCTTTGGTGTCCTGGTTTCTTCCATCAAACATTGTTCCAAGAAATGCTATTGAACCGCAAAACTAACTTTTCTAATGTTGATTTTGAGTCTAGCGGTGCTGAGCGCTTCGTGGACTTTTCTATAGGTGATCATCATGATATTTGTTTTCAAGTAGACGAATATGTTTCCCGCCTACGCATTACAGAATTTCCCAATGAAGTTATTGAGCGCATCGTTCAACTTCTGAAAACTTGATCCAACGTTTTCAGAAGAATTAACTGTTGGTCTATTTGACTGCATAGCTGCACAATTAGCGCAATAAAAGACACGGACACAAACACTTCTCCTTGTCTCCCTTTCTTGAGTCTGTCTTTATTGCGCTAATTTACTTGTCCAGAGTGAAGTTTCTTTATCCAGACGGTAGCCTGGTGCACTCGTAGATGTCGAAAGTGGCGACGAATGAGGTAAATTTTTTTGGTATCCTCTTTAAGCGGCACCTGCGAACGGCCCTTGCACAGGTCAACGCGGGAACATCATTTTCATCCGCCGGTCCCGTCAATGATTTCATTGATTTTCAGCATTGGATGGCGGAACATATCTCTGTTTATTAGTGTGTAATACATGCGCAAGCGAAATGACCCACCTTCTTTCGGAACAATAGTAATGGGCGAGGCGAAAGACGGCTGCTAATTCCCGCCTCCAGCATTACTTGAAGCTCCTGCTGTAACTAGGCTTTCTTCCCATGACAGCCTAGAAGCCTTTAGCTTGACGACAGTGTGGTCGCGCAATAGGAATGGTATCTCAATGACCGGTGTGGATTCCAGACATGAGCCAGTACACAAAAGCTCTGAAAAACTTAAAAGGTGCATTCTCGGCGCAAGACAGTTTACGGTCAGTCATTTGAGCGATATGGAGTTGGTCACACCCTGTTCCTTTGGGGACCACATCGTTCCAGAGGATAGTAATTTTTATGCGGGTCAACATCAACCCTTGATAAGATATAGTCAAAATTGACATTGGGAGCCACCACTTCGTCAGGCTTAACATCTCCACCTTCGAAATCGCGATAAACCGGTGTCCATATATAATATTCTCGACAAGAACCACCATAGCTGCAGACACGGGTGGACCTGCCACGCACAATGTTATCACCAATGACATAAGTTCTCGTTCATTAAACTGACAGAACCGCCCGTATCAATTAAAACTCGATAACTGCGGCCATTCAGTAGTATCTAGACGCTCAAAATACCCGTTATTACGTGAAAAAAAATGTTTCCTGAAAAGTTCAATGTCATCGAGCCAAGTCTCGACACTGACCACTGAGACTCACCGAGTCCGTTACTATCAGTAGTATTCTCTGCTGCCTCTGATGATTTGCCTGTGTTTTTTGTCAGGGTAATAGCCTCTACCGACCATGGTCTCCTTATCAGATGCGCACTACTGCGACACTGCAGTAAAACTTCAATGACAAGACCAATGCATGGAATTCTAATAACAATACCCTATCTACCACACCTCACTCGCATCTTTTAATTTAGCAGTGGAACTGCAGAGGTATTCTCAGAAAGAGAGGTAGCCTGTCAGTACACCTGGTTGGGCGAGTTGGTTTAGCATGACGACAATGTAAATGCGCTGACAAGGCGTGTACGATAGGTGAAGACGAGACACGCGCCGCGCAACTTTCAACTTGATTGCTCGAAAATCCCGTCACCACTTACATACGCTTACGCCCGTGACACTTGACGAGCGTACTGCACTCAGGAGTGCAGCGGGCACGCCACGACAGATGGCAAGCTGGAATATCAGAAAATAGGCTCGCAAAAGTCCTTTGAAAGCAAAAAAAAGTTCGGACACGTCTCAGTACGACCCTCCGACATCGTTCTGCGGCGCAGTACCAGATCGGAGACGAGGTAGTCTGTCGCCGTGCGAGAGAGTACGGGTCAAATTTGGGGGCCCCTTTGAGATCGCAGAACGGCTGTGAGAGAGCACTCGGCGCGTCTGCATTCGGGATCAATAGCGAAGCTTGGACAGGAGAAGAAAGAGGAATTTTGCCATACATGTGTCTCGCCTCAAGTATATATATATATATATATATATATATATACGGGGACGAATGAGAAATCTTTGCACATATATTTTATTAGCCAAAATAAAGGCAGATACAGACAATTACAAATATACGTGCTATACAATGTACCTTACATTGTTTTTCCACATAACTTGTCCCGACACCGGCTCAGACATTTGTCCTATCACAGCTCTAAATTTTAGATACCCGTGTCGTCATTCATCGACGCACAGAGCCTCCCTGAACGCTTGTCATACAAGTCTTCGCAGCCTTTTGCGAACTCACAACATCACCACCTGACACTTCTCAAAGCGAGACACCTTTCCCCATACGTGGGCCGGATATCCCTGTGATGGGCGTCCGTCCCATGCTCCATAGAAACGATTCGCACTTCGTTGCTCGTACCGCCGTGGACGCGTGAAGCACAATGGCCAGGCCGGTCCAAGGAAAATCGACCGGTGGGAATGAATATGGTGACTTTGCATTTACAGCCGTACTTTGGGTAAAATGCAATAGGGGCCAATATTTTATCATTTGCCAATATATGTATATATATATATATATATATATATATATATATATATATATATATATATATATATATATATATATATATATATATATATATATTTGCAATGGTTGGGTTTGAAGCAAGGTTCCCCATCACAGAAGCATTATAGGCTACGGGGTGCCTCTGCATGAAACGCGAAATGAAACACCCTTACGATTTGCCCTCGTGCAAGCGAGTGCATTGAGACGATTTGGATTGTTGGCCGCCCTGCATAGCGACATCTTATTTACAAAAAGCGAGTGAGCGCATCTTTTAGCTCACGATGAAAGTAGAAGTTGCAGAACACGTTTGTCACAGAAATTCGCGGCGAGCCTCATTGGGCCGCGCCGCTCTGGCGGCTTCCTACATAAGGTCACTCGATAGAACAAGTTTATATGTTCCATTTAGAGACCTTAGTTATTCCTACTAGGTCTAGCGCGTCGTGCCTTGTGATTCAAGACGCTTTAATGCAACGTCAAGCTTGGTGGCTGAGGGACTTTGCTGTGTGCCTCTCTCGTCTCACTGGGCTGCTGTGGACCTAATCTCGACATAGGGCAACATGTGTGTGTCGCCATTTTTTTTTAATTCGTAAGTATTTCTGTCTACCCAAAAAGAAATTTGGCCGTCCGTCACGAAAGGCAATAAATGGTTCATACCTATGTAAGGCAGAGGCTTCAAGCGCTCAGCAATATGAAGCGAAAAGTGCATACATTCATTGAAATCACCCATACAACACACGGAACAACATACGTTTCAATAAAGAACGAGCTCAAAACAAGCATTCGAACCTTCAATAAAGCATTGCATACGCCCCCTGAGCAATTGTAGTGGTATTTTGCAACAGCTTCGCTGGCCATCAAGGTTGATAAGGACCGGTAAGAGTTGATAAGAGTCTGATCATATTCGATAAGGTTGATAACAACCGATGAGGGTTGATAAGGGTTTGCGCTGGTTGAATCAAGTTGTATAACACTGATAATAACACCGGGCAGCGTGGAGATGAGCAAGTGGTACAATGCTTACGTGTACTTGGAGCACTCCCAGAGGAGCTTCTGCATGATTTTATTTCTTCTAAATGTTAAATGGCCGTGAGAACTATAGTGATGATCAGTATAAAAACTATGAAACCAGGAAAGGCAAAGCTGCCCTGCGAAATCGGAGCACCAGCAATGGCAATTACGACGTGTGTGTTGACTTGATGCTGCAGAAGCTGCCCTGCGAAATCAGAGCATCAGCTATGGTAATTACAGAGTTTGTGTTGACTTGATGATGCAGAAGCTGCCCTGCGAAGTCAGAGCACCAGCAATGGCAATTACAAAGTTTGTGTTGACCTGATGCTGCAGAAGCTGCCCAGCGAAATCAGAGCACCAGCAATGGCAATTACAACGTTTGTGTTGTCTTGATGCTGCAGAAGCTGCCTTGCGAAGTCCGAGCACCAGCACTGGCAATTACAACGTTTGTGTTGACTTGATGCTGCAGAAGCTGCCCTGCGATATCAGAGCACCAGCAATGGTAATTACGTTTGTGCTGACTTGGTGCTGCAATTGTAATTACAACGTTTGTGTTGACTTGATGCTGCAGATCTGCAGCACAAAGTCAATAAGAACGTTGTATTTACCATTGCCGGTGCTGATTTCGCAGGGCGGTTTCGGCTTTCCAGCTTTTCCAAGTCAGACATTTCCTTTTAAGCATGGTGATCCTTACACGATCAACTGTACAAGAACAGGTTAAATACGTTGTTATGAGGAATGCGAAACTGCGTTTAATGATACGCGCAGCGCTGCAGCAGGTGATTTTGCTGAATCATATTGCCAGTGGATATGGCAGCACCCACGCTGATGTGTTCCCACTTTCATTGCTGCTTTCAGTTCGACGTGAGATAATTGTTTAATGAATCTGCAGTGATGCTTTCCTGGCGACATGCTTAGCAGGCTGCTCCAGATGGGAATGGTGAAAAATACGCACACCACTCGTAACCCCGTGCCCCATGACCCGTTTCAACCAATCCCAAATGCGTGGATAGGTGTCACACTTTAGGGAGTCGTGGAAATGGGGAGCCCAAACACTTGTGATGCTGAAGGTCTGGTGCGCAAGACAAAACAGTACGAATGCAAAAAGAAAGCACAGGCAAGTTTGGGTTTTGGGTAGGCTAAAAGGGACTTCTCACTACTTCGGGAATCCCACTGTTCGCGCCACCTACTGGGGGAAACAGTAGCTAAACTGGAGGCTGTTTCCCGAATTCGACAAATGAGGGCGCCTGCGCTGCATGCGCTTTCGATTATTTTCCTTCGGAAAAAACCAGAGGTGGCAAACTGGCGATGACAATCTCGAAGCTCATGCTCCACCTCAGCATGGAAGGCGAACGCATGGCTTCGGAGCACTGCCCAATCTCTTAGTCTCTGTTTGATGTCTCTGTGTTAACATTTTGCCCGATAGATGGCAAGTCAATATTTAATGTCGGCAGGCTTGGATGATGGGTCTCTGACGTTGTAATGAGTTTAGTGGGAGAATCGCTTCTTGCATCTTCGGCGAATCACACCGGTGGGAAAGGGGAGCCAATTCATTCAGACATATTCGCACCAGGTCACACCGGTGCGCGCTCGAACGATTTGTCGAAGACGTTATTAGAAATCATTCAACAGCGGTGGTAATCTCGGAGGCGCTGCCTGACGTGCCTCGCTTTGCACTGTGCTCGGCAGATGGCAGAAGCGCTTTGGAGAAGAGCAGGGAGAAATAGAAACATAAACATTTACTCATAATGAGGCGCGGCGTCTTCTGCGTAGGGTGGAGCCCTCGGTTCAGGTCTCGCCACTACGCGGAAATAGACCAGATAGCGCTGAGCGTGTTTTGTTGGCATGGCGCAGTAGTCGACAAGAGAGAAATGAGGCCCAAGGCGTTGGGTAGGTATGTTGGGTTTTGAAGCCATTGGGTCAAAGGTGAATGAATATCCAGTCGAGTATGCCAGCATAAAAGACCAGAGCAGCCGGATTTCCCGATGAGAAAAGAATGCGATAACGCACCCCTACCTCGATTTGAGTGCACCTTAAGAAACCCGAGAGTGTAGGAAATATTTCGGAGTCTCGCACTACAGCATCCCTCACAGCCCGTTCGTTGCTTGGAACTCACTATTGGGTTTTTGATTTTCAACCGCAATAAATTTCGCGGCGTACATACAGTCTCGTATTTATCGTGACCCGGGCTGGGCAGCAAGCTTCCAGCAGCAAATTATGCTTTGACTATACTCGGTGTTCCCGTAAGGCCGAAGATTAAATGATAATTTGTGAAACTTGATTCGATAATGTATTTTAGTTTATCGAGCGAATTTCGTTGTCTCGTGCAGCAATAGTTTCTTGATAAAATCGTATATTAGTATGCTGAGACCTTATATTTATTGATCACAGACATTTGTCGTTGAAGGTATGGTCCAACCATAGCTAGTTTAGTGGGCTTAATTTTTTTTCTAGACACATGTCTCTGCAATCTTTCCTCTCAGCCTTTATTCCCATTCGCATTCACCACACTGTGTCTGAAGTAACCATGTTATGCATGGCATGTACTGTGTCTTCCATAATATCATTTTTAAAACCTTGGCACGACATTTACATTGTATTCCTATTTGAGCAAACAAATTACTAATGCATTATTTACTGGTCAGAATAATTTCATTTAAAAGATGGCATTGACTCTTTCTGTACGAATTTACTCTTTATGACGAGAAATAAACGTAAACAACCGCTTACACCTGTCTCTGTTACTTCCGTAACGTCCACTATAGATTGACGCTGTTTGAAGGTAGGATTAAATTGGGTCCAATTGGCAAAGTTGTAAGCAAGTATGCCGATCGAGCTACTTAATTCCACTCACGTAGAAAATAAAAAAAATCTGCTTCAGAAATGAATCAATCAAAATGAAGAAAAATAATAAAGATGATAGTAAAGCTGGCCCAAACACTAATGCATATAAGAGGGGCAAAAAAACAAGCAACGTCGAAGCAAATGCAACGAACGTGAGTCGCTGCATTCATTCGTCCCTGGAATCTTCAGAACATGTTCAGGTACTAAAAAGATGCCTATTGCTGCATTAAACGCTGTATCTTCAAGGCCACTTCAAGGGTGATGTCCTAAGGGTCACGGTCCTCAAGGGTCATGGTCCAAGTATCGGTCGAAGCGACAATTAATGGATAACTTGCCCAGAGCCCCAAGTTGTGGCGCAGCTGTGGCCTTTAGTAGGCCTATAAAGGGGCAGTCCAACAACACGTGGGCCACCCCACGCCCACGCGACGCGGAGCTAGCACGGTTTATATGGCGCGCTTTGTGTAGGCCACACGAAGGCGAAAGTGGGGAAACAAGGTTTCCGCACTTCGGGTTAACTTCACACTAGCGCGTGCCTTTCTCACGAACGTGTCCTTGCTGCAATAATCGCTATCGGGATTGGCAGTATGTTTCAAATAAATAAATAAATAAATAAATAAATAAATAAATAAATAAATAAATAAATAAATAAATAAATAAATAACCCCCAATTTCGGTCAAGCCCTTCCGGCACACAGCAAGTGTCATCTGCTTGTGTCACAACTTTCGTCTGCTTGTGCTACAACGTGCTCCTTGTTGACGTGAGCTGCGCGGTCAGTGTTGGTCTCGAACTTCCTTCTCGCGAGCGCCGTGGTTCGCCCTTATTACGTTGTGGGCTGCAAACGTAGCGATCGGCGATATGTCAAGCTGCGACATCGTGTCCTTCTGCAAGGCAGCAGACGAGCGGAGTGGCTGGAGCACATCGGACTGTCGGTATCCGGTCGGTGGGAGGATTCTACGCGTTTGCAGCCGTCACTTCAGGCCGGAAGATTACTACCATCACAGAGAGTTTCAGCGTGTCCGGTATTCTCGTAAACGCAAGCGCACGCAGAATGGGCGTTTTACCGGACAAGCGGAGGTGCAAACGTGAATGACCTGCACGGAGCTGCAACCTGGTGGCACAGAGCATAACCAGACAAACACAGAACTAATATAGCAGTAACCAAGTACATTCTACTTGGCTGTTGGTGCAAATTTTCGGCATGAGCGTAATCTTGAACATGTTTTCTTCTTAAATCTTTCAGATGTCTTACGCTTGGTTAGGGCAATAGTAGCTCTGTTTGTGTGGTTAAGCTCTGCGCCACCAGGTGGCTTAGGCCGCTCAAACCGCTCAAGTTTGCGTCTGCATCACGGCGGCAGTAGTATGGAGGGACTTCAGGCCTCCGCCCGTCGGCCAAAACGCCCAGCTCGCCTACGGTTACCGGAATGCCGCACACGCTCGTCGCTGAGACAGAACGCTCGTAACGCACGCTGATTGGACAGCTCTCACGGGGGATCCACGGCCGGACGGCCAGCGGAGAGGTTGGAGAGGCTTAGTGCGCTGGCTTCAAGACAACAGGAAGTAGGCGACCCGACGTCACATCATGACGCAGAGCCAGCGAAGGCGGAGCTTAGCCCCGATCACTCGGCGAACGAGTTGAGAAGGAAAAGCATGCCTAGGGAGGAGGGTAAATTATAATAGTCCGTAGCTGTCTTAATAAGAGATGCTTCGCCTTAATTGTGCGCTAATATTTTACCTTAGCTGCACCCTAAACGTCGACAAAATTTGTCCAGACCGTTTCAAGGGCCCTTTAAGCGAAGGTTTCGGTATGTTTGCGCAAATGGTTAAGTATCGAAGACGGATATTGTTGCCGGCATGTATGTGACTGCTGACATGCTTCTCGGCGAAGCGATGGGGGATTAAAACATTCCAGAAGAGATTGGAAATAAAGAAGAAGGCGTCACAACACTTGTACAATGTGCCAATATCAGTCAGTCTTCGTGGCGATGAGGTAAACGAAGTTTAGAAAGAAGATAAAGAGAGAAAAAGCACCAGTGCTCTTTTTGTCCGCAGTTTCCTTCTTTCTTAGTCTTTTCCCGCGTCAAACATTGATACTTATGCACCAACTAGCCGAACATTGTACGCTGTGATCATCAGCTGCATACTAGCACCTTCTAGAAGTGTCACTGCGCTTCCGATATGCGTCGGAAATCGATTCAAGCGTGCCAGGGCTAACTTTTCCTCGTTATGTGTATGGGTACTTCTCTTCTTTTGCTAGGGCCCAGACAATGAAACGTTCCTTTCCTTCGAGCGCTTCCTAACCTTACGTGAGGCCTCCTTACAGCGAAGGACCGATGGAGGAAGCAAGCGTACTCTGAAAGCTCCCTTCACCCGTCCTCGTGTAAGGAGCGGTTGCCGCATGCCTGGGTTCGAGATTATCCCCTAAAAGCTTTACGCGAACACCATTATTCAATAAAAAAATGTAACGTCGCACAATCTTTAAATTGAAGAGCTAATATAGAGAAGCGTGGACGCTTTCTTCTAGTTTTGTTTACTAAACTTAAGAAAAGCAGCGCCTTACAGTGCAAAACTTGATGTGCTCCAGCAACGCTGGCACGCTGGCGTCGTGCAACGCCTAGCAACGCTTCCATGCCGCACGCGTGACTGAAACGAACATGCCTGGCAAGACGTACCATGCTCGCGCTTCTCCGCAGGTGGGGGACAGCGCGCATGCGCAAGCAAACGTCACGTGGTTAAGCAGTGAGGTGAAGCGCTCGTTCATGGCCAGGAGCGGCGTAAGGACACTTGAAGGTAGCTGTGGGGCTACCTTATGCTGAGGAAGCACCAAGGAAGCCTTCACCGAGGGCCCCTCAGTAAGGAAGCTTTCAGAGTGACATAAGGTAGCCTCACGCAATGAAGGCTTCCTTACTGAGGTAAGGAAGATTTCATTGTTTGGCCCTAGGTATGTATTCGCGCTATTTGTATCTTATCTGCCAATCAAATTCTGTGCAAATATCCGGTGACAAAAGTCGTTCACAGTTCCCATATAATCAGAGGAATCGGATGAAGCAGTGTCAAACCAACAGTGCACAATAGCAGCGCGCTGAAAACAACACTGGCAGAGGTGGACTGGACAAGCGTTGTCGCTCTATGTCGCTCTCGCTCGACAAGCTCGAACTCACCCGGTTCGCCATCCTCGTATGTATACAAACCAACAGCGCGGCTGCGTTGTGTGGCGTCGGACGTCAACGAGCCGAGCAGATGGCCAAGGTCATTCCCGCAGCGCTCCCGACCGCCGCAACCGAGAGGAGGCTGGGGAAAGAGGAGGCACACACATGAAAGAGAGCGGAACTAAACAATCGACACGGCGATACGCTCGGCCATTCAAGTGCCAAGGTGGGTATTCCCCAGCCGCGGCTCCCCCCCCCATGCCAAATTTCCTTCGCTCCCATCGTCTGTGCTTCCTTTTCTTCCCATCCTCCCCTTCCCTCATTCGCCGAAGCGTTACCTTAAACAATCCAAAGGACAAACCGCCGCCGCTAGAGGGTAGCGGGGGAGAATGAGGAACCGGGAGTCACTGAACGCCCGTATCCGGAGGCCGAAGCCAATGGCGGAGCGGGAAACTGAAGCCACGTGGGCAAGAGGCACGTCGATGTGGTGAAGCCTAACCGGAGGGGCGAGCACGCGGAAAGCTTGGGTGCGAAGCATGGAAAGTTAACGCGTCTCTTATTTGGGAGTGTTTTGAGATGGGTGAGAGCCGCATCGCAATGATGACGCTTTAAAGGCATCCTAAAGAGCGACAGAAAATCAGTTCAGAGGCGTAAAACATTCCTTGACAACTTCATATGATATATAACGCGAAATATAGTAGTTGTCCTTAGCGGGAAAAAAGGTTTGACGGCAAGGTTGTCGGTATCGTGGATAAAAACTCGCTAAATTGAAAGACTTTCTCACTGACGGAAACGTCAGCGGTGTGTCATCATAAGAACTATGAACAAGCGATTAGTACTTCCAAAGAAAGTGCACAGTCGCTTATATAGCTTCACTGCCTTTGGCGTAGCAGATGCTCAGACTGGCACATTTGTGCGAAATTTATTTTTGATATGTTCTATGTAGCGTAGTTATTTATACTTCTATATATGAGGGGGGCGGGGGGACAAATCCGTTAGAACCAGGTCGCAACATTTGACATTTTCATGTTGCATGTCAGGAGGGGAGCATAAAATTCACTCCCATACGGAAGGAACACTATCACCTGACAGAAAAGGCCATATTACAGCGAATCTACAGAAATACTGGGGTAAATTATGTCAATATTTTTACCATATTTTTCCTGTTTATTTCATTAAACTTTATCGCACGTGATTTAAAAGACATTTGAATAAATAAGCACATATCAAGTGTACTTAATCGATCTTTATTAGAAGTTTCATTCCAAAATTTAATTTTAAACTAATTGGAAGGAAGTCAGTTAATAAACCGTGAAAGAAATACTCAAA
Organism: Dermacentor andersoni; assembly: GCF_023375885.2. NCBI lineage: Eukaryota > Metazoa > Arthropoda > Arachnida > Ixodida > Ixodidae > Dermacentor > Dermacentor andersoni. The sequence goes on from NC_092822.1 coordinate 31,145,391, forward strand.
TAAAGCTGAATGAAAACTCAGTTCGATATATGGGACAAATTCATGTGAACCGTAATTCAAACACAACACACATTTCCCCAAGCATATAGTATAACGGTCTTCATCTTATTGTTAACGGCCCGCCTCCGGGGACGAAAATTCGGGCCATGCCGCGTGAAAACAACACCAAGTGATTCGGACTGACGTTTGTAAAACGAAGACATTTCGAACACTTCAAAATGCCGGGGGCCTAACGCTTCCAATTGTGAACACGAACGAGCGTGTCCGCCCGCGTAGAAGTCTTTGTGTGCCCTCGTGCTGCAGTACGAAACCTTCCGCCTTTCTATCTATCTATCTATCTATCTATCTATCTATCTATCTATCTATCTATCTATCTATCTATCTATCTATCTATCTATCTATCTATCTATCTATCTATCTATCTATCTATCTATCTATCTATCTATCTATCTATCTATCTATCGTCTGTCTGTCTGTCTGTCTGTCTACATATTCTCCCTCTCCTCTTTCCCAAGCGTAGGGTAGCAAACCGGACTCTTGACTGGCTAAAATCCCTGCCTTCTTTCTTATCTCTCACTCACTAGCTCTCTGTAACGAGCGCTTCGTGTGGCCTATCGAGTGGCATTCGACGGCAGGAAGCCGACGCGGCCGGACATGATGACCGAGCCCCCCCAGCGCGTGCCGCGCCATAGCGATTCTCTGTGGTTGGAAGCTATAAAACTTGGGTGTGCGAATATTAGAAACTTTTGAATAACGGATCCATTAGTCGGCAATTCGGTTCGATCGGTCTTCGAATCGAACGGTGACTATTCTTAAATACGAATGCTTTTCGAATTGCTTTGAAATACTTCGAAACGTCAAATTATTGTCCGCCGTCAAACAAACACTTGGAGCAAAAGCGCGGCAAATTTAATTCCCACTGGTACAATATAGGCATGAAACATGAGAAATGTCTTAGTGGAGCAAGCTACGTCGCTCAGGGAGCGATACACACAGTACTTTAATGGCTATTCAGTGCCACTTGGCGAAGGAGGTGGGGACATTCTCTGAAGAGTCCTGTGCATTGAAACAGACCACTTAGTTTTTTTTCTAGGGCTCCTCTGCTATTTTTAACAAACATAGCTTCATAACGTGCAATGTAACTGAAAAAAAAAAAAACTTGCCGCGATTATAGATACAGGAATGTGAACACAATTTTATAATAATTCTGAAAACGGTCGCTCATTACTTGAAATCTATTCCAAAGTTATCCGATAATCGATTTGATTCGCTTATAGCACTATTGGATTCGTATTGGATTGGATTGGATTCATATTCGCTCTCAAAAGATTACTATTTGCTCATGCTTACATAAAGGTAACGCGTCTGGCCGGCGGAGCAACCTACGGTATTTCTTTCTTTTTCTTTTTTTCAGGCACTGAGCCGCGCTCCCTACAGGGAAGCAGAAATAACGCCTCTTTCCTCTAACCATCCTCTTTTATCTCTCTCTCCGTCAACAGCACATTGTTGTGCTGACCGTTTTTTACGTAACGACCTAATTAAACAGTTGATTTTTCATGTGCGTCGCCTCGTCACTGGGCCCTCTCCAATGATATATGGGGCCAAACTCCAGGACGGTGGAAAATCGCTACACCGGGGGCTGTGGAGGCCTTTGAAACACCCACAATATCGAAACCCAACCTCAAGAAGACCCTCAGAGGTGTGATGTCCTAACTTTGCTGCCGAGGCGAGATGACAACGGGAGACGAAAGTCACATCCCGGGTCCTTCACATGCCTCGAGGAGGACGAGCGGTGCTGCTTTGCACCTTGCCTTAAGCGGGCACTCTCTATGGGCGTTGCGACATCCATCGACACCACGTTGTTTCTGTTTAATCAAACTGAATGACTCGAGTTGGTCCTCATACAGGTAGTCTGTGGGAGACGTAGTCGTAGACCACAGCTTGCATAGAAAAAAATAATACACAGATTCCATGTACCATGGGAATGGATTTTGTAAGAATCATGTTGCACGTATCTGGCCATCCGGTATTCTTTCTAAAAAAACTTTTTGTGCGCGAACAAACAGGGACGAAGAAGAGGAGCAACACAAGGACGAGCGCTTATCCTTGTGTCCTTGCGCTCGTCCTTATGTTGCTCCTCTTCTTCGTCCCTGTTCGTTTGCGCACAAAAAGTTAAAAAAAGAATGAATCTGATCCAACTAGGCTGACTCGCAGTTAAGGCACATTCACACCGGAAGCGGAGCGTCTAAGCGGACAAGCGGATTTTCAAAGCGGCAAGCGACCGCGCCTGTTCAGACTAGCCGCGTTGTCTGGCTATCCGCGCCGCCGGGAAGACGGGGCATCTCGCGATTTCTTTAGCAATTTCAGGGACGTGCCGCCATGTCGCCGCACTTTGGGTTTGTACGCGCACTTTCGATATGTTTTTCGTCGTGGGTCGGCGCGCTCCCGTCCGCTATCCACTTCTGCAAAATGATGAGCTCAGACGAAGACGACGAGATCGTTGGCATTTTACTCGCCACTTGTGTAGTCGATTTTCAAGATTTGTTACAGCGCAACACAAGACAAGGACAAAAGACGGTATAAAGCGACGACACGGCGCCGTGTCGTCGTTTTATACCTTTTTTTTGTCCTTGTCGTGTGTTGCGCTGTAACAAACCTTACTATGAATCCCAACCAACTGGCCCAACTTGCCGCTTTGACGCTTTTGAATAACAGAAGCGAAAAGCCCAGAGAAAGACATTCGTTTACATTAGTTCACCAGCGCTTCCGCAGTGTCGGGTTCTGATTGGCTGCGGCCAAAGCGGCCAACTTATCCGCGCGGAAAAAATCGGTCCGGGCGCGATCCGGCCAAACGGCCACGTATTTTCCGCAAAGCGGAAAATCCGCGGCCGCTTGGCCGGATCCGCTTGTCCGCTCCGCCTTCGGTGTGAACGTGCCTTAATGGTTCTATCCGGCATTGTTTCGGGTTTTTCTCAAAGCGTGGCATTCGTGCCATTCGCTTTGATGTCCTGAATGCGGGCCGTTCTTGTCAGTGTCTTATCATGCATTCCGTGCGTGTCATGCCATTGTCGTACATGCATGTCATGTCATGTACATATACCTGATATATGTGTACGCATACGTAAAGAAACGACCACGAGCACTAGCGCTCAATCCGGCACAGAGCCAATTGAGCGCATGAGGATTGTCGGCGCACGCGCATGCGCTACCGTCAGCGAAGTGCAACCGACGGTGCTCCGGAGCAGACGACACGTACGTGTTCTTCAAGTAATCAGTTACAATTCCGATCACTTCTGCGGAGCGGAAAACCCGGCCAAGGTGTGCGCATCGTCAAAACGAAACGCGCTGTTCTAATGGATGAATGTGCTACGTGAGCTGGGGAAATTCATATCGCATATTGTGCAGGCGTACATGCATATTAGGTCTGCAAATTTCGCCGCTAGATCTATTGAGTTCAAAGAAGACCAAATTTATTACAATTATACAGGCAAGAAACGTCCGGCGCGTACGTTGTTATCATGTTATTGATTAATATAGCGCCACAAGAAGCTGCTGCCACCCCATTTCACGTCATTGGTATTCCGTGAGCTGCAACACGTATGCGGACAGGCTGACGTGGAGGAATCACGAGGAGGGGACAACAAAGGAAAAAAAAACTGCATGTTCACGGATACGTCGTTGCCGACGTTTCACTCCCGTAGCAAAGTAGAATACGGCTGGTCACTCAAGAAGTATCCCTTTGCCAGAAGATGGCGCCATCAACGCGGCTGCTTACGTAAACGTCTCGGGCAACTCAACATTCCCTGAAGTTCAATACGTTTACGGACAGGCAAAATTTCTCTTTTCCCTCACACCAGGCTAGACCACCGCATAATCTTTACTCCACAGATTGGAGGATGCAGCACTACGCCCTGGCAATGTGCAAATCCCCAGCATTCCTGTGCAGTTCAGCAAATAACACCTCGCTCTGTCCCCTTCGCTTTCCCCAAAGCGGGAAAGCGAAAGAGGGGGCCTGGTTCGCTTTCCCTCTTTCCCAGTGACGGCGTCCGTTCCCCATCAGCGCTCCCTATCGGCAGCCACAGAAACAAGTCGGGTGTCTCCCCGCGCAGTTAACATCACAAAGGGCTATTGTGAGGGGCCAATCGCCGACGGGGCGCTCACGGCATGCCTCGCTTGCTGGCCCCCGTTTGCTTTTGCGGGCGCCCCGCGAAACTTTGCCCGGCTCTGCCTGCCGTTCTGTCGTCTACCTTTCCCCTGTATTGCTCTCCCATGCAAACTTGACTCTCAGTCGATGCTTGTTAGCGGCGTCCTGGGGATTGCCGACAGCGACCAAACGCAATAGTTCTCTAATGCTGGGGAAATGTGTGCTCATCCTGCGCTCTTCGGAGCTTTAGTCGTGCTATGTATGAACGTATGCCAATGCAACGTCCTTCTCCCCCTTATACTACTACTATTACTACTACTACTGCTACTACTAACTGCTACTACTACTACTACTACGAGTAACTGTACGTACAGCATCCCATAAGTAACGTTGAGGTAGTGAGCTGGTCGTTTGCATCTCGTTATCACTCCTACATTTTAATTAAAATTGCAGTTGTTTTCTCTTATGCCTTCCTTCGCTTCATACCGTCGCTACAAACAAAGAATAGACCTTCTCGATTTATCCGATTCGTCTTTCTTATACGACTACAACACTGTTACCTTTAATAGTAGTAAATAACTAAACAACAATAATAACAACAAAAATACTGGCACAAGAAATTTATTTTGATAGGTTTTGTTGACAACTTCGGCCCTCGCTTATCTCGCGCCTGTCCTCGTCTTCATTTGCTTTGCGTGTTGTCTTGCTGCGATGTTCGTGAAATAAGTGGACGGAGGATTCCACGCCACCTGCAGATAAATACGTTTTCCTCGCAGTATTTCACGGAACACCGTTCATAGTACAATCAGATTGTTTGCAAACAGTGCGCGAGTCCACAGTGGTTGTTGTATATCTCTCAGGATTACGCACGTTAGCGACAGGGCACCGAGCATAAACTTAATATGACTACGTGCTTACACTTTCGAAGGGCCGCAACATGGTTTTATGAACTGTTGGTTGGTTTCCAAACTAAGCTATCCTAAACTAACTAGCGAATAAGCACGATACAAGATGTTATGGGACATAATTTTCCGGCGGCTATTCAGGCGGGACAAAGCGGGACACACAGGGCAAACCCGTTTCGTTGCTTCACCTTCCTATCTCGCTCTGTTCTGGAAAACTATGCTCCATAAGACTCTGGTCCGTCTTACTTGTGTTATATAGAGTGTCCAAGCTAACGTTAGCCAAGTTGTCAACAACAACAAAATATACTTAAGAAACACAGGGCAAGATACGACCTTTAGACCTCCAGTAATTGGTCGCCAGAGCCCTGACGACCGAACACCCTACGTTTTATAACTGTATCCTTTACCCTGTTTTCCAGAATAATCTTTGTTTTTTCGTTCAACAACTTGGCTACAACGTTAGCTGGGACACACGGAATACGAGTTTGCAGCTTACATAGAACTGTTAGGATCCTAAATACAGCTTTACAAAAGGCCAACTCCCAATTTAGTCGTATATGTAATAGTAGTGCGTAATTATAAATCCGATTCTGTTTAACCATTTTAACAGTTGTAGTTGTCAAAGAAGTGTTATGATTCAATTTGTTTCGTTCTTATGAAAATTAAAACGAACTGAAGCTTCGTGCTCCAATTTTTCGACGTTTCCAAATTTTGAATATGCTTTTTTAAACGTCCTGATGGCTGAAATTCAACCTCTACTTCATGCAGTCAGTATATCTTAACCTTATTTTTCAAAATACAACATACCACGTCCAATTCACAGAGTGTACATTGAGAAAAACGATTTCTTCTTCGTAATATATTTAGATAGGAGCGCTTGAAGCAAAGATTGCACTTAAAACTTTTGTCGAATTTTTTTCTTTTCGCCGCTGATCTGTAAACGTACTAGCATTTGAGGAGAATGTGAAATGTTCTTCAATCAATCAATGTTCATAATTATTTATAGACGAATGTTAGGAAGTGAGGCCACAGAATCTGCTTTCTGTGTAGGGCGAGGGAACGATGGATTAAGAAATTAGTATATTAAATTAAGGGGTTTTACGTGCCAAAACCACTTTCTCATTATGAGGCACGCCGTAGTGGAGGTCTCCAGAAATTTGGACCACCTGGGGTTCTTTAACGTGCACCCAAATTTAAGTACACGGGTGTTTTCGCATTTCGCCCCCATCGAAATGCGGCCGCCGGGGCCGGGATTCGATCCCACGACCTCGTGCTCAGCAGCCTAACACCATAGCCACTGAGCAACCACGGCGGGTAAATTAGTATGTTACCAACGGCAACTCATGAAAGGAAAGTTTAATGAACGGTTTCAAAGAAATTGCCAGAATGTATGCAGATGCATCGAGAGACAAAGGTACTTGCATAAAGCTGCAAAGATGAAGTAAAAACGAATGAAAGTTCCGATTTACTTAACGCTGATAGACAGCTCAGGGAACGCCAAGTTTTTGCCCTACACTTCAGCTTTCCCGCGTTACGTATGTGCACAGCTGTTCGCGTGGACTCAACTCGGGTTTTGCGCATGTTGGCATAATTTATACCGTTTCCATTTGGGACCGTTATAGCTTCGCGCCCCCCCACACGCCCCCCCCCCCCTCGTCTCTTTGCGCGGAATGTCTGCCCTCTCTAATCGCATTGACGACGAGGGACGCGGAAGAATGGAAGGTCGTTTAAACTGTGTTGAGCAAACATTTGGGGCTCGCGCGTTTTTGACGCACGCGCGTCCGCGCGCTCGATTTGCCTAATGGACGTGCGAACGGGGGCACGAAGAAAGGGCGGTGGGGGGGGGGGGGGAGGGGCAACGTTTAGGTGCCGTAACTGACGCGCATTGCGGTTCTTCGTTTGTGAAACGTTGCGCACCGCTGTGATCACGACGCCGGCGCACGCGCATGCATTAACACAGACGCCCCATGCGCTCGCACTGACGTAATTCCGCGCTGAAAGGAAGAGCACGGCCAGTTCGAGGTGAGACACTCCTTTTATTACAGTAATAATCACACGGACGACCGTGATGCATTCGCGTCGCCGCCGCCGTGCTGTCCTGCTATCGACGGCGCATGAGTGGCCCGCGCGCAGTGTTGAAGGGCTTTCGGAAACACGAAGCACATTTGGATGTGTAAAGAAAATGACAGAATCAACTGTTGCTGACGTCCACGTATTGCGAAGCATTCATGATTTGCAAAGAACTGTTACACGAATATTGTAAATGTTGCATAGCGAATGCTCGCGTAGATTTATAAGCTGCAGTGTTTATATTTGTAATAACACAGGGAGAATGTTTCTAATGGCGCAATACACAAGATCGAAAGCAAAGTGGCACGTAACGGGTCGCCTCTGTGGCACACAATTTTGAACTGCACTATCAGTGGGAATGGCCTGCGATAACTGCGAGACAGACTGCAATATACTGTTACTTGTATATTAGTACCCTGAATGCCCGAAGGCAGTACAGAGGGTAATCGTGCATCTTGGAATAATAATGCATATATGAGAGTAACAACAAATGTGAGAATAACAATAATACAAAAATACAATTCCTTATAATACAATGTTATCTAGTAGTGCGCGAAAACAAACACGGTCTTGGATCGAGGCGATTGATTCGGGAACGTCATTCCAGTCTTGTGAAGTACGTGGAATGAGAGAGTGCAGGTAGGTTTCTCGTACGGCACGGCGAAACACCGACCTCATTGGAGTGATCGATGCGTGAAAAAGTATAGAATAGTCGGGGGATTAAGTGAGAGAGTAGCTGTGGAAGATGAATACAGATTGTATGAATTTTTTACCACATTACGCAGTTACACTATCACCATGATCGGCCCATTTTAACGGCGAGAAACACCGTCCGCCCGGCCGCCCACCTGCTCGCAATAGAAGTGGCTACACTCAGAGAAGAATGCTTCGCATTAAGACAAAGTGGAGCCACCGTTGTGGTTCAACGTCAACCTGCGCTCCACTCCGCTCCGCTGCACTCCACTCCGCTCCGCTGCACTCCGCTCCACCGTCAACGCTCCGCTCAGTCGGCTCAGCAGTTTAGTCAGGCCAGCATTCTGCCTTCTGCCGATGGCACGAGCGTCACGCTCACACACTTGAAGCCCCATTGACGTCGCTGCTGAGTTTCTGTGTCACCGGTCTGAGTGAAACGGACACGAAATGTTGAGTTAACGTTAATAATTAGCTAGGCGCTGACTAAAGGCAACTATTCTCCCGTCGGTCCCATCTCGCAAACCAACGGGATGCGATGTCTGCAGCGCCTTCTGACGGAGTTCCTCATACTTCAAGCGTCGTGAGTAACCCGGTAGCTGCCGGGGTGCGGTTCCTTCTGCCCAGCAGCAGATGCCTTACGTGATACACCGCGCCATGCTGCGTGAGAAAAAAGGCTGAAAAAAAAGGGCAGGGAAAGACAGGAAGCTTAGCTAGTGTAAATACCGGTTGGCTACCCTGTGCCGGAGAAAGCGGTAAAGGGAATAACAAATAAAGTGAAAAAAAAATGCACGCAATGACGCGATGCAAAGCGCTTCAACATTCGAAGTCGGTCGCACAATTCACAAGTCTTAACTTGAGCAGAGCATTTGGGGCCTTGAGTGGCGAAACCCGTCTGGACCAGTGTCCGGCCCAGAACATTTTCCTCCGTCAATGGGTGATCGTCCACTTTGTCGAGCATGGTCGGGCATAGTTGGAACACCGTTGGAGTAGTTTACGCACAACGTTAAACATTGCTAGCGCTGCCAATGCCTCACTCTTACGGGTGAGTGCCTAATTTTTTTTAGAATTTTTTTTCCTGGAACCCTGCCGCCGACTTTCAAGACAAACAAAATAAAAAATGTTATTTTCGCCAACTTGGGGTTTCACTAATTTCAGCAGTCATTGAGGCATCTTCGCTGGGAATCAGCCTCAGCGGCGTTTTTCTTGCAATTTAAATCTTTACTAGAAATGCAAAATCATTACCTTATTGAACTTCTAGAACAGTCTAGCCATTCTTTCATTTTATTTCTTGATTTTACAATATTTTAAGCAAAGATTATTTATAGCTTCCTTCTCATTCCCACACTTGTTCACCTCACACCCGGGCATTAATATTTGAGGTATTATTTTGGTTATAGTCTTATTGAAAACACTCGTAAAACCACCTGCTTCTCGGCAAATGCCACGTAATAGCTATTATGCATTGTTGGGGGAAGAACAACAAGAAGAAGATTACCTTCTTCTTGGTGAAGAAGAAAACGGATTGCATGTTAGAATTCTTCAAAATTCTTATAATGTCCACAATATTCACAAAAATATCTACCTATATTCATACCTATAACAGTAGACACTTTAGAACCCAATTGTAAGATACTTATAAAATGTCACCGATATTTATTAAAAAAAGTTCTAACAGTTCCTTCACCGTCCGATTCATGGCCGATCCCCAAGAGTGGGTTGCGCCATTTCACTAGGGGACAAGAACAAGATCATGAAGAAGAAGAGCAAGAAGCAGAAGAAGAAGAAAGGACGCCATGACAGTTAGTCTAGCGCTGTCACTCCTGTTCCTGATGCTCCAGCGGACCCGGTGCCTGCGCGGCTCAGGCGCGTCGCAATCACCGTCGCTGACGCTGGTCGCCGAAAACCCCGGCGCGGGTGACTGGTCGCTGGGAGACACGGTCCGCCTGTCGTACGTGCTCGAGACGCAGACCGACACGCAGGTCACCTGCTCTCGCGACAGCCGCTTGGTCAGCTCGTACCTGTTCACCGTGCCCACACGCTCCATCACCGTCAGGTATATACGGGCTGCCCACGACAGTGTCGTGACATACACCGCGACTACTAACAGGTCCCCTCAGGTCCAATCAATCAATCAATCAATCAATCAATCAATCAATCAATCAATCAATCAATCAATCAATCAATCAATCAATCAATCAATCAATCAATCAATCAATCAATCAATCAATCAATCAATCAATCAATCAATCAATCAATCAATCAATCAACCTGTTTGCCATGACTACTGACCGATACCTGGCTGACTCGCCCGCCTACACCGTTGCACTTGTATGCGCATTCAGATAAACACGATAACTAATCAGCCTTTTAATAGGGAAGTAACTAATTGGTGCGCCTAATTGTGTAGCTTGAGAAGTCCATGCTGATTGTAGCGCAGGAAGGCTTAATAAGTTCAAGCTGAGACTGACACAGGGGAACATGGGTACCTCAGCGTTGTAGTCCGATTCTCTAAACGTCTTGGTTCACCGAAGTATCACTTACATACACCGATTACCACAGTGTGGGGGATCTGCATATTTTTCTATTAAATTTGAGGATACCGGGAGGTTGCCTTACTTACATTTTTTCCCTCCTTATTTTGAATAAAATATAGAATGTATAGTTCCGTATTGCCCAACTTCTGTGCCAATACAGGTTGTTCAAGAGCAACGTGAATACTGCCGTCTAGCTTTCTACACCACCTCAGGTGAGGGCGCTCGTGCCAACTCTCGCGAAAAAAAAAGTTATTCACGCATGTTATGTCCAAGATTGTTAAATAAATTATTGGTTTTTACGTGCCAAAACCACTTTCTGATTATGAGGCACGCCGTAGTGGAGGACTCCGGAAATTTCGACCACCTGGGGTCCTTTAACGTGCGCCTAAATCTAAGTACACGGGTGTTTTCGCATTTCGCCCCCATCGAAGTGCGGCTGCCATGGCCGGGATTCGATCCCGCGACCTCGTGCTCAGCAGCCTAACACCACAGCCACTGAGCAACCACGGCGGGTTCCAAGATTGTTCTGCAATATTTATTGTTCGCGTTTCACATATTTTGTTCGGTGATATCTTTCATCTTTTTTGCCGACTGCGTGCTCCTATTTCTTTTAGTTATTGCTCTAATAAGAAATTAAAGTTCTTTCCGGTGGCTTCCCAATGCTTACTGTAACTCCAAGCGGTATTTTCTTTTCCGTAAGCGACGCGCGATTTTTCGTTGTCGCCTCACGTACACTGTCAACTAATTTCGTGAATAAGTGTTCGAGTACGGTCTTCTGTGAATACTTACCACCTCCATATGTCGACCTATATAGTCCTTTGGGTCTGCAAACAGCTTATATAGATCATACGCCTTCGGTGGCTGTTCTTGCCATACGCTCCCCGACAACAGTGTAGTGCATATCGATGATGAAATAAAACATAGTAAGTTAAAGACCAAGCTAATTCCTTCTCCATGATTCAAAGCTTAAGAGCACGGCTTCTTCAAGCGAAGCTTGTATTGCCTCAAGTTTCGTTGGCGGTCTGGTCACGCAAAAACCCAGTTGCTCCCAGAGCAGAGCAGCTGCGGGAAAGAGCGGTTTGATGAGTTGACAGCTGCGCCGGCACCGGAGCGCGAGTCATCAGCAAAGATTCCAGCTGCATAGGCGCGCGCTCACGCTATGCGCAACCAATCCGAGCGGTTCAGCGTCTGCCGGGGAGGGAAAGGACAGGAAAGGGTATCGCGCGCGATGCGCCGGCTTCGTTCCCGTTCAGTTCATTTTTGGAAAACGTACGCGATGGCCACGAGTTGTGCGTTCCCCCGAGGAACTGGCAGCCTTCGACGAGCGGCGGCGATAACTCGCCCGTGAAAGGGCTCGCCGTCGGCGCGCCGATCCTGCCGTTAGAGTCGCCCAAGCCCAGACAATCCGACAGCAATGAGGAGATGATCCCGAGTTGAGGGAGCGGGAAGCCGACGCCATCCGGCACCGTTACCTGTGGGTTACTTAACCGTGACGAAGGTCAGGTGCGCGCAGGATAAGCTTCGCTTACCTACATTTTCCGCGGCAGGGGAAGCGTCGGTAATTCTTCTAACGAGGACAAAGCCCAAGAATCGACAAGGACAGGCACTGGCGCACATAGGGACCCAGCTTCAGCTTTAAATTTCAACTTTATTTCGCATCTTTCCACACATGGGTTGCTGGGAACGTAGCAGAAAAGCCAACAACGACGTTGGCTTGAAGGGCGGCACGACGCCCTTGCCTTGGTAACCCACGCTTGCCTTTGTCTATTCTTCATTTTCGTCCTCATAAAAAAAGAAAGACGCGCTGGGAAACTTTCACTTATGACTTTGAGTTCGCCGCCGGTCGCGTTCACGTCACGGGATATCGTGGACGTGCAGGGCCCGTCGCCTGCTGCTGGTGCGCAATGCGTCGGTGGAGAACGCCGGTCGATACCTGTGCCGTGCGCGCAGCGGCAACGCGTCGAGGGCCGTCGGCTGGCGGGTGCGAGTGCGGGCACGTGACCAGTGCCCCTCGATGCTGCCCTGTAAAGAGTCGCAGGGACGACCGTGCACGCCTTGTTCGTGCCCGCAGGTACGCGTTAGAAGTGCGTTTGAAGTCGTTTGAAGTACGCGTTAGAAGTCGTTTGTGTGCGCTGCGTCAGTATATTCGAGAGCTTGGGCTTTGCTTGTCCTGTTAGCGTGATACGCGATAAGGTAAGCGTGCACTGCGCATGCGCGTCACGTAGCGCTGTTTACTGCGATAAGTTACGGTGGTTACGTAACAACGTGGCAGCGCGCACGCCGGCCCTGACCGCCCGCTTTGATCCGAATTCGCGTTTGGCATTCGGATTGAGAGCAACATATAGACAGTAAAGAAACCCTCACGCCACAGAAGAATTTTTGTCGGTGTTTTGTCGCAGTTATTGAGATCAGCTGTTTCTTTGCCTGCTGCGAGGCCTAAAGACGTGGTATCTATCCGGTAAGGCATTTTGATTTTCACTCGGAAGATAGGCGCTAGAGCAAAAAAACATTGAATATGAGGAGCGCTCTAACGTGCGATTCTTCACTACATCACAGATTTCATTGTACACTCTATAGCACAGTGAACGATGGCGGTCGTGATGACTAAGCGATGTAAAATAAGCCATCGCCCAATCTCCTCTAACGCTGACAGCAAAACATTGCCATTATTCTTGTGGTTATCTTGAGATCAGCTGTTTGTTTTGGCGTTGCCAGGCCTACAAAGGTGTCAGCGAGCCAGGAAAGTAGTTTGGTGTACACCTATAGCAGAGTACTAAGCAGCACTACAACGCCGATGATGCGTCGGTTTGTTGATGCTAATACTACTATTGATTTGCCGCAGTTGAGGCGGAGAGCAAGTATCAAGCACGAATACGGATCAAAACGCATGGTCTGGGCCATTGGCGCTGCCATGTTGTTAGGGAATCACGGCATCCGGTGGTAGCCGTAACGGTAGCCCACCACGGATGTGCCGAGGCCCTAACGTATCACGTATTGCAGGGACGTATCATGTATCAATCATGCAAAATTAAAGCTCTTACGATTTGTGCCAAGGCGTACAAAGCACGCTCACCCTAAAGAGAGCAGGTTGTTTTAACTTTCACGACCGATTATGTCATTTTGTTCTTGCACTTAAATGAAGAGCAAGTGTTTGGGTTGCACTTTGTAACGGTTCATATTATTTCGCGTTTTTCTTGAATTACTCGTCACTCCAAAAGGTAGGTTCCGGCGATAAAGACAACGCAGCGGTGTCTGATACATTTACGAAGGTCGAAAAGGGATAAAAGGAAAACTGGATCGTTATAACGTACGATGTGAAGCAATCTATGCTACATACTCCTTATGTGAGCTTTACAGCTCTCATGTTTTGAGGATAGCCGGCGGGCTTTTTCTTCATTTCGAAAAGAAATGAATAGTTATTGCTGATATCGATGATTAGGCGAGTACTGAGTTGGTTGTTTAAGCCCTTGAACCATGACAACACGGCTTCAGTGCCCACAAAATGCAGGAGTTGGAAACGTGACCTTCCGCTTACTTGGCTTCGTACGATGGTCGCTGCTTGTCAAAACCTTTCCAAACTCTCACAATTAGAGGGGCATAGGATAAAAGACACGAAAATATGGGTACGAAATGTTTCTGTTGATCTGTAACACGCATGGAGGTATACAGGAAAAACCCTGGCAAGTTCCTCAAGGAGGAAGCTTCGCAGTAGAGTACAATAATAAGCATACTTCAACAATTCCTCCAGCTAATTCATTTACTGCGACAGCAGCTGACTTTCACAGCAGACAGCACGATCTCCTCCAGAACAACTCCTTTGCGATTGGCCCGACGTCGTGTTTCAAACAATATTAGGCAGAGTGTTACGCTTTAACTGCGAACACCGTGCTTGAGATACTGTTTACGTGTGCCAAGAAAAACCGATCGATCTGGTGGTCTCATACAGGGTCGCGCCTTCTTCGGCAAGAGCCGCGCGTTCACTTGCTACGAGGCTCCGCGCGGACCGTCGGGCAACGACCTCAAGATGACGCTGAACGTGAGCCGACGTCCCTACTCTTTCGAGCAGTTCGAGCCGATCGTCATCGACTACGAGCTTCGAACGTACGGAGACACTCAGGTGAACAACTGAATCCTTGAAAAAACAACAACTGAATCCTCGGAAAAGGTGGGGGGGGGGGGTGTCTCTCTCCCAGCTTAGACACGGAGAGGGAAAGCAAGATGAACAACTTTGACCTTAGCGTGGAGGAGCCCCTCGGTTCATTTTATTATGGCGTTGGTTTGGGCGTTAAAATGGCGTACGCGTGGTTCAGTGCAGGCCAAAGAGACATTCAGCAACATCTCGATTGGGAGGTGCAAATAATTATGCACTTGAAAGAGGTGCCGACGAGCTAAACATCAAGCGTTACGTTTCGTACAGTATACTCAGTAGATAAGCCCGTGCTTGAAATTCTACCTGCGTCGCCATGCCAACGGTGCCTCGCTACTGCGAGTTTGATGAATGTGGTCGAGTAGCTTCGCGTCCACCGCACACACACACGCACCCGGCCATACAACTGTCACTACATATATATATATATATATATATATATATATATATATATATATATATAAACAGCCTCGAGGTATACCCTTGTATATTTAGTAGGTCACCTGTAGGCATTCTGTGAACTAATAGCTTTACAGTTCTATAACTATAGTCTAATGTTGAATATTCAGCACTAGAAAAGACGAAGACAAAAGAAGCACACACCACGAGCGCTTGTGCTGAGTTTTCTTTGTCTTCCGGCTTTTCTAGCGCTAAGTTTTCAACATGAATCGATACCAACTTGATCAGTCCACTGTCCTTATTAACTGCTCGCTGTATTGACATTGGGTTCTCTAAGAACCAGTGAAAATTCTGCGAGGCCATTGTATTCAACGACTCATTTCAATTTTATTCGCTTCGCTCTGCGTTATTGACTCGGGCACTGCCGCGATTGCTGAGAGCAGCAGCTCGGCGCGATGCCTGTAAGAAAAGAAGACTGAAAGACGAAATTGAACACTACAATACGCTGGCCTAGTGTGGGAAAATGGGAGGAGTCAATAAAAAATTAAACAGAAATATTAAAACAGGAAATCCGGACAGTTGTTTCAATTCTGGACCTTGTTTCTTTCGCATACTTCGTTATCATTACGGTCAGTAGATTATTCATATATCGGTAAAAAAATCGTAGGTGTTCATTACTTGTGACTTGGCTTTCCCCTTTTGCGATATCTGCAGACTCAATGAAAACTGCAAGAACATACTCTCGCGAGGAGCATTTTATGAAAGAAATCAGGATTTCATACCGTGCGCGAGAATTAGTGTATCACGCGATGACTGGGTACGCAGGATGCAGTTCGTAGCTATTCGTTACGTGTGTGTTAGCTTGTTTCATTGACGCTTAATATCGGCAGCCCAAATGACAACTGTACGAATGCGCTATCATAAGCAGTTTGTTAAAGAATGAGGATTTCACATTTTGCACGGGTGTATATTACGCGAGAACTTAGCGCGCGAGATATATGGCTCTTCACGCTACTTGTCATGTTAACGGGGCAACAAAAGATTGTTTCGTTGCTGAGTTGGCGTTACTACGGTCAAATTCGCGGGACCTTATTGTACTAATCGCTTACTTCGTCACCCTTCTAGTCTCGCAAGTATCACGCCCACTTACCAATACTGCACGGATCTTTGACGGCCACTTGTAGGTTACCTGGTTGGTCGACAACGTTCTGTACCACACACACACGGTCCTGGTGCCTCAGAAGTCGGAGGGCCTGGTTTCCTTCAACAAGAGGTTTGTCCTGGACCCGCCTCCTAAGGTGAAAAAAAAAAGAAATAATCAAACTGTTTCATCTGCAGAACAATATAATCACGTCTCGAACAGCAGAAGCATTGCCATCGTCATCATCATCGCCATCGTCGTTACCATAATCACTCTTAATTTCTCTCGAATGCACGAGATGAAGGCTTCTGCCAGCGATCTCCGATTTCCTGCCTTGTGTCAGATAACTCTGTTTTGCCTGCCAATTTCCTGACATTGCCTGCCAATTTCCTAATCGCATCACAGCACCTCGTTCTCTGCCATCGTTGAGCGTATTGCCATCATTGAGCCATCATCGGCACTCTTTCGGTTAGGCAAGTGCTATCTACTGTGCACTTTACACGGGCCGACCAACTCCATGGGTCTTGTCCAAAACACCGCGCCGGCGATGGGTGGCTCTGGGGGCTAGGAGAACCAGTTCTAGAAGGCTATGCTTTTGCTAACTGTGTGCGCAGAAAGTATTTGCAGAGCCGGAAACACGTCATAGACGCCTTGTTTTGGGCACCACCTACTGTCATGTTATCTACACCTGAGTGCTCTCTAATCCACACCGCTGTGTTCCTGGAAATGCTGCACCCTAAATTTTTTGTTCCAAATAGCTCATCGTGCAGTTTCCAGTGTCTTCTCAAGCTTATCTATAACTAATTTTTATGTTTCCGCCACATAGTTTAGCACTAGTAGACCGTCGCATTATTATAAACAACAAGGCATGTGTCATAATTGGGGTTTGGCTGCAGAGAAGCATGCTCAGTATTGGTATCCCAGACTAGTGCGCCCTATATTGCTATTCCAGGATTCTATCCATAATCTCGCGCTCAACAGTACCGTTAAAAAGAAATGGCCCCGATAAATTTGTTCAGGAGAACTGCGAACTGCATGCTCTACGGGAAAGGGCGTTCAGTGAGTGCTCTCGGCTACGGTCGGTTCACTTGTTTGCGTCGGCCTCTATGTATACTGTGCATCATATAGGTTCAAGGTGCCGAGAAAATCGGGGCCATGACACATTTCCGGCTCTTGCGGTTGCGTCTGGCGCTTACAGTAAGCAAAAGAAAGGTCTTTGAGATTCGCTTTTGCTATTGCGAGGTAGCCTTCGCGGGGTAGTACATTTGGACACCACTTATTGCCGCTGGCAAGGAACCTTGACGCAGGCTTTTGGCTGCAACTATCTGAAGATCTCGTCAACGTTAGGAAACAGCGAGATAATGGAGTGACTGTATTCAACAGCCGCAGTGTTGATCACTTCACTCCATCTTAGCGGAAAGCATTCTTCCCCGAGTCAACCCAGTCCTTGGGGTGCATTTCGGCGTTTTCGAGGGGCCGATCGCGAAGACGGTGCTGTCTACAAATATGTGCCACTGGAGACATTGGGTTTGTGTTGCTCGGTATGTGCCACAAGGTATGTGCACTCGGTATGCACTACTGGGTATGTTCCGATCTTCAATGAGCATCCTCGATGTCACTGAGTATAGGCCACTAGGTACGTGTCACTGTGCCGGCTGGGTATCTGCCACTCGGCATGTGGCACTGTTCAATAAACGTCTCATACGCCAACTTGAGTCAGTGGGTATCACAATAACATACACCTATTACGTGGATGTCAACTTGAATCGAACATGTTTTTTTTTTCGTTATAAAGTTATAAGTTTCGTTTACTAAAGCTTATTCTTCTTCGTTATGAAGTTCAGGGGCCGCATTCACAAAGCTTCTAGTTAGTGCCTTTTTTTCCCCTTGGCTGATCACCTCCGCTAATAATACGTCCAGCGTCAAGAGTGCCTGGAATTGGCTCTTACGAACATTTCTAGCGTAAGTAGATTTTGTGAGTGCAGGCCGAGGGACTAGCATGAAAAAAAAAAACAGTGCTTCTCACGTATTTCTTAATTGCTGCTTTTTCGTTAAGGTCTCGTCGATTTAAAATTCGGACCTCTTGTCGTGATACTGTTGGTATTGTCAGAGAGGTGCGGCCAATGTCATTAGTAGATGGGCGGCTGTGCTGGGTAGGCTAAGGGGGGAGGGAGCGGAGGCACTTTACTTTGCACTGCCAGTGACAAGCGTAGAGTTTCATTCCAGTAAAGTCGGGTAGGGATAAGTTAATCATCACACTCAACGCTTTCCAACAATATCATTCCCACGAGTGTGCTCTGCTTGTCCACCACCACCACCATCATCATCATCATGCTATTTTATGTACACAGCAGGAGAGTGACCAATGATCTCCAATTACCGCTGTATTGCGCCAGCTAACTACACTCGATGCCTGGAAATTTTCAAATAATCACACCATCTAGCTCTCTTCCATGTTCAAGTGTGCTTTCCGTCCCTCCGGAAACATTCTGCAACTCAAATAGGCCACCAGTTACCTGCATTGTTTGAATAGCCAAAGCACGCGCCAACACAGTGCACCTCCATCACTCTCTTATGAACACATGTAGTTATCTTGCTTATTTTGAACAAATTAGGCCTACGGAAGCGAGAGTACAGGTTCCTTGCGCTGAAGCTTTTCAAAGACATTTGGCAACATAGAATTACACAGACTGGAGAGCAGAGGAAGCAAAAATGAAAATAAAAGAGCTCCATTCACATTCGCGATAACGCTTCGATAGCTTATCGCGATGCAAGCATGTACGAGAACAGCAAACCTTAAACTACTCCGACCTTGATGGAATGTCTGCACATGGTCGCACTCGAACGGGACAGCTCGTACTTACATTCCCAAGTTTCAGTTTTGGGCTAGGCAAAGCTCGGCGCAGAACACACAGAGGAGCGATGAAACCTGCGGCCGTCTGTTGGACTTTGGATTGTCGTATAATTTTCTTTGCAGCGCTGGTGAATTGGTGTGGGCGACACTGGTTCTTTACATTAGAGAGTCGCACCGCCATCTGGTGCCAGAGCAGAGTGCATATACTCTAAAGTTAGACAACTACATCGATGCTATTGGAAGAATTAGAGGGCAGTAAATGGGATATAATAGGGCTCAGTGAAGTTAGGAGGCCAAAAGAAGCATATACAGTGCTCAGAAGCGGGCACGTCCTGTGCTACCGGGGCTTAGCGGAGAGACGAGAACTAGGAGTCGGATTCCTGATTAATAAGAATATAGCTGGTAACATACAGGAATTCTATAGCATTAACGAGAGGGTGGCATGTCTTGTTCTGAAACTTAATAAGAGGTACAAAATGAAGGTTGTACAGGTCTACGCTCCTACATCCAGTCATGATGACCAGGAAGTCGAAAGCTTCTATGAAGACGTGGATTCAGCGATCGGTAGAGTGAAAACAAAATACACTATACTGATGGGCGATTTCAATGCCAAGGTAGGCAAGAAGCAGGCTGGAGACAAGGCAGTGGGGGAATACGGCATAGGCACTAGGAATAGCAGGGGAGAGTTATTAGTAGAGTTTGCGGAACATAATAATATGCGGATAATGAATACCTTCTTGCGCAAGCGGGATAGCCGAAAGTGGACGTGGAGGAGCCCGAACGGCGAGACTAGAAATGAAATAGACCTCATACTCTGCGCTAACCCTGGCATCATACAAGATGTGGACGTGCTCGGTAAGGTGCGCTGCAGTGACCACAGGATGGTAAGAACTCGAATTAGCCTAGACTTGAGGAGGGAACGGAAGAAACTGGTACATAAGAAGCCGATCAATGAGTTAGCGGTAAGAGGGAAAATAGAGGAATTCCAGATCAAGCTACAGAACAGGTATTCGGCTTTAACTCAGGAAGAGGACCTTAGTGTTGAAGCAATGAACGACAATCTTGTGGGCATCATTAAGGAGTGTGCAATAGAAGTCGGCGGTAACTCTGTTAGACAGGATACCAGTAAGCTATCGCAGGAGATGAAAGATCTGATCAAGAAACGCCAATATATGAAAGCCTCTAACCCTACAGCTCGAATAGAACTGGCAGAACTTTCGAAGTTAATCAACAAGCGTAAGACAGCTGACCTAAGGAAGTATAATATGGATAGAATTGAACAAGCTCTCAGGAACGGAGGAAGCCTAAAATCAGAGAAGAAACTAGGAATTGGCAAGAATCAGATGTATGCGTTAAGAGACAAAGCCGGCAATATCATTACTAATATGGATGAGATAGTTCAAGTGGCTGAGGAGTTCTATAGAGATTTATACAGTACGAGTGGAACCCACGATGATAATGGAAGTGAGAATAGTCTAGAGGAATTCGAAATCCCACAAGTAACGCCGGAAGAAGTAAGGAAAGCCTCGGGAGCTACGCAAAGGGGGAAGGCAGCTGGGGAGGATCAGGTAACAGCAGATTTGTTGAAGGACGGTGGGCAGATTGTTCTAGAAAAACTGGCCACCCTGTATACACAATGCCTCGTGACCTCGAGCGTACCGGAATCTTGGAAGAACGCTAACATAATCCTAATCCATAAGAAAGGGGACGCCAAGGACTTGAAAAACTATAGACCGATCAGCTTACTGTCCGTTGCCTACAAAGTATTTACTAAGGTAATTGCAAATAGAATCAGGAACACCTTAGACTTCCGTCAACCAAAGGACCAGGCAGGATTCCGTAAAGGCTACTCAACAATAGATCATATTCACACTATCAATCAGGTGATAGAAAAATGTGCGGAATATAACCAACCATTATATATAGCTTTCATTGATTATGAGAAAGCGTTTGATTCAGTCGAAACCTCAGCAGTCATGGAGGCATTGCGGAATCAGGGTGTAGACGAGCCGTACGTAAAAATACTGAAAGATATCTATAGCGGCTCGACAGCCACTGTAGTCCTCTATAAAGAAAGCAACAAAATCACTATAAAGAAAGGCGTAAGGCAGGGAGATACGATCTCTCCAATGCTATTCACAGCATGTTTACAGGAGGTATTCAGAGACCTGGATTGGGAAGAATTGGGGATAAGAGTAAATGGAGAATACCTTAGTAACTTGCGCTTCGCTGATGATATTGCCTTGCTTAGTAACTCAGGGGACCAACTGCAATGCATGCTCACTGACCTGGAGAGGCAGAGCAGAAGGGTGGGACTAAAAATCTGCAGAAAACTAAAGTAATGTTTAACAGTCTCGGAAGGGAACAGCAGTTTACGATAGGTAGCGAGGCACTGGAAGTGGTAAGGGAATACATCTACTTAGGACAGGTAGTGACTGCTGATCCGGATCATGAGAGTGAAATAATCAGAAGAATAAGAATGGGCTGGGGTGCGTTTGGCAGGCATTCTGAGATCATGAACAGCAGGTTGCCATTATCCCTCAAGAGAAAAGTTTATAACAGCTGTGTCTTACCAGTACTCACGTACGGGGCAGAAACCTGGAGGCTTACGAAAAGGGTTCTACTTAAATTGAGGACGACGCAACGAGCTATGGAAAGAAGAATGATAGGTGTAACATTGAGGGATAAGAAAAGAGCAGATTGGGTGAGGGAACAAACGCGCGTTAATGACATCTTAGTTGAAATCAAGAAAAAGAAATGGGCATGGGCAGGACATGTAATGAGGAGGGAAGATAACCGATGGTCATTAAGGGTTACGGACTGGATTCTGAGGGAAGGGAAGCGTAGCAGGGGGCGACAGAAAGTTAGGTGGGCAGATGTGATTAGGAAGTTTGGAGGGTCAACATGGCCACAATTAGTACATGACCGGGGCAGTTGGAGAAGTATGGGAGAGGGCTTTGCCCTGCAGTGGGCGTAACCAGGCTGATGATGATGATGATGATGATGATGATGATGATCGATGATTGTGACGCGTTCAAAGTGCTGACCAACGTTCGCAAACGCAGGATGCCCGGCGCGTGGAGCTGTCTGTGGAGGCCCAGCTGCGGCACACCGACTTGCGCGTCAGCGAGTCTCTGACAGCGGTGGTGTCTCGCAGCGTGCTTTGGTCTTCGTGCATGGAGGAGAACTGCAGCGCCATCAATGCTTACTGCGCCGCCTCCGGCCGATGCGAATGCGCGGAAGGGTGGGCCGAGAGCAGAGGTATACGTCACGCACTTCTGCGCGTACGTGCACGTGTAGGCCGCGATTTCGCGGACAGAAACCTCCCACTCCACTCGCCCTGCACTTAATGAACTATTTCGTGCCAGTTTCCTGGCAGTTGTTGCTCGTGCAGAACCGGCCCTGCACCGTGTGCCCCAAACCTGCACTACCTCTCCGCTCAAAGCAGGGAACGCTATGGAGTCGTGCTTGCACAAATCTTTCGCTGTACAATGAATTGGCGGTAACGCAGCCATGTTGAAGTGGTAAAGCGAAGAACGAAGTGTACTATACCTTAGCAGTTAAACAAGTGCACAAATGAACCAAATGAACCTGACGGTCTCTGTGGGTGGGATGATTCAGCAGGGGCCGTACTCAGGGGCTGCATTCGGCAGTATAGGGGCCGTATTCGAGGTCAGTCACATTATCGGGGGATATCATTTGCTGCGCGCATTCATAGGGTTAGCCAGCGGAAAAGATTCTATACTTGCTTCGCTGAGGCGGTGGTCGCGTTGCACGTTAGGTCACTTAAAAGCGAAAATAATGGCCAAAAGCGATCGACTGCGACTGCCGCTCCAGAGCTTTGCAAACCATATCACATATAGCTGAGAGATTATAGAGTGCGTCGATATCAGCTTTGAAAACGATAATTTTGTCCGTGTGAAGAAGTGGGAGGGCTCCAAGCTGAGTGCACCAGAACTTTGTAGACCAAAGATGCACGCGCACGAGAAAGAATGCAGCGTACTTATTCCTTTGATTAGAAAACTGGAGAATCTGCATAGTGGAGGGGGTGGGGTGGGGAGGTTAGTGTACATAAACCATACATGTTTGCCCCACAATATTTGTACATTAAAAGAGTTCAGCAAAAAGATTTGCGGGCATTCGGTGGAGATAACAGACTGCCGGCTAAGTAGAGGCAGCATAACGAATCAAGTAGCGGCCATGCTGATTATGGGCTGAAAGAACATGTCCCTTGCACAGTCGGCCCATCATGTGGAAGGCGGTGACGCTGACGTCGGCAGATCCCATGGTCGCAACGCTGTGTGACTCTGTAACACCATTGAGCTATCCAAGGGAGACTCTACCAGTGAAGCCCTCACAAAAAGACAAACAACGGTTGCCTTATGTGCAGAAAAGAACTATTGTATGCAACCAAAATAGTCGTTGATCAGCAGTGGTCTATGAAGGGACGCCTGGAGCTGGAGTCCCCGTTTCGACCACGGTACTTGTCTTCGTCTTGGCCCTGATGAATACAAATACCCCCTTGTCAAAGCTTGGCTCCGGATACAGTCCTTGTATGAGAACTGTTCACCCTTTGAAGTCTCCATCCGCCTACGTAGCTCTGTCTTGTCCAATGTTGTCGGCGTGTTTCCTAACTGTTGCCATAACATGCGAAAGAGCAGTAGTGTGAGCTGAATCGCGCGGACCCGTGAACTCTTTGGCTTTAGTACTGCACTTCCGAGGTTTCTTCAGGGTGTGCCGCACAATGACCTATGAACCAAAGTTATCCGGTTCTGTGCCCTTCAAGCCTTCGCAGGCACCTTTTTTGATGTTAGATGAAACAAAACACGAGTCCGTGCTTCGTGTGTTGCGCCCTGCGCCTTCTCAGGCATCTGCCGATTGCACTGCCACTCGAATTCCGACTGTCGAGAGCTGGGCAAGACGTCCGTGTGCAAGGAACACGAGTGCGATTGTGGCCGGGGTCACGTGCTGCGGCATAGTCGCTGCACGCCCCTCGAGTGCTTCAACCACAAGATGTGCACCGACAAGCACGGCGCCTTCTCGTCCTGCCACCAAGGTGAGCTATTGCTGCGGCATATAACTGCTCACGTTTAGTCACTCGTTGTGACAGGGTGCAAAGAGAGGGGGAAGGGGGTCAAGTTCTATGGGAAGCTGTGGCGTGGCTGCTAGCTTTTAATGAAACTCCACGTGACAAGCAGTCTATTGTGACGTTATTGATTGCCTTTTTGGTAAACCTCCACGTGATAAGCTGTCCCATATAAGATTGTCGAGTGGCTTTTGCTAAAAACTCTACGTAAGAGGCTGTCTCTTGTCACGTTACTGATTGCTGTTTGGTAAGACTCCCACCTATGCTTGACCCAAAGCAAATGAATAATACGCTAGTGCAGAAGGAACTTTTGGAGATCTATGCGCACGTTTTAGTACAAGAACATTTACAGCCGAAATCGATCTTTTGAAAGTACCGCGAAGAGTTCCAGATGCAGTTGAAAGTATCGTATGGTTGGTAATCACCTCCACCAGATGTCACGAAGAGAAAGCGCGATGCACAAACGTGTACACAAATCATTCACGTGCAAAGGTCCAATGGTAGATACGCGAGGTGGTGCGCTGACAGCTCCAGAAAGCAGCCTGCTGCTTCATCTCACATCTTTTTTTGTGCACTATTTTTTCCAATTGCAGCGTATCACAATTTGAACGGACAATTTTTCCGTCTTGAGAACATGTACACTGGGCTTATGACCTAGAACGATTCACACAGATACCTCTGCTATCCTTCTTGTTAGGATTCTTTGAAAATACGCTTACCAACATTACCGGCTACGAGGAACAAACAGAAGACAAAAAAGTTATTGTAATGAAGAGACAACTTAGCGCAAAGCAGAATACAAGAGAACAGCCAAGAATATTCGTGCATAGACTTTAAGTAAGACTTGAAGTAAGGGCGTGGCTGTGTGGAGCATGCAATTACGTGCAGTTATCGCGTGAATCACTCATAACGCCATCACCGTAGGTCGCTGCTGGTGCCTGGTCGGTCACGTGATGACGAACGGCACGTGCAACCCCGTGGACTGCGTGGACGACTCGGAGTGCACCGACGAGAGCACGCGTTGTGTCGGCCATCACTGCCGCTGCGCCAGTGACTTTGACCTCGTCGAAAACAAGTGTCGTAAGAGCAAGGTGCGTTGACCTTCGTCGTCGTGCACGAGGCGATTACATTTAGCTGCCGTTAATAGATTTCGTCGGGCGAGAAAATTCGTTATTGAAAGGGCTTTTTCGCGACATTCGATATATCAAAACAAACCCGCCGTGGTTGCTCAGTGGCTATGGTGTTGGGCTGCTGAACAAGAGGTCGCGGGATCGAATCCCGGCCACGGCGGCCGCATTTCGATGGCGGCGAAATGCGAAAACACCCGTGGTACTTAGATTTCTGTGCACGTTAAAGAACCCCAGATGGTTGAAATTTCCGGAGTCCTCCACTACGGCGTGCCTCATAATCAGAAAGTGGTGTTGGCACGTAATTAACGTGCACCTAAATCTAAGTACACGGGTGTAACTACACGGGTATACCACCATGATTTTCAATAAAGATGTTGTAACCGCCCCCACCACCACCTTGCAGGTTTTTCTCCTTCAGGACTCGATCAAACTCGCAACGAAATCTGAACATATATAGCTCACCGCACGACACCAACTCTCTTGTCAGATTGCCACCGAAAGACAACCCGCGGGGTTTCTTGTGTTCGCAGGTCGGCGAATGCAACCTGGACGTGCCCTGTCCGCGCAACCACTCGACCTGCCTGCACGAGGAAGGCGAGTGCGTCTGTTCGCCGGGCTACCGCGCAGTCTTTGCGCCTTCGTCGGCCGAACGCAGCTGCCTCGGGGTCTCGTGCGCGCTCGACGCCGACTGCAAGGCGGCGGGCGCCCGCTGCCAGCGGGGCCTCTGCGTGTGTCCCGACGACCGGCCGGCTGAGAGCGGGTTCTGCCTGGTGCCGCACGACTCCGAAACCGTGGCGCAGGCGAGTCAAACAACAACAACAACAACAACAACAACAACAACAACAACAACAACAACAACAACAACAACAAACCGTTGAACTAGAGGGTAGCACATGCAAAATTTACCGACATTGTAAGCTGTGCCCTGGCAGGTTGTGTCCTATATAAAACACCAGAACGGCTTTCCCTTGCAATTATCGCCGATTGTGAGAACTTTTGGGATGCCTTCCCTTCTTTTCTGTTACTCTTTCGTCACCTTCCGCCACCGGTTAATGACTCCGTCGCAATCCTTAGCTTTCCAGCCTAATTAGCGCACCCAAGGCACCTGATAAATGCAAGTACGATATTGTATATACCCGATTATTCGTTTTCTTTATTAAGTGCAGAAAAATACAAAACATTTGGTGTAATATACTGAAATATAGAAACATGGGAAGGTAGACCTCTTTAGGGCCGGCTACACTGTAAAATAATTTACGCCCTTAAAAGTGAATAAGAGTGTAAAATAGTCAATAACTCCCACCCTCACACCTTCTTGGATGTAAATGTGAGTTACGCATTTACGCCCTTATTCACTTTTAAGGGCGTAAATTATTTACCAGTGTATCCCAAATGTACTATCCAGGCGAGAATAAAGAGAGAACAAAGCAAGAAGTAATTCTCTGCCAGTTCCGGACGCGCTTCACAAGCCACAGGCACACGAATATTGCGAATAAATCAGCGTCGTCATTGTCAGCTTAGCTCAGTAGACGGGACAGTCAATCATCCCACCGGAGGGAGGGGCAGTCCAGTCAACTGGTTTCACGTCATACATATTTGCAGCATCCATCCATATTTGCACATAGACACCACGACCATGCACGAAAAGCAGAACTCGGCCGCAATTACAATACCCCCCCCCCCAAAAAAAAAAAAAAAAAAAAAAACAGTCCCTTGAATACATATCACTAGCATCTACTGTCACTTAAGGACAGTGCTCCAGTATACATCCGCACAACGAGAACTGAGTCGCGTGTTCTGTGTTGTTGTCGCTGTTTTCTTTACTTGACTGGGAAAAAAAGAAAGGCATGTAGTCACCCTATGATGGTGATGGCTGCTCCTTTTGTAGCAATAATAATATTAAAAAATGTAAGATCAGAAGAAACAAGCTCAAGGTGTCTAAAACACTCGAGAATACAGTTCAATACACTCGCGAACATACGGAAAATAAGAAGCGAAGACAAGTTGCACCACACTGAATTGCAATTGCCGTCGTCTTCCCTCACGCAGCCTTGGGGTTCGCACTCAGTGTCTCTGCATCCACTGTATTGGCTTAGTATAGCCAAGACATTCTACGTGTTGATCATTTTTTAAGTTCTACGGAATCATTAAATAACTTCCTGTTGCAGACAACAGAATTCTAGTCCTTGAGCTCGATTATTCAAAAGACGAAGATTACTTGTACTAGAAATCGAAACTGGTAAACTAGTTAACCACGACTGATTCATTAACGTAATTAACCACTTTACGGCACATATTGCAATTTAAGAACTGAACCCATCTCAAGAATAAGAATTATGCTATCTGCCACAGGCGATTTTCGAAAATTCCGGGAAACTTAAAAACGATTGGCCCGTATACTGCTGAGAGAAAGATCCCGAAGAGAACGTCGCTGGTGCTGGCACTTTTCCCGGTCCCGACGGGCGCATTCCGTTGGGTGCGCGATGCAACTATACTTTCGCGCGTGAACTTGCCATCAGGTGCATTCTAATAGGCGGTCAAAATTAATCGTCGATGCTAATGCCCGACTGAACGAAATAAGCATGCAAGCCTGCATGCCCAGCTTTTGCCGTTATTTACGGTAAAGCGCACCACTCGCCTGTGCAAGTGGGGAGTATGTAAACGGTTTAGAAGGGTTATTGAGTCTGAAGGGCATTTCCCGATCGCCGTTACAGCAATTGGGAACAATCAACGTAGCAATTGTTCCAATGCGCTCTTTATTACACCATCGAAAGGCACGTACACCGACAAGCCGAACCAAGCGCTCGCAGCCGAACACAAGGCGACAGCAGCTTAGGAGGCCTCTGCGTAGAAATAGCCTGGAGTGGATAATTCCTGGAGAGATGCCAACAGGTCGATCGGGAAAGAAGAGAGAGAGAGACGATGTACCGAAAACAGACCACGTGTCAGGTATTCTATGCAGCGATAAATAAAAAAAACCTGCAAAAGCAACGAAATACCTGAGGGTCTACCTTCGAGGATAGGTCAGTAGTGTTTAAAGGAACGAGGGAAAGGCGTGTGGGAAATTGGGGGCACTAAAGAGGCTTGCATTGACAGCTATAGAGGCGTTCAGGGAATTGCAAGGAGCTGCAATGGCCGCTGGCTGTGTCTGGAGGGTCAGGAAGCGTAGTTAATGGTGCTGCTCCGGTGCATTGCTATTTTCGGCCGAATGGCCTTAGGAAAAACAGTCTTAACATTCCCGAAAAGGTAATCCCTCGCTGCTAAATGCATTGCGGTTGCCCTATTTGTCAGCGGCGTAGCGACCCCTTATGTTTTTGGTTCCCGAGTATCTGCCCTTCTGTCGCCACTTATCTAAACGCTTTACTTAACTTAATGCGGTCATTACTTGTGTGGTAACCTTTAAGAACCAACTTTGTTTGCTGCATTCATCTGCTGACCTTCTCATGGAGGGTCCTTCATTCTGGGCGATTCGGCAGCCGCTCGAATAGCACTCGGAGAACGTTAATAAGCTGGGCGAGTCGATACGTCCACGTTTTGGAGAGGACGTATGGAAAAAAACCTGCAGGATAGTGTAGGAGACGCTGATGCTGAACAAAAAAGGAACACAATAACACAGCGTATAAATACGTGACTTTTTGCGCATATACTTTATCGACGCATATGCGACTGTAGTTGAATGAAATACGTTTCTTCGAAAATAAACTACGTGAGTGAGCCAGTGCTTTTTTAGAAAACGGCGAAAAACAGGCACGTAACGTTTTTTTTTTTGCGTTTGTAGTGTTGCAAATAAAGAAAAAGTGGCTCCGAGCACGAGCAGCGGCCACTGGCACTGGTCGCTACGCTGCTGCCAGACGACAAACGAGTCAGACGTCTGGGTACGGGTCGTAACCACCGTCGTTGTTTAGATACAATTCGAGTAGTGCCGAAACCCACCCCGTCGTCTGGCCCTGGAGTTCCAGCAATGGAGCAACTGCACACGAAGCGCGACTTCGTCCGGAAGGCCTTCACCACCAAGACCATTTCCACGATCGACGCCCTGCTGACAGACCAGACCATCCCGGTGCGGGTGCGGCACGAGCGCTTCGAGCTCGTGTTAGCGAGGCAGGCGGAGCTCGTCGAGTTCGACTGCGCAACACAAGATACGCCCACGGATGCGCACCTGGAGGCAGACCTGACCACAGATTTCAAGTACGAACAAAAGGTCAGCTTTACCACGACAAGCGTGCGCCTCGCTAACAAGCCGCGTCCGCCTATCTTTGCTGTCTCCGTCGACTCCGCCGCCAGTCCTACAGCGAAACTTGCCTCACCCGCAGTATCGCCCACGGCGTCGTTCTCCCGCGTTATCCTGCCAAAACTGCACATGCCGATCTTTTCGAGAGAGCAGTGCGACTGACAAGGCTTTCAGGACCAGTACCAGGCAAGCATTCACGGCAATGGCTCGCTATCCGAGATAGACAAATTTATATATCTTCCGACATACCTGTCCGGGTAGGCTAAGACGGAAATTGGGGTGTCCGTTTGGCCAATGCAAACTGCGATGTCACCACCAAGGTACTGTCTAACCGGTTTGCCCGTCTCGACATGCTGGTCGATGACCACTTGGACCACCTGCTCGCAATGACACCTGTACGTAGTTCAGCCGATCTAGACAAGCTTCGAAATCTCTGTGATGAGGTCATCTTCAGCACAAGCGCACTGGAGGGCTTTTGCGTTTCACCAGACAAGTATGCTTTTCTTCTGTGACGCGTAATCGTGAAGGCCTTACATGTCCTTTGCATCCTCTACCGCCAGCGACTGAACGGGGCTTCTTCGTCAAGCAATGCTTACACGGCAGCGATTACGGCAGACAAGGCGCAGCAAGTAGAACTTCTTAAATGACCTTCCTACGAATTCAAGTAGGAATTCAAGTCGAGGCGAGGGAGGAAAGCGGCTTCGACCAGGCCAGCTCATCGGCAAGCCAGCGGCATGTTCGATGTGATTCGTGACCGCTTGAGCTAAACCCTCCCTCTGCAGCGTCTTTTTCAATCGAAGTAAGATCGCCGTAGGCGCATCCCTACCTCCTGTGCAACGCATCGAACCATACAGTTCAGGAATGATCCACATCGCTCACTTCAGAAGAAAAACTCACTGCCCTTCCACTCTGTGAAGAAGGATGGCCGGCGAAGCTGTGTGTGTGGACCCCTCAATGGCGAACCGCACTTCCGCCGCGGCTCGATCCGGTATTGCACTATCTTCGGGATTTTGTCTACACACGGACACGATCCTGGGGGAACTAGCCCTTAACAGCCTCGCTGTAAAAACGCAGGAAACTTCAGGCGCGGCGTTGCTACCGTTGTGCCGAGCGCAACCAAATCGCCAGTGAGTGCCAAAGTGACAGAAATTTGCAATGTGCACACTGTGCTGGACAACATATTTAGTCGCTGTGCAATGTCTGTACTCCCAGTCAAAACAAATCCCAGCGTCTGGGCAATGCGTCTGCGACGTCTCTGCAACGCGCAAGCGGGCCGGAGCCCGCCGACACACCACCTCGAGCAACATCCGTATCTACGACTGGTACCGGACTCATGCCCGTATTCCTACACACGGGCAGAGCTTGAGCTGTCGCACTAGCGAGGTAAATTTTGCTGCGGTTCCTTCTAGACACGCGCAGTCAGCACACTTTCATTTGGCAGGACGTTGCTCAAGCACTTAAGTGTCCTTTTCAAGGCGTTAAGTGCCTCAACCTATTCACCTTTGGGAAAACGCACCGCCCTGTGACCCTCACATGTAAGCCAGTGTCCTTCACACTATGGGGCCAGCACAGAATACCAACGAGACCACTATAAATGCCTTCGAAGTACCAGAAATCTCTGCGGCAACCACCAGCGGATGGCCGGATCATCACCATGACGACAACGCTCGATATTCTTTGCGATTATGCAAGTACTGCAGCAGTTGCTTTCCGTGAAAACGAGTTAAGCATTCTCATTGGCTCCGATATTTACTACGACGTTGTAACGGGTCAGATATTTCGATGATCCCTCTAGTTACAGCACTGGAAACCCGTTTTGAAAACGGTCCAGGGAATCCTCCGCAACTTCTTCCAAGGTGTTGTACAACGCACGTCTCTGGTGTTTGTACTGGGGAGCCTCCCAGAATCGATGTGCCATCGAAAGTAGTCAGTTCTTTGAGGCTGCACCTGAATACAGTCAGTATACAAAACGTTACTGAGGAACGTAACGCATACAAGTACAAAGCTCCCCTCGTCATGGAAGGTGCCTGGGACTGCGCCGCAGCTCTTTAATCGTTTGCCAAGCTTCCATACAAGAGTGCCCCAGTGATGTCCAGAGAACAAGCTACCAACATGTCTCAGAAGTAGAGCAAGAAAGGAGGCAAGGACAAGGAAAACAAGGGAAAGGCAAACGACAAAGGAGACTTCAAGAGACGCTAGAGTGAAAAGTAAGGTTTCCAATGATGGAACGCCGCCTAAGGCAGCCGCCGCAGAAACGCCTGAGCAACGCTGTTCCAATAGCAACATCGCTAAGTCTCCCAAAGGCAGGAAATGTCCACCTCCTACAAGACTGCCCAAGCGTAACAGACGAGGCAGAAGGCCATTGCCAACGAAACTGAACATTCCATTTCCACTGTTTCGGACAATTCATACTGCTTTGGAGCCGATGCTTCAATAATGATTAGTGTACGCTACCTTACACATTCGCCGTAACGTCTCTGGTAATACTTGCGGATTCTTAACAAGTGCTGCGCCAGCGATTTTGGCGACTTGCTCAAGGAGCAAAACTAATATAGCATTTCCATCACACTCTGTGACTTTTAGTGCAAGATCATATTATTTTATACGAGAGACATGAAATTGAGTTTCCGCGTAAAAGATATCACCCTTCTCTTAGATGATTAATATGTGGGGGCACACAAACAACGAAACGGACAACGTGCCCTTGAAGTTATGCTGTAATTGTTTTATTTAAAGTTTCGCCCGACGGGCAAAGCAGTCACAGCAACAGCAAGGGCTAGCTAGCGTTGATCTAGAACTGCTTAGTCAGTGTTGTGACTGTATGTGGGTGCGACATGACGGGGCGAAGCAGCCCACATGGCAACTCGTGCTAAGCAGAAGGAACAGCACCCTGGCAGCCACTAGCTTCATGACCGCCGCGAATGGCGTTGCAGGTGTCGCATTAGGAACCAGGAAGCTTACCAGACGGAATGCGGCTGGTATAGTAAGCAACGTACAATAAAGAACATTACCCGCAAAGTGAGAGTGGCTTGGACAATCACCTTGGTGGAGGCAGTGGCAAACGAACAGGTCATGAATAACTAAGGAATAAAAGTGAAATCGGGAGAAAAACATGTTATGATAGCTCAAGGGGAAGCTCTTTTCGAAGCGAGGTCAGTATGCCTTACAACGCGAGTTACAAAGCGAGATGCACCAAGAAAGAAGAAGCATGTGCTGGCTGCTTTAAAGTTAGGGAAATGGTGGAACATATCAGACTGCGAAGATATACGATTGTAGATTTAGGCTCCACTGGCATCCTTCAAGGGCTGGGCTTCAGGGATAGCAGGGGTAAAGTAAATACGCCCGCCACAAAATTCAGCAAAAGGAGATTGGAATCTGTATTGGCCGAAAGGTAGGGAGACCACCAACAACGGAAGAGGACAAGAAAGGTCCTAATAATGGATTGGAAAGCTTTATGCTGGAAATTTGTTGCCTTTAAAAATTAACATAGGTAAGACAGTAGGCAAAAAAAGGAAATAGCTTGGTGGGGCCTGCCATCACCCCATTTCAAAGGGGACGCACTCATTATAGCGTCCGTCCGTCCGTCCCTCCGTCCGTCCATCCATCCATCCACCCACCCACCCATCCATCCTCGACGCTGCTCGCGATGAGAGGAATCATCCATGGATGAGACTGATAATTTCCATTTACCAGCGCCAAGTTTTATTATGGGGTTTAACGTGCCAAAACCACTTTCTGATTATGAGGCACGCCGTAGTGGAGGACTCCGGAAATTTCGACCACCTGGGGATCTTTAACGTGCACCTAAATCTAAGTCCACGGGTGTTTTCGCATTTCGCCACCATCGAAATGCGGCCGCCATGGCCGGGATTCGATCCCGCGACCTCGTGCTCAGCAGCCTAACACCATAGCCACTGAGCAACCACGGCGGGTCAGCGCCAAGTTAAACATCAGATTCATAAAGAGCAGTGGCAGTGGTATCAGTGAAATTACATCACTTATACATTGTGAGCGCTGACATTGTTTCGCAGTTATTTAACGATTTAGGATGAAATGCATATTCTGTCAATGAAATGTTTTATTATTCATTGCAAGTCGCAATCTCCATGATGAATGGATCAGTGAAGAAAAGGTCATGTCGGCAAAGCCACTCATGTATATTCTCTTCCTTCTCTCATTCATTCTATATCCTCACTTAAATCTGTCTCAGCGCGCGACAGCAGGCACTTTTCAGAGTTTCAGTACAGAGCTCAATGCTGTTGGAGCTGTCGCTCCCGAGCAACGCAGGGCATCTAAGGGTTAACAAGTGAAAATATCATGCCGAGGCAGGGCCCAGTAACGTACGGTAGGGTAGGCTGGGGAGAGATAAGGGTGCGCAAGGTAATCTAGGCCAGGTGAAGGCAAGATAGGTTAAGGTGTGCAATTGTAACGTAGAATAGACTAAGGTAGGGTGAATGTTGTTTTGCGGAGGCAGTGTCGGGTGTCTGCTGTCCATCAAGGAAAGATTCATGTAGCTTAAACCGGCACCTAGCCCTAAGGGATGTAGCCCGCGAAACTTGTGGACTCAGTTCGAGTACATTGTCACGTGGAGTGACGCATGAATAAGACAGTAGCAATACTGTGAAAGACGAAACTAATTTTTATTGGGCGAACCTGTGCCCACAAAAACAGGCTACACTTAAAGATCGGCGACAACGGCGAACACAGTCGGCGATCGTTAAAATCTGATCAGCGTGTCAAGCGCGTCGGCTTCTATAGATCAGTTGTCGAATGTTCCAGAGTAACCGCTAGGACCCGCGTGCCTTCAACAAAGTTCTACACCATTCGCGTCGCGCATACATGCAATCAGATTACACAAGGTTCGGCGACATCAGACAGTGGACAGAAGCATCGATAACATTCTAGAAACTTCCGATACATGTAGACGCGTCCTGCGCTGAGCGATAACACTTCTTAGACGTCAAAAGCGCTCACCTGTAAAAGATAAACGAGTTCACGTGTCAATATGTCCTTAAAATGACGAGACCCACGAGTGGTGGGCGGTCAAAGGCCCGCCATTGCATTGCGTCGCTCGCCGGCGACCTCGAAACATGGCTTCGCGCCTCTCGCAGGACCTGTGGGGCGTGACCAAAATGATCACCTACTGCGTCGGCCTGGTCATCGGTGTCGTGGCGTTCGCCGCGGTGTCGGTGACGCTGCTGCGGGCCAAGGCGTCGGCGGGTTACGCGGCCAGTCCCGGCGATTACGACGACGAGGGCAAACAGGTGGGCGACGAAGGCGCCATCATGGCCGAGGCGGTGCTCATGAGGAACCGGCGAGGACACAACATCGAGCCGACTCGGGAGTTCGGGCTCGAAGAATCGGACCTGGGCTGCGACCTTCCGGGGTACTCGGACGACGAAGAGCGGCGCATGGACCGCATGTTTGTGCGATCCCTGTTTCCGAAGCTGTCCGACGGATTGTTCCTAGCCTCGCACGGAGGGAGCCGAACGTCGTTTTCGGGAACGGCTGGAGACAGGTCGCAGCGGACGACTGTTCATACTTAGATCTTTCGTGGAGTGCTTAATTTATTTTTCCCTTTATATTACGTTCATCTTAGTAGGTAGCGCCTAGTAATTATTCTACAAGAAATTTTATGGTACGACTTCGATTTCGCTTTCTGTAAATATCGCTTCGGTGACGACATCCAAATGTACACTTCGAGCAACATAGTTTCCGTATTAATTCAAGAGTGCGTGAATGCGACCCTTGGTTGATTGTATTCTCACATGAAAACAGCATGAACGGCAGCTGGTACAAGAACTAAGCTTTCCTCGGCAGCAGTTGCTTTACTTGTAAACTATAATTCACAGTAAGTATCCAGACTCCTACATCTACTGCTACCTCGTAAACATACGAATGTAATTTTGCAGAACGCAGCCTTGTCTCCAGTCTCGTTTAGTCATGTGTCACAAGCGGCGTTGCCCTTTCTTTATGCGACAGAAACGCCGCAGGTCGATCGTCCACCATGAAGCTGTCGTGTAACATACCTTGTGTCTCTAAGAATGGCTCGCCTTTTTTTTCTTGTTCTCGATACAGCGTCGTTTGATTTTGATCGCATAGTAATGGCGACAGCTACAAGCTTTCATCTTTTACTAGCGCGGCTCGCATAGTAAAATAAGGAGTGAACAGTACACACCACCAGGCTCGAGAAAAGTTCAGTAAATCGAAGCTTTCTGTACTTCGTCACCCCCTCTTGCTACCGATAGCTGCTGTTGTCTCGGCGAGTAGAAAACTTGGGACAACGAGTGTATGCAAGTGGGCACGCGCCATTGGGTGTCGGATCATTCTTGGCCGTATGTGCCACCGGGCCCATGTGTGTGAATAGGCAATCAGAACTACAGTAAAGTGAAGTCGCTAGCAGAAAATTGAAGAACTGGGCTACAGGGAAGTGAAAAAAATGTCGGCTATAGAGAAATGATCAAGCGGCCATGTGTGGAGAAATGAGTGAATGAAAGGGGGACCAGAGAGCATTGTTACTTTCCGTATTCCAGTAAGTTCTGAATAGACGTTGCATTGCGTTTGCGTCGTTAGCTCTACCTTTGCGTTAGAGTACGTATTCAATTTGTGTCGCTTCCTACAAACATTTGTCATTAACGTTATGTGTCCGTTACTTTTGCTTTACCACGTGCACAAACACCAAAAACAGCTCTGCATAACACTGATCTCAGCGTGGGACACGCCAAAAATGTTAATATTTATTCGAAATAAACATTCATACATAACCTGGACAAAATAACCGTGTGACAAGGAGGAGGACGGAAAGGAAGGAAGGAAAGTAGCGAGGTCAACCAGGCGCACGTCCGGTTTGTGACAAAAGATGTTCTATAGCTATCACGCTAAAGCGATGCACCAAAAGCTAGCGCAAATCGCAATACACATCGCATGGCTCTCTTCAACTGTCGAAACAGCGTAAAATGCTTGTTGCACTTTGATGTTCTCGATAGCCCGGTATTCAATGAGTGGGGCGTACCAAATGCTACCGCACAGCAAGAAAGAACCTGCACGTCATGCAGTGCAACTGTGTGCAGTGCAGATCATTGCAGGAAAATCAACTGTTATATTTTTGTGCAGTACAGCACTTGGCGCCATTGCCTAACGGGAAACAATGCACGCTTGCGCTGCGCGCATGCGCAAGCGGCACGCAAGGCCTGGCTCTCCCAAGGACCGTCGGGTACGCTGCTCAAGAAAAGAATCGCCACATTCGTACCTTAAGAGTTGCTCCTGCTGCGAGGTTGCATTGAAACTGAGTAGGAGTTGGCCAAATAACCTCTAAAATAGCTTTACAAGGCTTTCGCTTCTGCTCTCTGCATTGTGACCGCACGTATAGCAATGTAGTGCACTCTTGGAATGCACGATTACTTAACAGCGTGGATTTGTAAGAAGAAAAAGCCTGCCTTTGACGCGACGCCACAAGGACAAGTCAACAGCGATACATACAGCAGGTACGTCCTGTAAGACATGAAAAGGCCGACTAGTCACTGACAGTGTATTCATCGAAGGAATACCGTATCGGAACAACACAGTGGCTCATTTGTTTAGAATTCAGGACATAGCACGTCGTTCCTTAGCCTCATTTCACCTGTTCGTTTTTTATGGAGTATACACCAGGGACTGCGATTAGTCACGTTTCCGGCAAAAGGAGCCTTCACGGCGTTGGAACTTGTCGCGAACAGCAGAAATTAGAGTAAATAGCCGTAAAGAGACATCGCGGTCGTTCGCAACGCGGCCCCTATATACTCTTAACAGTGCGCATTCGATTGGTCGCTTTCGAGCGCCCTAAAGCTCTCTCGTGGGGCGATCTACGTTCGGCTGGTCGAGATCACGCGCTGGAAATAAATTTAATATGATCGATAAGGGCGGCGCGCTATATCTCAGAGCTATTGGAGGCGCTTTCGCCTTCGAACTGGGAGCGAGACCGAGATCCGACGTAAGTTGGATCGTTAGTCCGATGACGTGGATCGTCCGATTGCTCCGGGAGAGAGAGAGAGAGAGAGAGTGAGCTTTATTTGGTCCATTAAGGGTTTAGCGTTCGGTCTTCGTCTTCATCGCTGCAGACGCTCGGGCATAACTCTGGCTCGAATTTCGAGAGGGTTCCGCGTCAATGAGAAACGATTTCGAGCGCTGTAAGAACCAGTAGAAGATAGCGTAAGAATTCAGTGTGTGAGCTGTAACCGCACTGCAGCCCTCATGTCTGCGCACATCAAATCATAGTTTCAGAGAGAAGGTGATTAGGAAAGATCCCTTGGTGGTTAGAATTAAACCGAAGTCCACCAGTACGGCGTGCCTCACAAACAAATGGTGGCATTGGCACGTAAAACCCCATAATCCAGTTCAGTTCGAGCCTTCATGATGGGCGATTATCCGATATACAGCCCGAGCAAGACAGCAGTATTCAATTTGACGGCGGCTCTTCTCGAAACAGGGGACTTCGGAGACGTTTTACGTTCGGGACAAAGCAAGGATAGCTTTGTCGGTTAAATGGTCTTGTGTTAGTGAATTGAGTCTGCGCAGTAACAATATGGCTACTACAGTGCCAATTTTGGTGAGCCGCAAAAGATTCATAAACGTGTGGTGACACCTCTCCGAAGTTCCCGTACCAACTTGCCGTGAGGTCATCAACTTTCACAGTGCTTGCTCGGTTCTGGTCACTTTCTCGTGAACAAAATACAATTCAACACTCAACCTAAGAATCTTCCAGGACTTTTCCCCATCCGGAAACGGCCCAAATACGAGAACTTAAGCCCGTGACGCGACAATGATGCATCAGCGCGAAATGCAAAACGGATCTTTGGCTTATGTGTTCGTCGGTAACAATCAATCATTCGAAATAGATGCAGATTAGGTCCTTGAAATAATAATATAGCAGTCTGAAGTGCTTTAGCACTGCTATTTAGCGTCCCTTTAATACTGGAATTCCGCCCCACAAAATATATAAATATATATATATATTTCATGCCACTCCGTGTCAATGCACCTGACTTCCAGATTTGGGATGCCACCCGATCCTAGCGACAGAAGGCCTCCCCCCTCTCCTCCACTCTGTATGAAGTCGGGAGCTGGGCAGCCGCCACATTCGAGCCTCGTCAGCGCCCAATTTAGAAGCGCCCTTTTAACTAGAGAGCGTCTAGGGCTCACTGACGCGTGCCCGGTCCACGCTACACGTTGTTACGTATACATGGTTCTCCGCGACGATCGCATTCAATCCTCTTCTTTTCTCTGGCGGCTTAACAAAGGCACCGCTTCCCTATTCTTCCCGGCTAAAGCTGATCGCCCTTCGACCTTTCCCCTCCCACCGTTGTCATGCATATTCCTCCTCCGGTTTCCATCCCATAACTACAGTGGAGCGGCGCGCTGTACTGGAACTACACGCGAGCTTACGCGGCGCGCATGCGACAGTATAGTATATGTATCTGTCGGCCACAGCCTTTCCGCTCCCCGTCGACGACTGCTCGGCGTCCGAAACGCGGATTGCCATATGGCGCGGCGGGGTGCAGAAACGGGAAATGGGGATACCAAAAAATGGGGAAAGGGGGAAGAGGCACGCGGGCATGCGGCGGCTGGCTTTTCACTACGCGGCGTATAGTGCGGGAAGTTGGTGGTAAAGTGTATCTCCCCGTCCTGACATATAGTACCGGGCAGCGCTACCGCAGCTGCAAGACGTACCGAGGTATACAGCGCCGATGCGTTCTGCCGTGCGGATGCTTCAGATCGGTGTCGCGCCCTAATGGTACAAATTTAGTCAAAAACTATTACACGGGCTTCTCCGCCAGCAACGTATACGTCGATAGGCTGTGTGTGGCGCGGTTCCCGTGGTGCTCCGTGACCCATCAGACCTGTGGATCGTGAGTTCGAGGATTCCCTTCATTCGTGAGGACGTTGGAACTCATCGCGAACCGCAGAAATTACATTAACTAGCCTTAAAGAGACTCGTGGTCCTTGGAAGCGCAACCCGCGTACCGTCTACAAACGGTGTGCATTCGACTGGTCGCTTTCGAGCACTCCAAAGCACTCTCGTGGTGCGATCTACGTTCGGGTGGTAGGGATCACACGCTCGAAATACAATCAATCTGTTCATTAAAGGCACCCCACTTTATCTCACTGTACTCGGATGCGCTTTCGCCTTCGAACTTGGAGCGAGACCGAGATCCGACGTAATTCCGATGACGTGACTCGTCTGATTGCTCCGCGAACAGCTGAACGTTCAGCTCGAGCATGTTTACTCTGGCTCGAATGTCGAGAGGCTTGCGCGTCAACGCGAACACATTTAGAACGCTGTCAGAACCAGTAGAACGCACCATAAGAATTCAGTGTTAAGCTGCAACCGCACTGCACTCCCCGGGTTTCCGCGTACCAAATCATAGTTCCAGGGAGAAGGTGATTAGGAAGGCAGTTAGCTTACTCCTTGGCGTCGCAGAAATGAGAAAAACGTAATTAGCAAGCGCACCTACAGAGATTTTCTTTTGAGTTGGACAGCAGTGTACTTGCCTATGAATTCTTAGATCGTCACCAGCTTAGGGCATCATCGCTCTCTGCTACTTACTCGGTCTGTAGCTGTTATTGTGTATGCGCGGAGGCTGTAACGACCCTAGTCAGCTGACCGCACGTGTAATCTTTTAGCCAAGCAGCTGCCACACTTTCATTTCATTGTTTACACGTACAAACGCTATCGCTTCAGCTTCTGTAAAGTGCAAGGTGACAATCGTAGCACATCGCTGAAAAACGCTGACGAAGAAAAAGAAGTGAGGTTTTCGTTACTCTCTCAAGATACATCAGTGCCTTTGTGGCTATGATAAAAAAAAACGCCTCCATCGACGAGCAGACGGCAACAAACGACAATCGAGCAGACGACAAAGGCGTGACCACCACTCGAGCAGGAGCTCGCGTTCCCGATTTCGTTGAGGCTTCGCGCGCCTTCCACAACGCTGAATGAAACAGCGAAGTGGAGTCGCAGTCGCGCCTCTCGACGCGAGTGAGTTTGCGTACCGCCCCCAACACAGATTGCGCGACCCCCTCTCTCCACCTTTCCCCACCTCCTGCCGGCTGCCTTTTCTTCCCTCTTTCCCAAACTTGTTAAAACCTCACTTGCTTGCGTACGTGCGTGCCAGCGGGTAGTCGAGGCGGTAGGGAAGTTAGAGGTCCCGAATGCGGCGCCACATGGTTTCGGGACAGGGGGATAACTTTCACGCGTGTTCGGGAATAAATGCGAGTTCTTCGTGTGCTGTCACCAGGTGAACAGACGGCACGGCGATGGCAGAAGCTCTTATTCGATTGCCTATTGACAGAGCTTTGAACCTGATTTCGTTTATTGTTTCATACGCGTTACAAGTCAGGGAAGGCAAGGCTCAAGGCGGGAAGCGCTGCCTGACATCGGCATTGCCGCCTATGCACTGTTCAGCACTGTAACCTTTCAAACATCGGTATAAAAACTCCGTTGTCTTTCTGGGGACTTTTGTTGAAATGTTTGTTGAGATGGCACTTGAATGTGGTGGATGATTTCTGCACTGAAACCTAAATGCTAAAGAAAGAAATACATCAGGAATAACGACTGAAAGTGAAAATGTGAGGTGTGGCTCGCCAAAGAACAAGTAGAATAATTCCAGCTTCAACTAGCGGTCGTTTGGTGCATAGCGTACTGAATTACCTGCACCGAAATTTTTTGTGCTGAATATGATGCGTATGTAGCACTATTACGGATAGACTAGCTGCAAGTCACGTGCATATTTGAAATGCCTTCTTAAACTTGAGGACAGTTCCTATGATTGACGTCCCCGTTAAACAAATGTGAACAACTCACCGGCCTGCACCACTACAAAGCTCGCTTTGTAGTGGGTGCTCTTATTTTTTTTTTTGAATTTATTGCGAATGGTACGTCGCGACTGATGTATAATCGCATCCACCTCCATCGTCTTTTTCACGAGTTTGCAAGAAAGATTATTTTTTTTTTCTTCTACAATGAGAAAGCGTCATTTCTGGCTCGCGAAAGTTACGTTGGTTGCAGGGGATATATGCATCAGTGAGTTCAAAACACAGGCTGAAATCAGCGGCCCGAGCCTTTTAAAAGAGAGCTGCCTAATTAATTCGTCGCTAGAACCATATGAGCGGGAGTGATGGACCCCGATGCGATGCCGACAAACAAAAGAAGCGCGTTGAAACAAACAGCAAAATTTACAGCGATTTTCACCGAACAGAACGCGGCGTTAATCTTTGTGCCTCGCTGATTTTTCTTCATACGGACGCATTCTCAAGATTATGGTACTTGAATCGTGTAGATTTCCTGCAGTAAACAAGAAAATGGATTGAAGTGTCGTGCTCCGCGCAGATTTCCCTCCTGAAGAGAATCTGCAAAATTTGCGACCGGCTTTGAACACAAACGCTGCCATCAAAGTCATAAGCTGAGTTTTCGCAACTAGATTAAAGGGTTCACTAATTAACGGGGTGTCAGGAAGAGGCGATGCTTAGCCAACGTTACGCTTATGCGCTTATCGCGGTGAAATAAAAATCGTTCTCGCCTTTGTAAGTAGCGAAGTTCCGCAAGCCGCGCGCACATTTCTCAGTGTAAGAGAGAAAGTGTGCAGAGGGGGGGGGGGGGGGGTTTAAACAAAGTTCTGGAGCGAAGCTTTACTTAAGCGCCTACTTGCAGACACTGTAAAAGTGTTCTTCTGTACCGCGCTTTTCCAGCGCAGCAGTTACCTGCCTGGCTGGCAGAATGGCGAGACGTGGAGAGACAGCCACCTCGCGTAACCCACGTGACCCCGGGCGATCCACGGGTTACGCTGTCTCCGTGATCGGGCCCAGTTCATTATTGCACGATCTACAGAGTCAGCCCAATTTACTCGTAGAACAAGCCTACCGATCAGACCAGCCAAATTCAGGGAGAAAGGCACAATAACCTTGGCTCATTTAGAGGAACTATGGGCCTGAAAGCGTACATTTGTAGCACCGAGTATATTTAGGTATACCTTTTGTTTCATTGCGCTATTCCACAGAGGAACAGAGCCCCCGCCAACCGCACATCTCTTGGGGTAGCGCAGATGGGGCTGCATATAAGCGGATTTGGTATACGGATGCTGTCCTGTCGATGAGCCACTCGTGAAGGCTGGAAACAGCCGCCACCACAATCAGCAAAATCCGGGAGGGTCAGCGAAGGACCATTCGCTTTTAAAGAGCAGAACTTACAGCGTTAGCGTGCAACAAAAGCCCCGAAGTGCCACCCCAAACAGTGATGACTGGCTTGAGCTTACACATGGCAACTGTTGGTCTTTATTTAGGTAGTGGCCGGGCGCAAATGAGAGAAACACAGATTGTGTGTGACGCCAACAGCGTCTGCGTTTTTATGGATATGTCGTAGTGTACGTGACACGACGATGACGTGTGTTCTCGGGCCAAGAAATGTTGCGCGATTCACTTTGGTGATCGTGGTGTCGGCGTACGATTTCGCACAACTTCTGCGTAGCGTGCTACGAGGACTTTGCTGAGCAAAGTGGGCCGGCTCCGGAGATGGTGCAGTCAAACGCGGCGCCTCGTAGCGCGAGCTGTCACGAGGAACGATCACGAGGACGTGGCCCGGGGTTCACGCGCCGAGAGATTGAGAGAACTG
Organism: Dermacentor andersoni; assembly: GCF_023375885.2. Classification (NCBI taxonomy): domain Eukaryota; kingdom Metazoa; phylum Arthropoda; class Arachnida; order Ixodida; family Ixodidae; genus Dermacentor; species Dermacentor andersoni. Next base: position 31,188,364 of record NC_092822.1, read on the forward strand.
AATAATGCAGCCTGAAAATTTTATATTAACGATTAGTAATAATTTACTAACTCATTCTGAATTTACAAAATTCCATTTAAGTTTCCTTCCCTTTTTGCGGCTACTGCCGCCCGATTCATGGACGTAGTTGCACGGACGAGCCGCACCAATGGGCACAAAAGCAAACCTTAGCTGGCTGGCTTTGAAACGAGCGATGTGACCGAGCGGTCGTGTAGTGTTTTGGGTGGTGCATGTCGTGCACGGCGTGACCTATGGGTCCTTTCTAGGCCAAGAATACGAGGTGTGTTGGTTAGTGCTTATAGTACGTTTCTCGCATATGCATGATGCAATAAATACCATGTACAAAAAAAAAAATGTGCGGTCGTGGCCCAATGCTTAGCACTGGGCTGCTGTGCTCGACGGCAGGGGTTCGATTCCAACGTCTGTCACGCATTATTAAGGCGAAAGTCTTAAGTGGCTCATACCCTCGATGGCCTTGAAAAAAAAAACGCGTTATCCAGTCCAATGGTACAAAAACTATTATTATAATCAGCAATGCCTCATACCCCCCTGAGCTAGCAAAAAATGCAATGGCTTATACCCCCGTAAGCAATGACTCATACCCCCTTAAGCAAGCAAAAAATGCAATGACTCATGCTTCTCGTAATGCAGAGCATAAAATCGCTCAGCAAAGTGACGCGTACAGTGCATACATTGATCGGAATCGCGCATACAACGTATAGAAACGCCCCGTCTAGTCAAGTGGTATAAAAAAAAGAAAGAACATGACCTTCAATGGCTCATAGCCCCGTAAAAAATGTTTCGTACCCCCCTAAGCCAGCAAAAAATGCAATGGCTCATACTGCCGTAAGGATGAGGCTACAAGCACTCAGCAAAGTGCAGCGAACATAGCATACATTCATTCAAATCCCCCATACAAAGCACAGAACAGCATACGTTCTAATTCTCTGCTGAGAGGACGCAACGTAAGGTAGACGAGAAACATCGTTGGCACGAGTCTGATCACGCTATACACGCACGCGAAGCCGCAGCTAGACGCATGTAATGCTATCGGATTAAAATGTATTCTTCAAGCGCCACTGAAGGACCGCGATTGGTCCAGCGATAGAGAGCGCCGTCCTTTACAGCAGAAACCTCCACTCATTAGTGGGCTCGATGAAAAAGCGTTAAGGGCAAGTAAATTTAAAAGAATACAGGGTACAGATAAAGGCGGTTCCAGAGACGGCCCGAAGGTTGCTCCCTTTTGTCCATCTACGCTTGCCCAGTTCTACCATTTTACGTACGAAAAGTGTGCGTAAAGCCCCACCGTTTGCACGCCTTGGAAAATGTGTCTCAGCCCTTCTGCAAACTCCCGTACGCGCACGCGCTGTCAGCTTGGCGAACTCGCCGGTCTATCGTCGAATGCGAAACGCCCCAAAGCAGATGCCGTGTCACGCTGTCACAAATACCCGCCCAACCCTGTTTTCTGTCGTCATGTCGCGCGCGTTAATTCCATTCTTTTTTTTTTTCTTGCCGCGTCATGATCTGTTCGCGGTGACGCGGCACTGGTTCTCCATTCGAGGTCACGCATGCGCGAAGTAACACCGACCGCTGAAAGCGACGGGGCGTCGTCCGCGCTTCGTACCCCGCCGCCAGCTTTTCGAGTCGGGTGCCCAAAAGTCCGTGCAACACGCAAGCGTATTATGTGACTTCCCTTGGCCAAGTGCCGCATTGTGCGTGGCAGCGGCAGAGCCTCTAGGCGGGGAACCGTGGGCGTGGTAAATTTTTTCTTCTTCTATTTTTCGTTCTTTTTTCCGTGTCCGCCACAACCACGTAACCACGGGCAACTTCACCGGGGAGTCACATCTGATACCAGCTTTGGCGGGGACGCGCGTGGGGGAAGCTATCCGGTTATAGTAATTTGAATATGAGACTTTTTAGTCGTGGCGGTCAGGTTTGTAGTGCCTGTGCTTTGGCAGCAATTGAAGCAATGCAACGAAATATATTTTATTTATTTTTCTCTACAGTGAATTGACTGAACATTAAGCTTCGCAAGCCACCTATGCGGAACGTTTTGTGCGACTTTGTGAGCAACCTGGAAAAGACCTGCTTGTAAGTCGCCTACATTTATTGTAGAGGTTGTAGAATAAATTTTTTTCACCTGGAAATCAGAAAAAAAAAACAAAGAGTTCTCTTTTCGGGCAACATTCGTCCATTAAAATAACGTGGTGATGATGACACTGTTGACCGATGTCACAAAACCAGGCTGAAGGAGCCAATAATTTGAAGCACCGACTTTTAACAGCTGTGGCTGTGAATGACCACCATACACAAACATCCCAGAAAAAAAAAAAGGTTTATTTTTCGGAGACATTATTCTACGTGATTGAGATGGTAATGGTGATTATGAGGATAATAGCGGTAACGGGCACTGCGAAGTTTGAATGAAGGAACTTTTAATTCAAAAGAGCAACCTTTAACAGCTATTGCTATGCGTAGAAGACCTACTTCACAGCTTGCGCGCTAGCTTTTCTATATCATCGTGCATCCAAACAATCTGTCATGCATGAGATGTCAGTTATTAATGTAAAAAAGAAACGATCATCTGTCTTGCAAAATGAAACGATTCATTCACGCCCTAAAAGAAGTGTGGCGAACACGGTCACGGTACAGTTGACGCGCCCAGAGTAAGAACGCAATTCGTTGCGGCAATGGCATTTTTGAGCGGCGAGTTACGACCACTGCAATAACCGGGCCGCTGCGTCCTACAGTTGCAGCACTATGCCGGTGGGAGCAGAAGAGCATTTGATGTGATTGGGCCCCGGAAAACCCCACTCACAGACCACCAAATCACGACCGTGGCACGACGCACAAATAAGTCTCTCGGCTCCCCGCCACCCCCACCGCTCCCGGAACCAAACTCGAACTCCCCCACCCCTCCACACTTCCCTTCCTGCCCCCCTCCCCTATGCTCCCTGCATCTAGCCCGTACTATACTCCCGGGCACCAGGCCTCGAATGACGTCGCGCTAGTTTAAATACTATTTAAAACTGCTTCGCACACCCCCGGGGTGGGTTCAGAGAGAATGACGACGCGTGCCAGGTGTTGGGTGCCATTTGACGTTTGGGTGACGTCAGACGCCAATCTGTCAGAGGCTGCAGTGTCCACGTTTCTCCCCTTTGAAAACGACACTCTGGTGTTAAGCGACAGATAGAGTTTGTGATCGATCATGCAGTTTGAGAAGGCCAAGGCATGCAGCGAGCGTTTGTCTCTATGGCTATACGGTTCACTTGGAGAAGGAAGGTGTAGATAGGTGGCTCTCTCTCTCTCTCTTGTAGTGTCAGATGGCACACTTTTTTATTCTAGAATGATTAAGAAACTTTAACATTGATTTTCCTCTTTATCAAGTGCCATTTTCATCGCAAGGCATCATTCTGATTTGTCCATCTTTATTGCAGGCCTCAAGGTTTTGCTTTCGTCTAGCGAAAAGCTCGCCGTATACTGTCACTAACATCCAGTTTGCGCTTCTGTGGCCGTTAGTCGTCGTCGTTTCTGTACAGTGAGTTTTTTCCAAACTGTTGGCACTGCAGGATATAGTGACTGCATCCACAGTACCTTATGTTTTTATGTTTCGCGGGCCGACATAGAGAATATCATATGCTTCTTTATTTTATTTCCCCAAGAGACATTTTCTTTCTTCTTTATTTTTTGTCACTCAGGAGAAAACCACGATAATACCGCGGCCAAACATTGCCTTCCATTGGCTCTTTGCTCTTCCTCTTGGCATGATGTTTTGCATATAAAATTTTCCAGAAGCCTAAAGCATTAAATAGATAAAGCACCTGGAATGACGACATTACCGAATGTCTGCGCTTTTCTTGCTCTAGGACGGCCCAAACGGGAATGCGCCCTCTTTCCCGGGCGCGAAACGTTAATGTCATCCCTCTTTCCCATTACCCTCACCTCAACTGGCGTCACCTGACCACCTCGCTGAAACACTGCGAAGTGATGGTACTCCTCGCACCTCTCCTTCTTCATCTCCGACAGAGGAAGAACTCCCGAAACCTTCTTCGATGGCTGCTCACTGGAAGAGATCCCTTGCTGCACCCCCCCCCCATTCCACTCATCGCTTTCCCGAATGCACTGGGAAAGAAGGAGGGAAGGGGTCCCACTTCTGCTGCGAAAAACGAGCCACTCCCGGGACGGGTCGGCCGAGACGAGGGGCGGGATCGCCTCGACCGATATCACTTCCCTCGCTGGAGCTACAAGGAGCCCGGCCAAGACTCCGCCCGCCGCTCCCGAGGAATAAAGGGATCCCGCGGGAGGCGTGGGCATTCCCCATTGGTTCGAGAAGGAGGCGCCCAGAAAAAAAAAGAGATCGAGACCGGGACGGACGACGTGGTGGAGTGGGGAGGAGAGGCTAGGAAAGGAATGAAGGCAGAAAGGGAGAAGAGCAACACTGAAATGGAGAAATAGGGAATTCGGTTCGGCCCCCTTCACACACTGCTCCCGAAGCGTCTTTTCTCTCCCGGTCGCTCATCTATTTCAGCGATAACGACAGCGAGAAGTAGATAAAGAAAGGAGAGAGGAGCCTCCGGCTGAAGAAAAAGATCAATCGGTAGTTGCCGCGTCGGCGACAAGGGGGAGGTGGGGGATGGGGGGAGGTGCACAGGGGGAAGGATGAAAGGATAAGGGAAAAATGTTGTGACAGAAAGCGTTCTTATTCGGCATTCCCGAAAATGACGAGATGTGGGGCGAATGAGAAAGAAAGAAGTCTGGTAAAGATGCAGAGGAGAAGGAAGGCTTAGAAAGAGGAAATCATGGCTGCTTTTTTTTAGCTGTTCGGCCCAAGCGGACAAAGCTTCGCTCCTTGAAGTGATAACTACATTAGAGAGAAAAAGAAAGCCAGCTCTGTTTATTTTGCTGCTGTTAATCACTGCGATGCAAAAGAGGAAAAACAGGCTGAATGGTGGAAAAGCTTAGTGCTCTGTTTTCGAAGATGATCGGGGAGGGTGATGAGCACCAGTGTTTTCGCAGTGAAAATCCTGTAAGCCTGCCGTTCAGAAGGTCTAACTGCCAGTGCAAGTACTGTGTTGCATGCACGACTAGGCAGGAAGAAAGCTACATATTAATTGAAATGAAGGTATTTACTCTGATGCACCAGGACTTGGTATAATTACTACATACAGACTTATGAAACTAGGGAAGTAGTAACGTGGCAATGAACTAATGAACCGATAATAGCACTATCTGCGTTGTGGATGGTAGCGCTCACTCCACGTGTAATAACAGCACAACCACGCACTTTAACGACTAAAAAAAAAGAAGCAAAGCATTAGTGCACTCATCGTGAAGCTCTTGAAGAACAGGCTCCAGAGAGCACATGAGCAGCAAAATAAGAATGCCTCTTGAATGCAAATTAATAACGGCAAGTGCACATAAATGAGAATCGGAAGAGGAGAGGGCTCATCAGCCACGCTGTAGCAAATAAGGTTTTACTCTATGGGACATGGTCGGGAGTAGGGGGATGGGGAAAGAGAGTCTTAGCAAGCGTGAATGAAAGGAACGCGAAAGCTATATAGAAAGAGAAGGTGAAGAGGACGCTGCTGCGTTACACAGCAGCGAAGCCAGAACAGCGTCAAAGGCAGAGACGAAGGAAAGGGAGTAGAAGCGATCATCAGTGAAACAAAAAGAAATATGAACGCGGCCGGACAGGGCTGGAAAGGGGGAGGTGGAGGTTGTGCAGGATGAAGAGATAAATAACAGAAGAAAAGAAAAACTGGGGGAAGGAGGGGTACAAGGGTGCACTTGCGGGGAGGTGTCAATCGGTGGGCCACCGGCGAGGGGTTGGCTCGCCCACCCCCCACGCCCTCTCCCCCCCTCTCTCTCCCTCGGCTTTCCAGAGGATCCCCCAAAACTTGCCTGGTTTGCTGCTCCCGGAAAGCTCCCTTCCCAGCAGCTCCTGCATGTTCAGTGGCGAAGTGTGAGCGACGTCGAGCTGACGTAGCGTCGCGCGGCGGCGCTGTGGTCGCGATGCTCGTGGTGAAGTGACCGGACACTTGCGACGTCGATCCGGCTGCGCGGTTTGTTTGTTAGTTTGCCGACTCGTTCTTTGCATCTTTCTTCTCGTTCTCGTTTTTCTTCTTCTTTGTCTTAGCGCGGTGTAAAGTGTCCGTGGATGCGGGAACAATTCAGGTTAAACGATAAACGGGACAATGATGGAAGTTCTTTTCTCGTGCTTGAGACATCGCATCACAGAACGACCACGGCCACTTAGGTCCCGGTAATGAGGCGCATCATCAATAAATACGACGACGCCCTGTGAAGATCGCGTCATGGATCCGGCATCGAACGGCCCTCAAGTCATCCGGTTGCTCCTTATTGTGACTGCGATACCGTGATTGAATCGATGGACTCGGCTGGTGTGCAGCTACTTCAGGAAGCTAAGCAAGGCTTCGAAAACAAAGCATTCTTTCCCGATACGAGGATTTCTAGAATGCGCCTAACAGTGTCCCGCAGCCCTTGGCCCTATAGATTGACGACTGGTAAGTCAATTACTCACATATTTATACCGTGATTATTGTATCCAGCCTGGCGAGATCTGATAGTTAATTATCTTAAATATACCGGATGTCAAATTTTGCCGAGAGGACTTAAACCATAATTTTATCAGCGTGGTTATGTTTCTTTCGAATGAACGCCTTGGCTTGGAACATGCTTGAAAACAAAATGCAGTGCAAGAGGATTCACCGTGCGTTTGAAAGCAGAGCTGCGGTAATAGGTTGTACAAGAGAACTTCAGTATTGAGAAGATAATCTATTCAGAAGCTGTCAAAAACCTCACTTTACTTCATGCCGAAATATTATGCTTTCTGTCATTTTACTTCACTGAGTTGTCTGGAAATCACTGCACAAAGAGCTTAAAATTCTACTAGGGGTCGTTACTGTGAGAGTTCGTCTTGAAGCATTACCAGGCTTTGAAACCTAACTCACCGATGTCCAGCATTCTGTACGCACTGTATAAGTACATAAAACTGGTGTGACCTAGCAATTGACAATAAAAAGTAGTAATCTTGCTATGCGGAATGTACTTATAGGCCTTGTAATGCCTTGCAGATTGACTGATCTACCTGCATCTGCAACCAGCCACGGGGACGGAAGTAGAAGCTCTGCTACTTTTTAGTGACTACCACGTGTTGCCAATAACGTAAACAACACTTCTCACAAAACAGATGGTCTTTACAGCGGTTGACGCGTCGTCACAGCATCAAGTGAGGCTGAAGATGAGACGCCTATTTATGAAACAAGATATGGCTAAATGAATGGGACGGGTAAATTGTATAATGTTCGCAAACCATACGATGTCACGTTGTTCCCCATTGAAACCGGACTTACAAGCGAGGCCACCCGTGAAGTATGAGACAAGTACAAGCGCTACCGTTGGTATACTCGTGACACCAAGATACGCGTAGATGGAAGAGCAAAGGTCGAGAGCAGCCAAAGTAATTCACTGGCTGTAGTGAAACGCTGGGGGCTTGACAACAGTGTCTCGTCAGCAGTTGTCATTGAAAGGAAATGACAGGTCACATTTTGCTGGTACTTAGAAACTTCTAGGAGAGTGCGAACCTTCTGAACAAGTCTCAAATAGAAAAAAAAGAAGATTGTGGGAAATTGGTTGAGGAAATCCCTCAGATTGCAAGAAGTAGCTCAGCAATAAGAATAGTCAAAATAGCACAAGGAAATATTCGAGATAAATATTCTCCCCGCATAAGTATTTATTCGTCCTCACAGTTGTACTGCCTTACCGGAGCAGCAACCTTAGCGTATACTTCTACTCGGTTGAGATACTGCACGAAAAATATTGTCCTATCTCGTTAAACGTATGATTCTAATCATTGCTGGAAGTTATTTAGGAGAAGATATGTTCAGATAAACAAGAGTTATGCGGGCCGTGAAGCTGTGTTGACGTAAGTCAGTTCGTGGCTGAATAACGATTGCCAAGTTTAGAGAGGTCCTGAGAACTATTGTGGGTGCTGCGCGCTATATTTATTGTTGGCGAACCATCGTGCTTCATGTAAATTTGCAGTCAGCACCAACGCTGTATAAAAAGTCGTAACAAACAAAAATCAGTAAGACTACCTCTGAACTTAGAGTGTCTGAAGAAACTGTCAACGTTCTGCAAATTTTTTGCTCTTGTCTCTTGTTCAGCACCGGAAGCAACAGTAAAGACTAAACGAGGGAAGGCCAGGGCTACGAAAGTACGCGCCTGAGTACTCCCATATCCTTGCAAAGGTTGCGCCAAAGATGCTTCATTTCATTTCTTCAAGCCGTTTGAAAATTTGGGGCACACGCAGTCACTTTTTGAAAACGCTTTCTTCCTCTCATTTTTGCCGCCGTTGGTAAAGTAAATTAAAGATTTTGTGGCCTCACGGTTATGCTGTAAATTTTATTGCTGCTTGTGAAAGTACGCTCGTTAGAACGTCTTCATCTATATTTTGTATACTGCAGTGGCTGTATACGGCCTGTGCGCAAAAGAACTTATCAAGTTATCGGCAACCTGATAACTTAGAGCTCATTGTTTCGTTGATCATAGACAAAACTGCTGACAATTCTGTGGTATGTTGTCAGCTTATGTTAACATACCGGCAGTCACTGCTTAAGGTTTCAAATAAATGTCGTGCTCTTAACGAACTGAAAACGTCTCCAGCCATACTCAAACACTAAATAGAACTCACTTTAGCTTTGTCATGATTACGAAGATTTGATCAACCCGTCCATAAAAGTGGACATCTCGACAGTTTCGTGAAAGAAGCGTGGAATGTAAGATGACCTCCGAGCTCTGAGAAGCGTCGTCGGGAGACCATGGCCTAAGCATCATGACCACACGAGTGAACCTTGCTACCTGTCAAATTGTGAGGGTTACACGCATCAAATTCCGCTTCCATTGTTTCTGTCAGTCCTCTTCATCTAGGAGATCGACGGTCTGCAGATAGGTTCGCGACAACATAGTTTGCCCAAGTGTCGCGCTTGCCAGGTAATTCTTCGATCGAAGCGACTGCAAACAGAACGACTGCTTCGAAGAAGGTGTCGTACAGTAAAGCGCATTTAGGAACGTGTAACGTAACAACACCTTTCGCAACAACGTACTCCAAGTCTCCTGCACAAGAGAAATCCTTCGTGGTTGCACATCGGCGCAGAGACCGGCTCACAGAGAGCCGATTTTCGGACCATCATTTCTGTCGGCAAATCTTTGGGACTGAGATCGGTGGAAAAACAGAAGCACCTGCTGCTCTTCCAGCTTCACGACAGTTCGAACGTCTTCACTGGAAGTCGACAATAGAAGACTGTCTTAAGAGCACGCGGAAGTGGCACAAGAGTTCGAAGACGTCTCGCCACCACGCCACATGGAAGCGAGCGCGGGCTTTCGCATCGGCTTCCCATACGCCCTGCACGCTCCGGGTCTTTACGGCCCGTCGTCCTTCGGCAGCCCGCTGTCCGCGGACTCCGCGACCGCCGCCGTTCTTCGAGGCAGCGGCGGCCGTGGCGGCGCCTCGCCTCCTGCCAGCGGAACGACGCGGGCCGAAGTGGCGGACCTCGGTGGGGGCGAGGATCTGCGCAGCGACGACGAGTCCCCGGGACCCGTCCACAGGATGGGTCTGCCACCGACCAGTTCCCCGTGCTTCGGCGGTGAGTGTGAAGACGTGCGCTCACGATGTCGGTCTACATACAGATGACGAACAAGCAAAGAAACGAGATGGCCAACAGTCAGCGAGCAGCCTCAGATTGGCGCTAATGCTTCGGCTAGGGCAGTAGTCTTCGTCAAGCACTCGTGTTCGTTGAGGGCTCTGACGAAGGAAACTCCCTTTGCCGAGACGATGGAGCCAGCTTGAAGCTTCCCTCGTTCGACTACTGTCCATTAGTTGGCCTTCATCTCCCTGTAGACCGTATGTGTCTTGATGTTGTTGAGTTAAAAAAAAAGGATTAGCGCACAGAGGAAACACGGAGGAAAAGAAGCAAGAACAGGAGTACGGTGTCATGCATGTTTTTTGTGTGTTCGTGACATGTCGAGGTGAAATTATCACAAGAACACTTGTAGCAAATGGACTTGTTGATTGGACACACTTGACTGCCCTTTTACGTTATGGAGAAAATGGATAATTCGGTGTGGGTTCGCAGTGGATTTATATTACTTGGCTTCTTTCCATGTGTGAAACATGTTAATCTTTCGAAGATTTAAAGAAATCTCAGTGAGTCACGTAGGCACACTTTTGTGTCCATGCAAATTACCATACCAACCAATGCACTACTACCGTTCTTTCCAAAGGACAGCATGGAAATTTTCATTTTCGTTCAAATCAGCGTCGACATAACAAACTTCAATGCTGCGATTGGCTATTTTAACCACTTTTTCTCGGAAAAGCACGGTACTGTTGAAGTGTAAGTACCACCGTGTCTCGCTTTCGTAACAACGTAGAACCTGTGTGACTAATGTTCTAATTTGTCAGTAAGACAATCACAAACACAGCAGGGTGATGTTCAATCCGAACGCCGCTTGCAAGCCTTTATATTGAGCGCCTAAGACGTGTATCTTTCTGGCGTAGTGTCCGTACACCCGTCCGCCTTGGCCGCAGAGATGTCGCCCACGCAAGGCCACCACACGCTGCAGAGGCAAATGCACCCGCACTCTCAACACCACTTGCACCCAGGTAAGTCTAACAGCTAGAGGCGGTAAGAAAATACGTGTTTCTGAGATAGACCTTTTGCTAGCGATCACAAGGCATGCTTCCTACTATCTGCTCTGGTTTGTGCCATTTTATTTGAGGCTCCTTGTGTGTCAAATTTCTAGTTACGTAGAACACACAGACAAAAAAAAAATACGGCAGGGAAATGACGCAAAGGGAGTTACAGCCCTCATTCGTCAAGTACATCAAATCAACTTAGTTAAAACAACTCTTTATCAAAAAAAGAAAAACACGTTTGCGCCACATGCCCTGTATCACTTATCGTATATGATAAAACGGTGGTTCAGTACGAAAGCCTGCATGATGCCACAGAAACTCACATGACCGTACGGAATCGCGGTACGCGGCCACGTATTTTTTTCATAAGGCGACAGTTACGAATATTTAGGTCATATGGTGAAAAATTCAGAAAGTTGGGCTTGGCCGGGCAGTTGGCCTGCAAGGCACAATTCCTCCGAAAGCGGTTGTGCAAGTCCCCTCAATATGCCAGATAGCTCAGGAAACAAAGATGCTTCACCAAACAGCATGGCGCTCCATACGAGTTCACGGCGTCGCCGTGCTGTCACGGTTTCGCAGCGCATGCGCCGCCCGTGCGCCGACTGCCGGAAGTCATGTGATCTGCAACTGGAACAGGCCGGATTCGAGAAGGTTGATTACCTGGACGCGAGCTGTGTTCTCCCACACCCAGTCATGAGGGTCAAGCAACTTGCTGAGTTTGGGGGGCACGGCACAGTGAAATCGCAAAGAAATCGACACCACGGGGTTTTCGATTGGGTACAAACACTCGCGGTTGTCGCTGCCGGCCCTCCCCATCACGGCAGCGTTGTGACAACGGTCATCGAGTGAACTGTAGTTATACTGATCCGCGTATAAGTTGTCGATGTTTTCGGTGACCGTATTATCACGAGCCAACCTCTGTTACCACCTTATTGCTCAGCACCAGACTCGCCTTTCTGTATCGGAAGTTTCTCGAATGGTACCGCTAGTTCTACCCGTTGTCTGTTGTCACCGAAGATTGCGTAATCAGACTGTGTACGTGACACGAATCGTGTAGCACTATCTGGGAGGCACGACCCGCCGTGGTTGCTCAGTGGCTATGGTGTTGGGCTGCTGAGCACGAGGTCGCGGGATCGAATCACGGCCACGGCGGCCGCATTTCCATGGGGGCGAAATGCGAAAACACCCGTGTGCTTAGATTTAGGTGCACGTTAAAGAACCCCAGGTGGTCGAAATTTCCGGAGTCCTCCACTACGGCGTGCCTCATAATCAGAAAGTGGTTTTGGCACGTTAAACCCCATAATTAAATTAATTATCTGGGAGGCACGGGGGCACAAGAGATTACAAGTGGTACCGTCGATTGGCCACGTATAAAAACCGACGCGCTTTACCTGCAGATTAGATTTTCGAGGATCGATGAGTGTGGCCACCGCTATCGTTGCGATGAGAGTTGCTTTTTCGCTGGGAACAGGTTCGTCCAATAGATAGCTATTTTTGTGACTTGCATATAGTGCCACTGTGCTTCTTCACTGTCAATACGACGTGACAATATGTCTTCGGGCTGGGCATGGCACCACGCATGTGTACTTGGCAAGCGAATGTTTATAATCATCATACCTTGGTTGTGAAGCAGTGCACTGACAAGGACAAGGCGAAGACACACAAGAACACACGACACTCACTGTACTCGCAACTGTTGCGAGTGCAGCGACTAGCCCAACTTTCCTAACTATCCCACTTTCAATCTAACTAACCCAATCACCAACTGGCCCAACTTTACCACATTAGTCAATGTATATACAGCAAGTTATTCTGCCCATTACACTATACGAGCGTGGCGTCGAGGGATAGTTGGCCATTCGGGCGAAACAGCGTGTATCCGGTTCGGGGACCTGCTTCTGTTCGCAGGCTCCGTCGTCTCCGTCGGAGCACGACCCTCCCTCGCAGCCGTCACAGCGGCCGTATCGGCGGCCCCGCCCCAGCCGGCGCCCAGCCTGGCCAGTCTGCCGGGCCACCACGGTGAGCCGCAGCGGCACCACCACCCGCCGCGTGCCCCGTCGACCCCCGAGCCTCCGGCGCCGCCCGCGAGCCAGGCGGCCATGATGGCCGGGGGCCGCAAGCACCGGCACGCCAAGACCATGCGGCTGAGCATCAACGCGCGCGAGCGAAGGCGTATGCACGACTTGAACGACGCGCTCGACGAGCTGCGCTCCGTCATCCCGTACGCGCACAGCCCGTCCGTGCGCAAGCTCTCCAAGATCGCCACGCTCCTGCTCGCCAAGAACTACATTCTCATGCAGGCGAGTGTCAATGTCTGTCTGTCTCTCTACTGGCAGGTCCATCCATCAGTGTGTCCGAGCGTTTGCGCTTTGATGTTCTGACGGCAACGTCTACTCTCCCGTCGGCCGGGCCAGCATGCCGACCAGGGGAGGTATCCTGCAGGAGTCCACCTAGTGGACTGTCCATTTCGGCCGCTGCTGATTGGCTCGTGCCTCTTGTCTTCTGCTCTCTCGCACAGCTGCATCCAATCAGCAGCAGCCGAAATGGACAGTCCACTAGGTGGACTCTTGCAGAATACCCCCCCAGGCCATACCAGGCCAGCATGGCGACGGAGCGAGTGCACTTCACGTGCCCGTGTAATTTCTATTTCAATGAAACACTCCGGGGGATATCACGTGACCCTGCAGGACTGAGCCGCAGATGGCGATATTTTGGTGAAGCTCGCCTAGACAGAACTTACGCAGCAGTTCGCATGTGATATCGGACTCACACGAAGATACGAAATGCACCGGGGCGCACTGCCAGTTCTGGGGCATCTTGTGAAATTGATAATCAGGCTTCGGCTTAGAACGTCCAGGGTGGGCGAATATTCAAATTTTCCGGACGCGATTAGATTAACTCATTCCTGTTGTATTCGAGAATGAACTAAACGAAATTGACGAATATTCGTTTTTTGTTCTAATATGAAGGTTAAAAAATTTAATTATGGGATTTGCGAAACTTGCGAAAACCACTTTGTTATTACGAGGCACGCCGTAGTGGAGGACTTCGGAAATTTTGACCACGTGGGGTTCTTTAACGTGCACATAAATCTAAGTACACAGGTGTTTTCGCATTTCGCCCTTATCGAAATGCGGCCGCCGTGGCCGGGATTTCATCCCGCGACCTCGTGATCAGCAGCCCAACACCATAGCCACTGAGCAACCACGGCGGGTGTATATGAAGGCTATACACTTATCGGAGTCTCGGGGAAGAAAGAACACTGCAAGTGGGAGCTGTTCCGATTGATCCTGCTCCGCAGGAGAGCCGCAGTTGCTGAACAGACACACCAGGTCCTGTGTCAACGCGCGGTCAGATGAGTTCTGCTCAAACCCTTCCGGTCATAAAATGGGAATGTCTCGCTTTTAAGCAGCGTACGTGTCTTTTTGTCTCGATTCATGGGAAGTGAATAATTATCTCACCGCTCCCGCTATGTTGGCATCCCATTAAAACACTGTATGATAGTGTAGAATGACTTACCTCCTACGTGCACCATAAATGTCATTGCCCTGATGCACCAGATGACTGACGGACACCCAATTATGAACGGCATTACACGATCTATGAAATAATACAAATAAGCCTTTGGAATTTGGCAAAACCCAAATTAACTGCACGGAGTCTTTAAATTTCGCTTTGTTCAGAAATACTAAAATATTAGATATTTGGTTACATGTTCGGAGGTTGATCTGAGACATTTGATCCGATCAAGAGGCTTCAATATTCGAGCACACATATAATCAGAAAGCTAACTACTGTTATCTTTCCTTTGCCAGAAACCTTGACACCACCCACGTTTTAACTCGCATATATGGTGTTAATAGCGTGGCGGTCATGCCGCGTTTCTGACTATTGATATTACTTCCGGCGCTTGCAGTCAGCGCAAGCACAGCCTTCGATATATGTTTTACAGCGAAGCTATTCGCCTTTAGTTGGTCGGGATGTTTTTGTCTGTGCCCACCCAAAAATAAACCGCAGCTGGAGGGGTCTGTGTTTGAATTTAGCGTCACAGAACTGTTTTCTCGTATATTCTAATTGCAATGCGATGCTATCATGCCTGCAGGTTGTCTGTAAGTTGTACTTTGCAAATTTTCTGACGCATTTTACTTGGAGAAATACAACTAGTTCAATGACACACTTCCGCTAGACGGAGGGCCTGCGAGAATGAGATGCATGCTGCAATTCCACGCTTGCGTACGCGCCTGACAAACGTGTGCACGTGATGTATCCTTCACGCATGTGCTGCGACCGTAATCGACATCACGGCAAACACTGTCCAAAAACGGTACGCCAACTAGAGGCGGTGGGCACTCGGACAGATTTGAAACGGCAACAGGAAAAAGGCTTTGTCTTTCAGTTCCAGCGTAACATTTTTATGTTTTCTCGTATATTCCAATAACAATCCGAAGCTACCACGTCTGCAGCTTGTGCTTTACGAATTTTGTGACGCATTCAACTTTGAGAAATTGACTCAGTTCAATAACGCACTCGCGCCACACGGAGGGCCTACAATAATGAGGAAGTATGCCGCACTACCGGCACATGTGCGTGAGCGCGTGACGAACGCGTGCGCGTGATGTATCTGTTCTTGATGCTAGGGCTCTCTGCCCTTTGCATCTGTCGCACAGCGTGTGCTGCGACCATGATCGCTATCACGGCAAACACTGTCCAAAAACTTGCACGTTATGAAGAAGGATGACCAGCGAAGCTGTCTATGTGAGCCCCTTAATGGTTGCGGGTCGGCCATTAAGTTTGAAGTTTGCTTCCCGCTTCTTCATCAGCAAATCCTTGGCGCCTTGACATCCACGTTCTACACGACGCGCACTCGCGCTCTTGTTTGTCAAGAGTCTTGCGCGCTTCTTTTTCTAGATCTGACCCAGAATCATGGGACGCGCTCAAGGTCTAGTGGCGTCTGCATTGTTCAGTTGAAGGTCGTGTACTCAACGACGCACGTCAGAAGAACTGGCGGATACTGCCATGAAGCTCCGTATTGCCCTTCGGGTCAATCAACTGACTCCGCTGATGCGGTCATGGCAGCGCGAGCTACGGAGGTGTTTACAACGCCTCATCGCAGCGTCGTCTTTGTCATCTGCTGCTTGACTATGCAGATGTAATCCACAACCTGAAGACGTAAGCGCACACTCTGAAGTTCTGCGCTTTGCAAGAAACTCTTTTTAGACGGCCGAATGTACTCGGTTCTGTGGCCCCAAGAGCACTTCCTGTTAGGTCGCCTCCCACGCATGATTGTTCGCTCTTTGTAACGCATTCTGAAAACATGGCGCGTACGAATATGCGAATGGATCATGGTAACGTCGAAATGCATTGTGAGTTGCCTGAGGTTCCACGTGAAATCGCTGAACGTCTTCGTGCACGAACGTCAGCTGACGAAGTGAAAGCAGCATTATCTTCCATGAAGCGTGGCTCGGACCCAGGGCCGGACAGGCTACCCGTAGATTTTTGTCTAACATTCTGGGAAGATATTGGTGCCACTTTCGTGTTGTTATCAGCCGCTGCTTTGAGAACCTTGAATTCCCGTCTAGTTTTCGCGACGGTCGTATTGTGCTGATACCTAAGCACGATTCATCATCAGTTCGTCCTGAGGTATGGAGGCCAATCACGCTTCTCAACGTTGACTACAAAACCTTCACAGCTATTCTCACCCGACGCTTGGGAAGCCTGATGTCTTCCTTAATAGGACACCATCAGGCATGCCAGTCCCTGACAGAGAGATACAGTCTTTCTTTCGTTACGCGTGACGTAATGACATACACGCTGACCAGGTCAGCACGTGGTCTCTTAGTTCCCCTAGATCAAGAAAAGGCATTCGATCGCCTTGAACACAGATACATATTTAATGTACTGACCTCGTTCACCTTTTCATCAAATTTTGTTGAACTTATTAGGACTGCCTATAAAAATGTCCGAAGTACATTTTTTCTTGATGGTTGGGAAAGTGCGCCCTTTCCCGTTACTCGTGGTGTTCGTCAAGGGTGCCCTCTATTCCCAGTACTCTTTGTGCTCAGCCTTGAGTCATTTCTACGCTCAGTACTGAGAGACCCTTACGTGTGTGGTCTCCCTCTGCCTGGTAGCGGCGTTGTGAAGGTGGCAGTCTTCGCCGATGACCCCACATTGTATGTCAAGAATGAAGATAGCTTATCCCGCAGCCTTCGAATATTCACTGTGTACGGAAATATTTCAGGTGCTGCGCTAAAGTTTTCAAAATGTCGTTATTTGTTCATTGGTTCCCCACAGACACGCTTAAGCCCCGTTTTCCGTGTTCAAAAGAGCGACTCTATTCATATATTAGGTCTTGATTACACCTATGATGGCATATCAGACTCTGTGTGGCTCTAAATTCTTGAAGACGAAAGACGAAATATTCAAGATGTTCAAGGGTATGATTTGCCCCTATTAGAGAGAAAGTACTTAGCACAGCGTGTACTTTGCGGCCGAGTGTGGTACGTTTGTCACGTTCTACAGCCACCATTACGGGTTACTATAGGTCCTTGCAGTCCCTTCTTGGTTCCTTCTTCTGGTCGGGCAGTACAGAACTGGTCTGTCGTGCGGCGCTTGCGCAACCACATTCTCGCGGTGGGTTCGCGTTCCCAACCGTGTCTGTCCGCTGCCGGCCGCTTGCCCTGCGATTTCTGCTCCGTCTGTTACAGCATGATCAGTGTCCTGCGTGTGAACTCGCCTACTATTTCCTTGGCACAAAACTTCGTTAGATGTTACCAGGCGTGCACACAAATCGTGGTCTACAAGTGTTAAACGCACATACATTTTACTCTACGGCCGTGGCATATTATCGCCACATACAACATGTATGTCCTGATGTAGGCGGTCTCGAAAACCATGTTGTTGATACAATGTCAGCCTTACTGCTTCCTCTAGTTCCTCCAGCACGCCGCGCACATTCCATTAATGTGTTGCGGGATGCAATGACAGCGTCATTTCTGCCTGGCCACCTGCACGACTTCATGTGGCGTCTAGGGTGGCAAATGCTTCCAACTCGTGACAGCCTAGAGCTGTGGGGTGTTGTCCCATCTTAGCTGTGTCCCAACTGCCCCCTTCAGGAATCCATGAAACATGTGCGGCTGCAATGTGTCGCTGCCTGGGTGTTTTGGAGAGCCGTGCATACTGGTTTCCGTGGCCTTGGAATTACCCACTTTATCACATCTGGTCGCTGCTCACGTGGCCGCTTTGAGTGGCCACGGGGGCTATGGCGTAACCGGTGCGAGGCAGTTGCTGCGGAGCATCGTCGCCCTGCTCTGTTTCCACTTCTGGGGAGGCTCTACTCTGAGCTACTGTCGTTTGTGCCAGAGGAGTTGTTCTTCCTTGGGAAAGAAGAGTTCCTTCGACAGTGGTCGTGCCATTTCCTGTCGGTTGCTGATGGACGCGTACAGCTTAATATTCGACCAGTCTGGTTCTCGTAGCCAGGACGTCAGAAGTGTTCATTGAATGTGCGCAGAATGTAAGTGCCTGCAACTTCTGTGTGTGCGTGTTCTCTTATACATGATCCCTTTTGTATATACACATCTCATAGCATCCCTTCAAAATTATGTAGTGTCTGTGTCATATCATCATTGTATATAACCATTGTGTACACTCTATATATTGAACATCATTTTATACATGTGACAATTAGTTCATGTTTAACTGTGCTTTTCCATGGGTCTATCTTGTTATATGTTAATGAGTGAGGAGTCGGACAGTACTTTGAGAACGTGCCATGTATACAATACTTCGTTTCTTGCGTATGTTATCGTCCTGGTGCCATCTTGCCGTGATGGTACCGTCCGTACGTCCGTACACGTAACGTCCGTACGTAACGTAACGTCCGTACATCCACTTTCGCAAGGTGGAATCTAGGCGGATTTTCTTTTAGAGCGCAGTTCTTAGGCGCCAGTTCCTGAGTTGAGCGTCGGCGTAAGCGCGCGAATGCGCTCGTACCACTGCTCGCGCGTTCGTCGTCGTCTTCCACAGCTGGCTCCGAAGCCGCTCATCAAGCCGGCGTTCCCATACGGCCCCTCCCTCAGCGAAGGTGGTAACGGCACTGGCCCACTGCCAGTCGGTGCGGTGATTTCGGTCTCAAATTTCTTGCCTCGATACATCGCTAAATGGAAACGCGTATACAGTTGCACTCAAATTTCGCATTAGAGATTTTCAGTGTCGAACGCACGCACTGGACACACCTTTTAGTCAACCAGCTGGACCTGCGGAGCCGGCGTGGGGCCGGGTAAGCGTGCTCGTCTAGCACCTCGGAGGTCCAGATTCGATTCCCACCCGGAACAAAATTTACTAAATTTTCATTTCCAAGGCAATCATTTACTTTGTTTATACAGGGACCTCCCCGAGAAATTTGAACGTCTCTCGAAGCATTTCTTTTTTCACGTTTTGCGCCGTCGGCCGTTTTCGGTACCACAAGTTGATCACGCCGCCAACTAGGACGCATTTTCGTGGAATGGTGTCATATAATGCTCTCGCATTAAATTACATCCGTTCGCTCCGCGGTAGGAATAAGCAGCTGATGCGTCTGTGAAAAGAGGAACATCGCTTGCGAGATAATTTGCACGTTGGGGGGCCCACGTACAACAATCGCGTGTATCAATTCAGGTGCATATACACTCACAAGGGCACGGCCTCACACCGTTCCGTTGGAGCCAGATGATTTACTCAGTACTATGTACTTGCCATCGCACACATCCTACCTAGTTTCACTAAGCGCGGGCAATAAGTTTTTCTTCAGCAATCACCAAGAATTTGCACTACATCATTGCGCAAGATCACGTAGTCAATAAATTCGGAGGCTACGTGTGCCTTTTATTCTAATATCTTGAAGACGAGCTTCGTACTTAGAGAAAGTGAGCTCCTGTGCTTCCATTTCCACACCGCAGTTAGGAAAGAGGCGGCAAAAACGAAGAAGGGCGTCGTTTGACGCAAAAAAAACCACGGTGCCCAGCTAAAAGTCGCTACGTAGACATTGTTCGTGCTCGAAAGCGTCGATATCGAAATCGATGAACAGTTAAAAACACGTTTTCCCGCTGATGATTGCCGTGACCAAAAACAAATTAAAATGCTAAACAGGCAGTGTTACAAAAAGCTCTGAATATGACTGTCGAAGTAGCAATGACCGAGTAGCACTAATTCCGCCTTATACACCGCTTGGTGTCGATAACGGTGCCTGACGCTCGGTACACAAATTGGTCAACATGGTTTGGCGCGCGGCATGACAACGTGGCCAAGACGGATCGACAAAAACGAAATCGCAACCGCGTGACGACGACCTGATGGCTGCGGGCCTGCGTTTTAGACGCAAGCGTAGATGCCCCCTCTGTCAAATCATTGAGAGAGAGGGACAACTAAACTTTATCGGAGGCGTACATTAGCAGTCGAGACTCATGGCAGAGCAGCTAGCGTGGAGGTCACGTGCCCGAGACGCGGTTAGCCCACTCTTCCAGCACGACTTCGCATTCTGGGTCATCCGTCTTGATCACCCGCTCGTAGGCCTCGAGCGTGGGTGCTTGCCCAAGAACTGTCCTTGGCGTGGGGTTGGATGGGCACCCCCAAAGTATGTGATCTTGATCTGCGGTTAGTGCTTCGCAGTGCCTGCAGTTACAAGTTTGAACGCTTGCTTGGAAATTTCAGCCAACCTTTTGGGGCTTAGCACCAATCGTGTCTGTACCCGCCGCTGAGTCGTGACGTGTTCCCGGGGGAAAGTCGTTCTCGCGAACGGATACACGCTCTGCGCGAATCCTCGTAGAGTAGCACGAATTCGTGATTTGCGAGGATGGTTTGAAGCCGGCCATCCGGGTCTAGCGATCCCACCTCCTGGTTATCTGCTGCTCGGACGGCTTGGCGAGCTGCTTCGTTATCCGGGTTGCCGGCATGACCTAGTACCCACACTAGATGGATAGTGTCCTGGAGTTTGAGAAATCTGCTTGCAATGAGGCCGATTGCCCCGATAGAGTAGCTTGTTATGGTCGGTTTAGAGTCTTGCGCAACAAATTCAATGACCAGCTTATGTTTGTCGCGGCAGTGGAAGCGAGCGCCGGCGGAGGAAGGCGCCTGGAGGTAGAGGAAAGAATGGCCGCGTTCGCGCGCTCTTTCCGTTTGCGTTTCGACGTCGCGGAGCTCGTTGTGCGTGTTCGCGGCGTCCATACGCTTTCGCGTAACTCGTGATCAAGAAGTGGAACGCCACTGACTTTTTACCTCTCTCGTTGGACCCAGTCACCCAGTCTCTATCTATCTTTCAATTAAAATATATCTCGGGTTTTGATATACTACCATGCCAGACTAAGTTCCTGCTCGTGCTTTTTTTCTAGTGCCTGTTTGACGGCTTCAATTTTCACAACTTTCGCTCCGAACCCGTCCTTCTTCGCAGGCCAACGCCCTGGAGGAACTGCGTCGCATCATCGCGTACATGAACCAGGCCGGAGGCGTGGCCATCCCAGCCGCTGCCGCAGGTCCCCTGGCGGCTTGCTGCCCCATGCCAACACAGGTGGCCTCGGTCCAGAACCACGGCGGGGAAACCGGAAGAGGAAGCAAGTTCCAGGGAACCCCTAGTTCCGGTCTCTTCTCGCCATTCGCCCCCACGCTAAACGGCGGAAGCCCAACGGACTCCGGAGGCGGGACCAGTGACGGCAAACCGTGACGTAGGCGGACGCGTCAGCGACCTTGACTAAGTCATTTGTGCGTGCGCCTCGCGTGGTGGGATTCGCCGCGGTTCACGTGACGTGGAACATGCGAAGAAGAACAGTGGCGCCGCCTACGGCCAAGTTCCCCGGTGGACTCGTTGACGATTGCGCATGCGCCATTCCTCGATGCGTGTAGTATTCCAGGAGGACAAGCGTGCTTAAAGAACAGATGCTGGGACATTGAACATATGAGCCGTGGTATTGTTTTCCTTGGCTCACGTGACCAGTGAAAAACGTGCGCGCAGCGTTCTTCGAAGCCGTCTTCGCAAAAATGACAGCGTTTCGTGGAGCACAGACCGGAGCTAGACAAGGCCCTTGCCAAGACATGGACTTATCACGGTGTTGTTCAAAACGCGGTTCCGTCACGTTAGGACCAGGTGTAGGCGCTGGAGGGCTTAGGTTTAACTATAACCGAGATGCACACAACACATACAAACACAGACACACGCAAAAAGAACAGGCGGTTCGGCAGTGCTCTTAGAGGTCATTCGTCACGCTGTATGAACCATGCGATAAATATTTAAGGTCTTCTGTTTCGGATGCTATTATTCTACGAGAGCGGTTTCAAGCACGCTACACAAAAACATTCGTTACAGATCGTCCTAACAAACTTCCACGTTAGTGGCCCTCTTTTCAATGCGCGAGCGGGGAGTCAGTCGCGCAAGTGAACCGTCACGAAAGCGGCAATCTTTAGCCTACTCTCGCCGACAATGAAGTGTTTCGTGTTACTCTTGTTCAGCTACATCCGTTGGTAAATGCGATTTTAACAAATGCAAGCAGTTGTTGATTTAAGGACATTGAGTAGACGAACACAGAAGAATGGGTGCATAAAATGAACGTAGATGAAAATAAAGTTTTGCTAACGAGCACCAATGGCGACATAAATTATATAACGAGTGTTTGGGTTAAGAGTTGGTTAAATTAGGACGTCTGCTTTAGGTAAAACGTTGAACCGATTTTATAGCCGCACGTAATCTGCTCCAGAATACTTGATCATAGATTTAAACCCGAAGCAACGAAATATTGCAAGTACATCCGCATTTTTATTGATGTGTAAGCTCAGTGCGCAAAGCCAAAAAGTGTCGCGATTGATTAGCAAAACGTGAACGTCTACTTACAAATTAAGCCCGGATTGCGAGGAGGTTCGATCGAATGCAGGTATTGTGTTCGCGTAACCTGCCCTAAAAAGGCCGGAACATATTTTGCTAAGCTGATCTCATAATGTGGTTTCGAATACCACGCGGTGATCCATGCAGGCAGCCTTAACCAGATAATATGAGTCCACACGTCTTATTTGATAGAAGCGTGATTAATTGTCTTCTATTATGAAGCTTCCTCCGGTTACAAAATCGCCCGAACAGATTACGATCAAAGAAAGGTTACTGAAGAGTTCAAGCTATATTCCCGTAACTGCTGTAGCGAAAATATCGACGGAATAATAGACGTCACGCATAACTTTTTAATGCGTTTCAATTGGTGAATGCACTAAATTGACGCGATTCGAAGGTTCCGTAAAAATCTTGTTCGTCTATTTTCCTAGAAATCACTTTCTCATCTTGTGCCAAGACTGCGATGCTTACTTTTTTTCTATTCTTCTTCCTTGCAACCTGCCTGCTTGTATATATACGAGCGAGGGTGCCGCTTGATTCTCTTTTTTTCCTCGAGTGTTCATCATCGCCTAACTATTCGGAGAATAAAACTCCGTGAATGGACTTTCCTGACACGCGGTGATCGCGATATGAGCGCGAGCGCGCGAGATTTGTGCATAAAAGACTTGAAGAGTCGACGTCAACTTATCTGTCTGGGACTCAATTTTCTCTTGCAAGTGGACCACGGCGCTATAACCCCATTTGGGGAGGACACTATGCCGTCTGGCGCGGCCAGGCGAAGTCGCTAACGTCATGGGCAACGTAAGACGTAAGGCGCTGGAATTCTGCAGGTGAATCACCCCTCACCCCACATCACTCCATCGCCCCACGAGTGTATCACCCCTCGTCACACCACACGTGATGGTGAACATCACCCCTAGAAGTGTAAATAAAGCAGGAGCGCAATGAGCTGGGCCCGCTATCACTGCCTCCAACCTTTCCTCACCGCATCATCGCTATTTGCGAGCCTATGCTCGGCTCAATGGTGCTGTGATTGGCAGATCAGCCAACTTGTGTAAGAGAACCTGATACGCTAGATACGATAATACTGTGAAAAAAAAAAGCCTATTTCCAGTGTTTCGCGTACCTCCTATCGGTGGTGGCCAAATCCACGTCCCAGGAAAGGCTTCCTCCGAGTAACAGACACAGATATTGAAGGCTATGCTTTTGCCAAGTGCATGCGCTGAAAGAGATTGCTGGAGCCGGAAATCGCGTCAAGGCGGCCACGTTACGGACACCTATAGTAACACAGTTTACGAGTTGGTTTAAGCATCAGCGTGTACTCGGCATTGAACTTCATATTTTTTTGGTGACAAGCTAATCATGAAGTCGCAAATGCACGTATGTGGAACTCAAAAGAACTTGTACTGATGCGCCAGCCGTTCATTCATTACTGTGACATCATGGCGGATGCGAACTTTAAATATCGTCGCCTCTCTGGGGACTATGTTGCGAAGCGCGGAGAGTCGCCAAATAAGTGCACTGCGGCTTCTCCGGTGGAGCTTGGCCTAAGGTCTCTTGCATGCAAAAATGAATTGAATTTTATTCTTCAACAAAGTTTGCGGGGATGACCAGGCGAAAAATCTGCAGGTTGCATCTTGAGTGGAACATCCGATTCTTGCGTGCGTAGGTAGGGAGCCTTGCGTGCTGCTCTCGCGGTTCTCGTTTGTTCGGGAGAGCGCGAGACAAAACAGTTTTCCAAAATGGCAGCTCCAAACGCGACCAGCGGAAGGCTGTAGCTTTCAATGGCCTATGATTTGGCTTTGCTGCGTGAAGCGAACGCGCAGAAGCCATTCCCAGATCCTGCCCGGTGGGAATGCATATAAAAAATAGGTACTTTGTCTTTGAGAAAGTGTTGAGTGTGTGCTGTTTGCGCGAAAGGCTCGACCTGCTTTTGGAGCAGTTCATCGCAAATGACGTGCCAGCTCGGAAAGCCAGCACTCGGTTTTTAAAGCGAAAGCTTTACTGGCCGCGAACTTGCGATTTCGCCGTGGCTGTGCTCCGAGGAGGCACATGACGTCACACCGCGTTCTTCGTCGTTGCGTTCGCCTCCGCTCGCTTCGCCAGCTGCGTCGCACGCCTGATAACAATGTCGGGGGATTGAAAAAGGAGAGCTCGCGTGCGCCGCAACCACAGTTGAGGCGGCAGTATGGACGGGGACAATTCTGATAAGCAGGAGGAGGCCTGGAATCGACTTCGGAACGAGATGAAAAGAAAACGAATCGCCCAGGAAACAGACGAACAGCGCGCCGAACGACTTGCTAAACGACGCAACATAGCTAGACAACCAAACTAACCTCGACTTGCAATCAAGATTAACCAAGGCTAACCATGCTGTGCCTTAGCTTTCGCTACGTATATCCTGGCATAGCCATGCTAAGCCACTGCCAATTTTTTATTTTTTCGCGATATGATTCGTGAGTTTCATCCGATGTGAAAGTAGAGTCTCTTAAACGCCTAAATATTAAAAAAATTAAATTATGGGGTTTAACGTGCCAAAACCACTTTCTGATTATGAGGCACGCCGTAGTGGAGGACTCCGGAAATTTCTACCACCTGAGGTTCTTTAACGTGCACCTAATTCTAAGTACACGGGTGTTTTCGCATTTCGCCCCCATCGAAATGCGGCCGCCGCGGTGGGGATTCGATCCCGCGACCTCGTGCTCAGCAGCCCAACACCATAGCCACTGAGCTACCACGGCGGGTACGCCTAAATATAGTTCGACGAAGTGGGAACGCGCCCACACGTTACATCACGGTGGCGAGATCAACAGCGTCTAATTCGACCGACGGTTCGACGTACTGGCGGACGAGGCCAATGCACTCCGACGCGCCCGGCGTCTAAAGCTCGCCCTCTTACGTAAGTACGTAGGCATTTCAGAGTACTAAAAGCCCTCACGCGACACGTGCTCCTACGTCCCGCAAAGCACTTGCGTGCTGCTGCGTACGTATCGTCATGACGCAGTACTAAGACTGTCTATTAGTGGACAACCGAAGAAGCTTTCGTTACGTTCCACTTGCTGCCTCCAACGATTGAAAAGGAACTTACAACGTATCCATGCCAGCGTTGCCATCTTGTTTGTAATCCTCTGACTTAGTAAGCGCTAGTTTGTTGCAGTATCGGGTCACAGATAATCCTCATATCGAGCTGCCTGCCTCGAAATGAAGGTTTGATCGGTTACTTTTATCCCGAAGAATGACAGTTCAGTGTGCGAGTTTATTAGGCAAAAGAAAGCAACAACAATGTAGAATGCCTGCCATCACGAATTTCGACAAAGTGAGAGATAAAACGCCGAACGGAATAAATTCATCTTAAACACAGACCCAAACACACGCATGTTTGATCAAGCACCTATTCGTAGTAATTTTGACTTATTACGCCTACATGCGGTGCTACAGGCATTTCCGCCATGTTGGGCCCAGTAGAAAGTGTTTACATTGCTTTTGCCGTATAAAAAACGCGTGGTCCTAGCTGGCTTAGTCGCATCCTGCTGAAGATGGTAACTTTGTCCCTTCACTTTCTTCGGCAATGTTCACCAGTAAGTGTAGTTAGAACATACTTGCCTAAATATGATTTTGATTGCTCAAAATCGGGGTCTGATTTAACGTCCCGAAGCGATGCTGCGACTACCAAAGATGTCATAGTCGAGGACTCCGGCGTAGTTTTGAACATCTGTATTCTGTTTTTTTAACTCCACGCAAAGCATGGTAGACGAGTGTTCTTGGGTTCTACGCCATCTGAATATTTCCACCGCAGTCAGAATTCGAACCTATGGCGTCGTGCTTGGCAGCAAAACACTGCAGGGAGAATCGACATGACCTCACGCACGCAGTTCTTTTCGTGCTATTCACCACAGAGTTTGCTACAATAGTTATTAGAGGGAATTCTAGCGCAGCGATGGTTCCGCCGTCATGGGGATCATCGTTAGTACATGGATTTGTCTGATCATCGCACTTCTGTATCTTCTGGAGACGTTCTCGTGGTTTTGTTTACTACGCATTATCTGCCTTTATTGGCCTACATTTCAAAGCAATGTACACTCTCTGCAAATGCAGAAGGCAATAGGATTCCTACCACGCGCATAATCACTAGTATTTGCGGCGGTGTCGCAATTAGTAGTGACACTATAGCGGTGCAGTTCCCTCTAGTAATTGTGATGGGAAACTCTGCGATATCTGCAGCTCCCACTGTGCTGCTGAAGGTAAGAGGATCGACTAAACGCGCAGCTTTTCACCAATTTGGCTGATCGGTTTTGCGACCTTTCGTTGAAACGCAAAGGTTAGCTCCGGTCACGAAAATGTCCTCTCTTTGACTCACCTGCGACCGAGGAATGGTACAACAAACGAAGGGCGTGACGTTAGCATTAAGAAGGGATTTTTATGAAGGAAGGACCGAGCCTGTGCGCGTTACTTTGTTTTTCTTTTTTTTTTTTTGATAAGTGCTACTGCGAGTACGCTTTTCCGAGACGCGCGTCAGGTTTGCTACCCTACGCAGAAGAAGGGTTAAAAAAGATAGAAAGGGCAGGGAGGGAGGAACAATGGTACACTATCAATGCGAACAAGTGCGGTTCTTCATCACATCACGCCTATAAAATCGACGCTTGGGGGACCATAGTCCAATAATCCTTGTGTCTGAAAACGGTCCACCACTTAGTCGGTTTAACACACTCCGAAGAACGTCGCATTCTCACAAAAAAAAAAAAAAAAAAAAAAACACACGCTTTACCGCGTTTTCTACTCATGTATGAGGCCTTATTTAGAAGTGTGAGCAGCAAGAAACATTAGCCCCGAACGCACAGTCGGCGGTAGAATAAACGCTACAACGCGAGCGCCTTTGTTTCGCGCACATGATTTTATTTTGACGTATTCGACAAGCTTTTACGCATCAATAGTGTAAAGCGAAAGACATACGAAGGCGCCTGTTCTATACCCGCACGTGTTTCCATGTCTCCAGAATGCGTACGATTTAGTAAACCGCGAAGAAAAAGTTTGGCGTTTCGTTGTTGGCTATTCTGTATACGAGCTTGTTTTCACGTGTCGCCACGGCGTAGTCTCTGTGCGTGCTAGCCCCCAATCGTAGCGATCGCGCTGACGTACGTGCATCGTATTATCACCTGTGCGCATTCTCTTGCTTCTTGGGAGTGATCGTATTTCCCCCAATCATCGCTGTTATCGATTCGTTATCGGCGCAAGGCGCTCCTGTTCTGCTGTCACGTTATCTCTCTACACAGATAGCGAGGTGCCAGTAGTCGCTGCAGCTCAGTGGTAGGGCACTGGTCTTGTAAATGAGACATCGCGCCACATTCTATTACCCCATGATGGCGGACACGATGACATCAATGCAAAACATTTAGTTGTGCAACTAAATGCCCTCTTGTCGCTGATAAAGGTTTCCGTGCAGGTGATGTGTCAAGGGGAATGATAAATTCATATAGGTTTATCTTCCGAAAAATAAATCTCATGCCGTGCTATCAGTCTTCAAAAGACTGAACCCTGATGAATTTACTCATTTGTTTACCTTCTGAACACATCATCTGTGAAACGGGGTGGTAGCTGGCGCAAATAATCTTAGAATTCCTATATTTTTGCGGTGTGTGTTATCGATACTGAAGGTACGTGCTTCGTACGAAGAAATCAGCGCATATTTAAAAAATATATTTGTTATCCTTAAAAATAAAGGTTCTTTCTTTTCTGCTTGTTCTCAACTTGTCCGCAATAATTCTACAGCCGTCTTTTACTTTGTCCACCACCTGCTTCATTCATCTCTCCCCCCATCGCTCAAACCCAAGGCTACGAGCAGGGTTACTACTGAACTCATTATGCCATCTGTTGGCCAAACCTAATGCTACAGAATTTTTATTTTCTTCTAGACATTTGTCGATTGGAGGATACGCTACCACGTCTAGTCTAACGTGGTTTTTTTCGGTGTTTATCACGGGTGCTGTCTAATTACTGGTCCCGTGAAGTCTTCTGTTTTCCTGACATCTTTACGGTGCGAAACAGATTTTTTTCTTGGGTAGCATTCATATTTTTACGCCAGCACTAACGACACTAGCATTAGCGCGCAGGTACGCACTCGAACGTAATTATAAATTGAGGTCGCACTGTTCCTTGCTCGTTCATAGGGCAGCGTTGGCGAAGAAATGCACTAAAGCAAACATTGCACTATTTGGAAATATTTTCATGCGTTCAGAATTAGAGGAATCCACTGCAGATGCACGCGTAGAAAATGAAACGAAGTAGTTTGCACTTCGGCTGTGTAAGCATACCGACGTTGAAAGAATTCGACGCGACCGGAGCACGAGGACGGTGGCACTGGTCTCGAATATCGACTGTTTTCATATACGTCACAAAAGACGACAGAAGGACGACAACAAAACAGACAACTTGTAGGGCAACGCGGTTGGTTCTCCTGAATCAAATCAGCTAAATGGACGCTTTCCCATCGCCACTGCCGCAGACGCAATCGATAGCTGTAAGCCGGGAGATCATCGCCCAGCTTATCGGTAACCCCTCTTGATGGACGATGCTCGGTCTAGGGGGCCGAATTAAGTGGCGGGGTCGCGCGTCTACACTACAGAGCCTGGCAGATAGCCGGCTTCACGAGCTGTAAAAGTGCCGCAACGAGAGTAACGATGCCGCAGGTATTTGTGGACTCCGCCCGACTCTACCTCCGACAAGTGGGAGAGGACGATACGAAGTCCGCTCCTAGAAGATCAGCAATGGGCCGTCCAGCAGGCTCGCGCAGCGGCCGCCAGGTACTCCCTGTCGGTCCCTGCGTGGGAGACGCCCACTGCGCGCTGACGTGCGTCCTGCAGGACTTCTATTAAAGTTTTTCCAATCCAATCCAATCCGATAGAAAACAGGCGCGTGAGTGCGTCTGGTATCCGAAGCCATAGTGTTCCCGTTGTCTTTATTCTTTTTTTCGCTTTTTTGTTAAATGTCTATCTGACGGGAGAAAATGGGACTATATACTTCAGTTGAACCCGGTTAAAGCCCAACAGGCTTGTACACTAAAGATGCACAATGTGATATACAAAGTAAATCGATATAACTAAAATCGCTTATAGCAACATTTAAAAAAAGTGTTATGTTGCGTTAGCTATATAGGGATTAATTATGCCCAGTGGAGGAAAGAATAAAGAATTGTTGCTTATTGAAAGCAAAACTACGCGCACTGGGTAGTTATTCTTACCTGCGCCTTGAACCGTCTCTCACCCTCCCTAAGAACAGAGTTCTCGACGCGCGAGATTGCGCAGGCCGGCTCCAGTCAACTCAAGAAAGAAAATGTGACAAAACACGAAACAAAAACAGACCAATAACAAAAACTCCCCAGAACGCTGCGTTCGCTGTATGCAAGCAAGTGTGCAGCGCTGTCAGCGCTTATGCCGCATTACTAAGTACTTATGTATGTATTACTAGTACTTATGTAAGTACTTATGCCGAATGGTGCCCTTCGTTATGAGGGAGTTATTTCACGCGAGTGTCGGTCAACAAAGCTGCGCGTGCTCGATATGAGAATTCATTTTATCCGAGTTCGTTATATCCAGGATCGACTGTACGGGCAAGCGCAGTTAGAAGCTCGCAACTGAGTTTTGCTAAGTCTGTCTATCTACTCCTTTAAGCCGTCGATCGTCACCGCGAAGTGGTCGTCCGGCCACCTCCGCATCCTCAAGTTTTCCTTGACCATAGGGCGACGGAAAAGATTATTCCATGACTGGCAACACGAAGCACGAAACCTGCCTGCTTAATCCTCTGCACATACCCGCCGGTTCTGTATACTGTTTGGTCTATAAGTTTAGTTGCACCGTGTTCGAACTATTCTTATTCTTTAAAGTGAAGCTGTCCTAGCATCTCCCTCGCTCCCCCTCCCCCCCCCCCCCCCCCAAAAAAAAAAAAAGAACCTCGCCGCAGCGGCTTATCGGCCATGACGTAGTATTGCACAGTACGAGGACTCAAGTTCGATTGCAGGCCATGGAGGCCGCATTTAGGGGGGGGGGGGGGGGGGGAAGTGGAGATCAAAATAATAAAAAATTAGTATATCTGTGGTCAAAATTAATGTGGAGTCCCCAATATACGGCTTAACTCATTATCATATCGTGGTTTTGGCACCTGAGAATGCCGCGTACGCCGAAACCGAGAAGTCGCAGGTTCGAGTTTCAGCCACTTCCGCCTCGTTGAAATGGGCTAGGTATGTTTTAAAAGCCTAGAAGCGGGTCAACGAAAACACACCGGCCGAGATTTGTCCTGACCACACCCGTTATCTTAGAAAACTTTGGAAGTAAAATACAATAGCTTCCTCAAAGAAAGTTTGTTGAATACTATAGAAACTCGAAAGGAAATCATCGATGTGTCAACGAAGGGTTTTTGCAAGCCGCGTCCCTTATAAACAACGTGAGTTGGTTCGGGACAGCTGCGTACCCAGCAAGAGGCGCTACTGACGGAGCCATTGCCAGCCTCATCTGCCAGGCTAAAACTATCTGTAACATTCCCAGCACCCCCACCGCAATAACTTCCCTCAGGGAATTCATTTCGTATCCGTTCATAGTAGCTTTGGGACGCTGAATTTTGCACCCGGGTAAGGGGAGAGATGGAGAGAGAGATAAAAAGCTTTTCAACGAAATGCAAAGATTCCTGCCAGCTTGTGTTTAGTCGCCTACGTGCTGCTCTGTATTGAAAGGGCCCTAAAAGAGAGAGAGGCGAGCAATTTAAGGGGGGGGGGGCGCGTGAGAAAGGCTGACTTGGTGGCCTCCTCATATAAAATAAAGTTCGTTGCATTACATTCAAAATGAATGCGATGTAAAAAGGAAGTTTAGTCATGTTAATAGCATTTCCTAAAGATTGTCAAGCGAGCTCACGAAAGTAAGCGAGCAGCAATTGCAAAGCTTGCCGCTAGCCAGGAGGACAACGTACTGGACCTGATGTGCCTGTCAGTGTCAGTGGCGCCCGACTAAATTTGTCCATCTGGCTTTCATACAAGTTATTTCCCTTTTTTCTATAGAGTGGTGCATTGTAACAAGCTGTAGATAACTTGCAAGCATAATCTCGAATATGGAACATACTCCTTTCACTTAAGCAATGCTTCCTGTTAATGGAATCCGCAATCAAGCAAGCCTAGTCTATCGAAAGGCTGCCATCACCGATTCCGGCAGCTGCAACGAACACCCAGCTCTATATGCGAGGCTTCGCGAGCTTTAGGCAACCAGTACCGCACATGTCGTCGTCGAAGCCACTTAAACACTCCTCAGCAATAATAATAATAAAAAAAAAGCTCCGTTAATCTCCCTGCGGAAACCACAAGAGAACGAATCGGTCTCCATGTTTTACAAGGGAGCAGCTACACTGCGATAACACGAACATTAACCGAGCCAGCTGAAGAGAGTTCGGAGAGAACAGGGTGCTAATACACCGCAAGCAAAACACTGAGAAGGGTGGCACCGGGCATAGAATGTTTGAGGAAGTGGGGGGCTATACCACTTAAGAAAATGAGAGGCCCCCGAGATGCGAGGAGACAAAGAAGCAAAACGACGCGACATGTTAAAGCCAAGTAACGATCTGCAACGGAGAAGAAAACATGGCTGAAAAAGGCACTGTCGTGCACGGGAAAGAAAGCAACAACAGAAAAAACAGTGAAACTACAACTATCGGCGAACAAGAAGAAGGGAGAAACGCCGCGGGATCCCAAGGGGGAGGGGGGGGAGTCAGTCATCGGGGTGCGTGTATCAGGCAGCTTGCGAAGCACACCCAGAGGATGGCGCAGGAGGAGGGGGGGGTGGCGTACGCGGGATGTGGGGTCGCGGGTACGAGGTGGTGTAGGAGCGGCGAAAAGACAGAGAGAGATGGAGTGATAAAAAAGCCGGAGAAGAAGTCATTTCGCGGCTTTGTACGCGGGAGGCATGCTCCGCTGGCGGGCGCAAAGTGATTCGACTAACGTTTATGATCAATAATGGACAAGTGGATTTTTGTTCCCACAGAATTCGCCCGCCCGCAGACGCCGTCTGTATGTGTGTTTCGTCTTTCTCTCTGTGTGTGGCGACGGAAGAATGGGTGTTGGAGTACTCAGGAACATAGAGGAAAACGAAGTAAACAAGGGAAAAAAAAAGAAGGAGCAGCGAGTATCGCCGTCTTCGTCATCGGGAAAGGGATTTTCCCATCATCGCTAGAGGCGCCTCGGGCTCGACGCTGAACGGGAACGCAGAAAGGCTTTCGGGAAAATGGGGATGCCGTGGAGTAGGGGTCTCCGGGAAGAGGGTTTGTCGGCGAGAAATATAAGCTTGCCCGAGGGAAGGAAAGGAGGAAAAAAGGACTTTGAAGGGTGGATAAAAAAATAGAGGGGGGAGGGGGCAGTGTCTTCTTTTCCGTCCCATTTTCGCCACTTCAATGGCACTAAATGAAGGGCGAGATCAGTTCTTTCGCCCTTTTCTCTTGAGCGTTCTGTTTGTCGTAATGCATGTGCTCAGCGGAAAGGAAAAGGAAAAAAACAGACGACCGCGATGGTTCTGCTTCACGCCGGTAGATTGTTTACCGCAAGCTGATAAGTCTGAATGGTTGTGGTTAGGGTTACTGACGCTGTCAATGGCATTCCGATGAGCGATTGAATTATCTTGCTAGCCAAGCAGCGTATCTGGAAATACGGAAGCCAGTGCCAGTGGGTTGATCCCGCATTTAAATATTATTCTGGAAACAAAAATAAATTTAAAGAAGATCGAACGTTATGAATCTGCTCAACGCTGGTAGATTCTTTACCGTAAGCCTATAAGTCTCCGAATAGTTGCGGTTAGAGTTACTAGTGCTGAGCAGGTGTTCTGATAAACGAGTGAATTATGTTGCTCAGCCACGCAACGTACTTATAAATACGGAAGCCAGTGCTACTGCGTTGATCCCGCGTTCTATATTATGGGATGGATAAGACTGAAGAAATAAACGAAGTGAAAGCTACGTCAGTACACACATTAAGTGGCCGAAAAGTCAGGCACACGAGATAATTTCAGCGTGAAAGAGGACGTATTCTAGACAGAAAGCGTTGTCCCCGCTCCAGTGGCGCATTTTGAATTGAGGGAAAGGCTGAGTGTTATACACGAGTCATTCCGCAAGACGCGTACGAGAGATATCAAACTCTCGCAAACACCATTCAGGCAACCGGGGTTGCGTGTATGCGTGTGTGGTACGCAGGAATCTCGTGGTAAGCTGATTTTCGCGAACTGTGCGATCGTTCTGTAAAAGAAAAAATGATTTCCCCTTAGAGGAAGAGAAGGTTACGTTGCCATTTGGCGCGTGAAAGAGAACGCATACTGGTATTTTCATATCGTCTGAAGATTTGTTACAAGACGTGTCTGCATTTTGAGCGGAACTCTGTTCATAGATTTATCATAATTTTGTACGTGCCTTTCTTGAGGACGACTGGCCTGGGTGAACATCTGACTCTGCCCAGGCCCACCGCGCGTGTGCGAGAGCTCACCGTGGCCTCCCTACCCCTCCCCTCTCTCTCTTTCTATTCCCTCTTTCCCATGCCTCAGAGTAGGATAGCCAACCAGAGGCATTTCTGGTTAACATTCCTGCCGTCTCTCTTTATTTCCTCCTCCGCCTGCACGTGCGAAGGATCACTGACATTGTTTCGGTGATGTCAGCACTAATCAGTGGTTGGATGGGTGTAGCATATCCGAGTGCCACTATGTGCGTGCTGGACTTAGGCAATGACACCTTTCGGCAACCTAGATCTCATGATTTTAGCGAATAGCAGTACAAGTCCCATTCACACAACTATATTCGTTGTCGGTTTACATGCCTTTCTCACTGAGCGCTTGAGCACCTTCTTCGATAATTTTAGTTAAAAAATTTTACGAATTCCTTGTGCTGTCACCTGTCAAAGACGTAATTGAATAAATTTGGAGGATGCCATCGGCCGATGACCCTCCAGTAAACATTGCAACTGAATGAACATGAATATGTCCTCAAAACACACTGTAAGGATGTGCATAGAAGAGAGTGAAAAGTATGAGGCCTAGCGTGCCAGTCCTGACATTTCCCGACAATTGTCATGATTTGCGCGTTGTGTTTCAGCACACGTGTGTTTTTCAGAAAAATTATTGCGCAGCTTCCGCAGCGCCACGAAAGACAGCTTGCCAGGGTTGCACCTACTGAAAAGCAAGCTCTTGGATTCTATTTAAACAGTGCGCCCAAAAGGCAACGTGCAAGTTTTTGCTTTGTCCTTTTTCTTAGAAAGCTCTCCTGTTTACGTGCATCTCTTTTGCTTGCTGCAGCACTGGTTCCTCCATTTTAGTAGCTTTTGGTCTGGCATACGTCATTGGCTGAAAGGGCCGATCTTGACTGACACGATGCCCGGGTCATAGCATACGCTGATGAAGCGAGAAAAAAATTTAGAACGTCGACAGGGCCCGAACTTGTTACCCTCCATAGCGCCGTTCTTCTTCTTGTTGTTAATCGACAACCACCAAATGGCTGGCCTATATTCTGTCATTAAATGACAGCTCTTCAAGCTATCCTGTCTGCTCTGCGTCGAGGCCCAAAGGAGCAACTGTTGTCAGAGATTAAAACTACAGTACTATCAAGCGGTTTATAGAGGACACAACATGATATTCCAGTGGCTACAGGGCCACTGCGACATCATCGGCAATGATAGTGCTGACAAAGCTGCTTGTGAGGCGCAGGGAGAAACTTAAACCACCTTGATCTCATTGTCGAGAACGGACGCAGCGCGCCACCTCAGCCCCGGTATTGCCAATATATAATCAAATTAATGAAATTGAATACAGCTGAGTTCATTAACCAGCGCCTATACTAGCCATGCATCCGTATAGTACGATATTACAGCTTTTACCCGGTTTCACTCGACTTCAAAGAAACCTTACTATAGCAGATGTGAGTAGGCGAATTTTTTATGGACGCCTAGTCATTCCCAGGTGAAATGGCGAACACTGACAATTATAACACATAACACAAAAAAAAATCACGAGAACACCTAAGCACTTTTTTATGAGTTGTGAATACGAAAGCATCGACTTTCCGTTGAACACCGCTGATCGGTCCTTGGAGTTCTGAACTCCTCGTGGGCAAGAGAGCGCGTCGAGACGCTTGGTGCGTTTTGATTTGGCCTTACTGAGGCGCAGTTAAAACGCAGGCGAGAGCTTGCGCGGACAAGGAAGGCGTGGCTAACGCAGGCTAACGCAGGATAACGCAGGCTAACGCAGGATAACGCTGGTGACGTGGCGTCGCGGCGAGGTCCTCTCCCCTCACGTACCGCCTGGCGCGCTACTCCGGCAATACTTGTTCCCTTTCGCCTGCTCTGCTCCGTGCAGGCGCCCTTGTGGCGTGGCGTCGCAGCCAATGGGAATTTAGGTGCCGTTTCGCTGCTGCAGGCGCCGGACGCTGGCTTTCGCATCAAAATTTAACACACAACCTGTGCGGTTGCCGAGCTCAAAAAGATGAGAGGCTTGCCCTTTGGCAAGCTTTGGCGTACTCGGACGGGCCTATTTCCGTACTGAAGAGAACCTAGGACCGTGGCCCCGTGCGCGTGTGATGTGCAAAACCACAGACGGCAGCTTCACGTTTTAAGTACTAGCCTATGTGACTGCTTGTAATGAACTGAACGATGAAGGCTTCATTGCGTATGTGTGCGAGCATAGTGTGAACGTCCCTGCTCACAGTTCACTCCCTTTTATCCCTAATACAGCGCAAGGTAGCCAACGGGGGTCAGCCTGGTTCACCTCGCTAACTTTCCCTTGCGGTTTCTCTTTCTCTCTCGCAGCAAGGAAAAGTGTGGGTGCGGAGCAGACAGCCCCGACAAATCCCTATCTTCCGTGGTAGCTACACGACGACATGAATTCGCTCTGTTACAAGCTGAAAAGGGGGAATGGCTGCAGAGTGTCAAGCGAGAAACAGGCACATTGCAGGTTTGCCGAAAGCCTTTGTTCCCCAGATAAGAGCTTGCGATTGCGGCAACCCGTTCTCGAAGCTCCTTTTGTGTCCTCTGAGAGGGGTTGGCGCCGAGGGAGCGTTGGAGACACGTTTCCATCGACACTCGAACAAAAAGGGTGTCGTCGAGAGATTTCCCCACATCACAGGAATAAATAAGACAAAATGCAGGAAGAGATTGCGTTCCCCCTCTTTTCTGTAAGGAATCGAAAGGGTTGGGGAAAAAGGGTTGTCGTTCGTGAATGGCATCGAGATCGAGAGATTCCCCTGTAATCACTCAGTACCGAGCGAAACGACAATAAAGAAAGAAAGGTTGTGTCGGAACCTTGCGGTAATACTTGATTTTGGAAAACTAAAGAACAAAAAACTAAATAAAGCGTTTAGAAGAAAGATCGGGCCTGCCTAATTACTAGGGCGCTTTACTGCCACTATGTCTTTCGGTGACATTGGATTTCAATTTGAGTGAGCATGACGCGCCAACGACTGCGGGTTGGGCATGAACGGACCAAAAGAGTTGATGGAGTGTATTGACCGGGAAGATGAACGGCTATGTCATTTACTCCATCGTTCATTTGACGAGTACTGGCTGCTGAAAATTTTTCATTCAGTTTTCGCACGCGGAAAATGAGGCGTTGACAGGGCCAAACGGTGGCGTGTCAGAAGCCTCGGTACGTCACTTTCGTGTTCACCTGCCGATATCGTACGACTAGATGAGGTTCTGCATCGTGTAGCTATCTGAAAAAATCATGTGTGTTAACTGTGGCAAGCTTTGAAAATATAAAGCGTGTCCGTGAAAACTAGAATCGGTTCGGTTAGACAGGGAGTAAGAAGGAACTACCACGAACTGATTGCAAGTGGGGTACACTTATAAGAAAAATCGAAGCCCCTTTTTTAAAAAAAGATGGTTAAACGCGAAGCTTTCCCCCAATGCAAACTGAAAGTGAAAGCCCAAAGTCATCGACCACGCTGAGCTGAGCAACGCGATGCTATAAATGTGATTTTATTGCTACTTTTGGAGTGTATTTCTTGAACGTTGCATTGAATGAAGACACATTTCGTTAAGTTACATAGCCTTTATTTTACATCATGTAGCCATTGATTATGCGCACACACTCACACTTTCACGGACGACTGTACACGTGCACAGTATTGCCTTGTGATCGCTGTGGTAGACGGTCAGAGGCTCTGCCATCGTAACGTGCCACAGCCTGCTCGCTAACGTGAGATCTATGCAGGAACGGTGTTGTGTCGTGGGACTTCACTGTCTTCAGTTGCGACGAGTAGCGATCTAGCATGAAACTCTCGATTCATTTGCCACGCTCTTTCGTCCCTTCTATGTTGAAGTAACAGCAAACGAGGATCGGCGTACAATTTGGCTTTAAGATCTTCATCGTTTCTGCCAGGAACGTCTCCGAGTCACAACGAGACGGGTTCGGTCTGATGTACGCGCTGGCGAACACAAGGCCAGTAGGCATCTCGACTGCAAAGCGTCTCCCGCATGGCTACTGCATGCCGTTGCCGATACACGGGATCGGCCTTACGCGTACGATCGCGCGCGCGTTTACGTTTGCGTACGGCAGGCTCTCTGGCATGCGCAGCACCCGCTGCCTGCCCATGGTGACGGGCGGGAATGCATTGCGCGACGCGCGTAATGCAATGCATCTAAAAACAGGGTTCACAACATCTAAATGCAGTTCATCTGGGTAGTGTGGCGTTCAACCATCTTTCTTTAAGGAAGGAGGCTCTGATATTTCTTTCCCAGATCCTAAGACGAACCCGTGTTCGCGCGCACTGCCTGTCTCCGATAAGCAGGGAAGCTCGGTTAATCGCGATATGGGTGTTGTCAAGCATAGCAGACGCAACTTGAGCTTCTTATGAACTTTGTGCGCATGGGCTACTCTGGCTGAGTTGGTCGTTTCGTGCCGTTATCAGGCACTGACTGGCCGGCCAGTTGACGCTGGCGCGCTACTGCGAACGTAAACTGTCGTGTTCTACGCAGAAATCTAAGTTGGCTTTCCAGCACTGCGTTTTTGGCGGCGCCCGGACGGATCAGTGAGACACAGTAAGCTTCGCTTTAATACATTCTCGAGGCTGCTCGCTTAAAAGCGACCCGAACTCTCATTTCCCTCGTAACTAAGTTACACTCTTAACGTCGAGAGCCAAGCGGAAGCAGCGTGATCAGAGATTCCGGCGCGAGAACCGAGTCGTCATCGCCAGGTTTCGGACAAAATCTGTAAAGTTAAACTTTCTCCGTATCTTACAACAAGCCCCACATTCGTCGGAAAATCAAATCACCCTCGTCTGGATCCCAGCACACGCCGGCGATGTTCGCCGCAAGATCTCGACGTCTCATCGTGGGAGGCCTAGGTCCAGCCGACTAAACTACTGGTCCTCATTAAAGTTCTCTCTCTCTCTCTCTCTCTCTCCATAGGAAAACATGGTTTCGTGGTGGGTAAACGAAGAGCTATTTATGCGAGCTGCGCAGGGCAGGCGCTTTACATCAGCTGACTTTACTGCACCGGTGCTTACATGCACGAGTAGCGCACTCACATCGAAATAGGTTGATTACATGCAATATTCTTCCAAATCACCCGTCCCACGCACGAATCACGCATGCTCTTGGTTGCAAGTAATCAATTTATTTAATGGCGATACCCATAGAGGGCGTGCTAACGCAGTCATCGGTTTCTTTGTGTGCAAGATACCTGGCATATCTTAGGCAGAGCCGAGCCTTGATCCTCTGAAATTCATATCACCGACCGACCGCGCGGTATACGCGTTTCGTCGTTCGGCGGCTCTCAACCTAGGTAAGTGACTGTGCACAACGACCTTATAACGTCAGCGGCTTAGACCAACAACACCTAGACGGCACGAGACCTGTTAACTCCGATCCATCACTCTAAAAACAGTTGCACCTATTGGGGTGTATATTTGTCCCACAACAATAATCGTCATCTGTCTTGCCCGCGTTTCCTTTCTTTAACGCTGCGAGCCCGGTACTTCCCAGTCACGAACGGCATGCGCGTTATCAGTGTGACGCAGCATTCTCGACAGGAAAGTAGCGAGCGCCGAGTTTTCAAGAAAGAAAACGCAAGCAACGCAGATGACGATTATTGTTGTGGGACAAATATGCACCCCAAAGGGTGCAAACTGTTTTTAGAGTGATGACGCCACGCTACTGGCCCGACATTTCCATTGCCAAGGTTTGCGCGACGAAAGCGGTGACGTTAAAATCACCGCGGCTTACTCGGGAGCATATATATTCTATGGCAGTCGGGCCAGTAGCATGACGTCGTGGATGGGAGTGAACAGGCCTTGTTCTACCTAGGTTGTGTTTCTTAGACAATGCCAATAGTGCCCCCATAAGAAAGTTATCTTGCTTGTCCTCGAAACGTTACTCAGATGAGACGAGTACCAGGACGTCAACAGGAAGATGGGGGCACGGAAAGGAGGCAGCGGGGAGAGGCAAGTGTCCGAGGTGGCAGGGTAAGATTGATTGGAACGCTAAGGGGTGGAACAAGCTGTCACGCGAGACCTCCCTACGCGTCACCAGCCCTCGCGGTTCAGCGTTTCTCTTTGTTGGCAACACTTCTCGATGAACCTCAGGCACAGTCGCAGAACAGAGTTGCATGCGGCATCAACGAGAAGTTTCTTCTGGGCGAAGTTTTTTTTTTTTTACTTTGTGTGGTTTCTTCTAGTGTAGGTGTTCCGAAGTGGCAGATTCAATATCGGCGGATGATATCGGCCCCGGGTGCAAGAATATGGGTTCCGCGTTTGACGCAGCGTCGACGACGCTTGCTTGCGATAAGCTCCCCGAGGCTGCGCAAGCCACTTCCGACCTTCACGGCGCGGTCACGAACGCAGGTACATCGTTATGTGTGGGTTATGTTATGTATAGCAACATGTTATAGACATTGTTGTATGGGCTTGTTTGTATGTCATCAAGAAGGCGTTCATTGCATCGCCAGCAGCACGCGTACACAAAAGAAGCAGAGGGCACACACAAAGCGCTCTGTGCGTCTCGTGTTCTTCCTCTGTCTCCATGTATACTACTGCCAACATATGGGACGCTACTGCCTTTTCTTTTGCTCTTTATCTACACATGTTTTTTGTTTTTTTTTTATTTAGACGTAGTACGGTTAGGCGTTGGTGTTATGCGTGGGCAAGGAAACTCCGAGTTTCAAATTCATAACTGTGCATCGGGACACCAGGCTTTAATGCAGCCTACCACGTACCCCTTTAGTTTGCAATTATTAAACAACAACAACAAACCCCGAATGCCTTAGTGGTACAGTCAGACGGACACGCTGGCGCTCGTTATCTCGTGCCCTCATGCACACACTCACTCTCTCTCTCTCTCAAACGCAGGCACATGCACACATGCACCGACACGTACACACTTTTGTGCTGAACCGTCAGCTTTCATTCCCCGTACCAAGGTCTACAGGGGCAGTCCAGGCAACTTAAAACGAGACCACGGGCGTCACACGATCCCGCAAGGCGTGTCGCGGCGCTTGCGGCGTCGAGCGGGAGTTTGCGCACGTGTTCGAGCTCTGTCACGTGCCGGAGCCATTCATTCCGCCATGGCGCTAGGTCTCCCCCCCTTCCCCTCAACGTCGCTGCTCGTTTCGACACCGTTCCGTTCCCTGCCCGCCCTGGGGGAATCGACACATCTGTGGTTAATCCGGAAAAACTGCCGCCGTGGCGAGTTTTAGTTTACAAAGCTGGCGCGACCAAGATAGGCGGAATGAATGGCGCCGTTCGTTCACCCGCATCTAGCGCCGCTTGTGTCCAGCGGGCGAAAAACCGCAAGCGTGGAATGGAGAGGCAGTGAAGCGAAATATCGGGCTTCATAATCTGGAGCGACAGGTGTGCGGGGAAGATAGCGCCCGATAGTGATCGGCGAAGTCACGTGCTTTGGGGTTCATATATAGTTCAAAGAGAAAGTGCCTCCGGGGTCAATTCAAATAGAAAAGAGGCAAAAAAGAACAGAACAGACAAGAAATGCTGGCGTGCCCGACTAGGCATACAAACCCGGGGCGTTGGAGTGCTATTCCGTCTCCTCAGTGAGCATTACATGAGCGCTATTTTATCTGCGCACAGCATTTCGAGAAAGCGTTTCTCTTGTAAGTACTACTCCTCCGAGACTTATGCGCGTGATCAAAGTCATTTAATACCACCTGGCGTGACTTATTGCCGTTTCCATTTGCGGCAGCCAGTGCATGCGTTACCTTACGCTCTCCGCATCTGCGCTAAATTTTATATGACCCGTGTACAGGCTACCGATATTCATAATTTGGGTACCAGACTGGCCTTATGCGTTTGTCACTTTCTAAAGCACGGCGGTAAGTTTAAAATTTTTTTCTTTTAAATTATGGGGT
Source organism: Dermacentor andersoni (assembly GCF_023375885.2). Taxonomy (NCBI): domain Eukaryota; kingdom Metazoa; phylum Arthropoda; class Arachnida; order Ixodida; family Ixodidae; genus Dermacentor; species Dermacentor andersoni. The sequence goes on from NC_092822.1 coordinate 31,230,275, forward strand.
TTTACGTGCCACAACCACTTTCTGATTATGAGGCACGCCGTAGTGGACGACTCCGGAAATTTCGACCACCTGGGGATCTTTAACGTGCACCTAAATCTAAGTACACGGGTGTTTTCGCATTTCGCCCCCATCGAAATGCGGCCGCCGTGACCGGGAATTCAATCCCGCGACCTCGATCGTGCTCAGCAGCCCAACACCATAGCCACTGAGCAACCACGGCGGGTAAGTTTAAACTGTTGGTCGCGGGATCGAATCCCGGTCACGGCGGCTGCATTTCGATGGGGGCGAAATGCGAAAACACCCGTGTACTTAGATTTAGGTGCACGTTAAAGAACCACAGGTGGTCGAAATTTCCGGAGTCCCCCACTACGGCGTGCCTCATAATCAGAAAGTGGTTTTGGCACGTAAAACCCCATAATTTCATTTTTTTCAAGTTTAAACTTTTGATTAGCACTAATTGTTGACAGCGTTTTCTTTGTTCTGAACGACGCAACGCGACACTAAGTGCGAGGTCTGGCTAAAAAGTTCACGCACCGAGTTAGCAACGACTAGTAAAGCGTGTAGCTGTGCCGTCCTCTGCTTCCTTGCACTCGAATGGCCCGTCGATCTGTAGTACGAGCCGGATTGCTGTATGATAGGACAGAACATTAAGCGCACAGTTTTTAACGCTACAACGCTAAGGGCCCCATGCCGCAAGAAATCCGGTGTCGGCGCCTTGCGTCGGACGTCGTTTAGCGAAACGTCATTCCGAAGCACAACCACGCAGGCCCTCTGGGCGGCGCAGGGGCGTCACTGAACTAACCGAATTCCTCAAAGTAAAATGCGCCACAAAAATCGTAAAGTACGACCTAAACGCAATCTACAGACATGATAGTGCCGGAGTGTAATTTGAACATACCAGAGAAAACATAATTCTGTTACGCGGAAACTTAAACGCGAAATCCTTTTTCAGAGTTTCTAGCATTCATAGAGCGGTGCGGCCCGCTCGGTTCTTTTCAACAACACCGTCCAGATGGCGCTCGCCTCCGTGCATCCGCAAGAAAGTTGGGGTTGCCGGGAAGCGTGACAAGCAGTCACGGATCTTTGAATGCTATCGCTTTCCACTCTTAAAGGCGAAGCTTAAGCGTCCTCCTAATTTTTGTGCAAGCCATCTTTAGTCTGCCGAAATGGAGATCGAAGAACAGACGTAACAAAGGATCAATAACAAGCTTCTTGTGGAATTGGACAAGGATTGAGCAGCAGGTCATCAAACGACGCAAGAGGCCTATGGAAAGGGTGCCCTAAAGGAAGGAACTGTGTTCAAGTGGGTCCAGCGTTTTCGGGAAGGCCGCAAGGAGCCCAGGGGCGATGCAAGATGAGGAGGGTCCTCCACATCGTGGGAATATGAAAACATCGATCAAGGCTGTTTGCTTATGCTCTGGCCTAGGAATGACTGATAGAATGATAGCAGAAGCTCCTGCTTTAGGAAAACACCGTCCGTTCATCGGATTTTACAAAAGAGACATATGGGAATGAAATAGGTGAGCACCAAGATGGTGACTAAGGTTTTGACCCATGAGCAAAAGATGAGACAAAAAGAACGGGCACTGGAAAACTTAAGACGGTAGCGACGAAATTTTGCGAAGGGTCGACACCGATGATGAAACTCGGAAGTGAAGTTGCAGAGTAAGGAATGGCGAAAAAAAAAGGTGAGCCAAGGCCTAAAAGAAGCACGTAAGAACAAATCAACGTTAATTAATATTGGTAGTGTTTTTTGACTGCCATGTAATTGTGAGCCCCGAATTCGGACCTGAAGGTTGCACTCTCAACGAAACCTTCTACGTGGAGGTCCTGAAGCGTTCGAAGGACTGCGCGTGCCGTATTGGACCGAATCTGTCAAATGACGGGCGTTGGGTTCTGCACCACTTTAATACCCCTGCGGACTCTTCGTTGAAATTTCACGAGCATTTTCTTCTTTTTCTTTTTTTTGGCATGCGATTACACAACTGTGCTGAAACACCTTCCCTACTCACCGGACTAAGTCCAATGCGGCTTCTTTCTTTTTTTTTTGCTTCCCATATACCATCTGGCGCTGCGGGCATGGCGTTTCGGGAATGTGACAATTCAAAAAGGAAACGATATCACTTCTGAAGCGCTTAACAGAAGAGGACGTTGAATTTAGGGTTCTTCCAGCAAGGGGGAGGTGTACCCGTGCATTGTTTCTAAAGGCGAGTATCCTGAAGGTGACCCCATTGACGCATCTGAAAGTTAGCGAAAATAACTTTTTTTTTTCTAAACGTTCTGCGTCATCTTTTGGGACAAGCCTCTGTGCTATTAGCAATTCACAGAATGTGAGTATGAAAGCCGATCCATTGGATTGGAAGTGCGAATTCAAATATATGCATATTTTTTTCATGGCAGTAAATCTGACACAGTGCGACATACATGCGAGTGGTAGTGTCAAATCCTGTTAACCATAGGCAAGGCCTTTATCGGCTATCCTACACGTAAAAGAAAGAAAAAAAGAAAAAAGTTTGCGAGCAAAATGAAAAACGTAGACGCGATGTTTTTTTCTGCTCTCAAATCTGTTGCGGGTGACAGGTGAGGATTTGAATCTCGCTCAAGTGCGGCATTGCCCATGTGACAACAGCGCCCAGCTTCGTAGAGGCGCAGTGGTTCGTTGCTTTTGTTTTGAGCAAAACTATCTTTTATTAGCATGGTACTGAGTTTGAGTTTTCTGTCAACGCTTGGAAAGGCACACAGAAACGTAGTCGCCACCAAGTATAACGTTACCAGCGCGCGGTTTCACGCGTGCTCTGTACCAAACTCGTGCGACCTAAAACGCTTGAGCCGATGCTACCGGACGTTTTTGCCAAACTTTGCCTTACTTAACAGAATAGCAGCTTGGGCTTGTTGAGTTTCCATCTTGGTGCTAACAGCGCAAAACGTAGAAGGGACACGAGACAAGACGACGGCACCATGAGCGCTGTTTTTTTGTTTCAACGTTTATTTGAAAGAAACACGGCTTCTTATGCATTAGGCCACACGTGTCACAGAAACGTCACTGCATATCATGTTAAACACGCACTTGTTAATTAACGGGCCGCAATTACGTTGCTGTATGGCCCAGTCCATTCCTTTGGCTCTTTCAGTATTTCTGAAACCTCCATTTGTTGCCATCGCTGAAATTAAGTGCCGCGAACTCTCTTCAGTCAAATTTGTGCCCGCGTTACGGTCGTGCATCGAGCCACACCCGTGTTTGCCGTCTGCCACGTTTGTTTGCCGTCTGCCAAGCAGACAGCAGAATAACGCGGGCGCGTGTGTGTGTGCGCGACGGGCTTGCGAGGGCAATGCACTCTCCACGAATGTAACTCGTGCCTACGCAACACGCAGAAAAAGAATAAACCGACGCTGTAGAACGAAGAAGTACAATAAACAAAAAAAACCGAACAAGCAAATGGCAGTCGTCGCCCAACGCACACGCCTCGAAACGTCGTCCGGGGGGGTCTCACCAAAACGTGGCGAAATCGTATATGACACACCGGCGACGTGCCCCCTCCCATCTTCCCTAACCGCGTCGAAATCGCGCGCGTTAAATCTTCGCGCCCGGGGCCGGAACGCCGTGGTGGCTCGGCGCGGGTTTCAGTATCCATGGCTGGGAGAGGCGTGGGAAGAAGAAAAAAAAAAAGGGCGAGACCCTCTCGGATTTCGTCGCCTTCGAGTTAGCGAGCATTGAAGAAGGAATACGTGGCTGCCTGAGGAAGCGCGAGGCAAGTCTCGTGTTGGTGTGTGTATACGCGTATCAAGGGGGGAGGGAGGTCGGTCGCGCATGGGCGGCTGCGATCCGAGTGCTAGCTCAGACCCGGTTTTGATTTGATTAAGGTCGTTCGCGGGCCGCGAACGCCTGTGTTCGAGATTAAGCGGACACCCCAGATCGCGCCCCTCCCCATCACCGCCTTGTAGTGCGGGCGATGAGGGCGTCGGTTCGGAAAACGAGATTAGTGGAAGAAAAGAGGCGTCCGGACGGCAGGAGATTACGGTTGCCGGAGCGGATTACGCCCTAAGACGAGAGCGAGCGCTTTCAAGCGGCTGGGTTGGTCGAGGAAGACCGCGCGGTTATGTATAGGCGCGAGTGATTTTTCTGGGGGCGGATGGGTCCGAGATTGTCGCGAGCCGAAGCTCTCAGTATGCGACGAGGCGACGAATGTGGCAGCACGCTCTCTGAATGTGCGTTGTGATTGCGTTACCGAATGGATATATATATACAGAGCAAGAGCGAAAAAAGAAAACCTTCGTAATCATCCTAATTTGTACTGTACGCCGCAGTGCCCTTGCATTGAGGGGGTTAAACTGGCGTAAGCGGCAGCGGATTCCTGCGTCGTGTGTCCAACTGTACTTGGCGAAGCTGATTATTTGCGCAGTGGAGGCTTAGCCCATGTACATAACAGGATCACTGTGAGTAGGCGTCAAAGATTAGTAGCGGACACAGATGTGGTTTCTCAACTCGTAAATACTGGATCGTTAGGGTTTATGGCAATTAATCTGGTAAATGTGAGTGTAAGGATGGCGGGGGCGCTACGGAAAAGGTTACTGACCCTGTTCGAGCTTCTAAAGTGCAAGAATATGAGATTTAATTGGGCTATGTGTTTTCTCTGGAGGTGTCTAGTTCTCTTAGTTGATTCAGTGAACGTTTAGTAAAGGCACAACGAAGGCCGGTAATTAGTGAATTTCCATCGCTTTATTCGTATACGTAAGTGCAAGTGAACGAACTTATTTACCGCTGGAATAACGCAATAATTTGTCTGTTGCTCCATAGAACTTACTTCGTAATATATGAAAGACGTGTACATAGCGTGATTAATTTTCTTTTAACAAGCAAGAAAATAAACAAACAGCTCTTTACAAAAATTAACCATCCTTGTAGAATCCTTACTCCACGACTGTATAGGCACAATTTTGCCATACCAGCAGCTTCGCTGCTTATTAAGTAAGCTGTGGTTTTGCAACGACGCGCACTTCTGCCGAATTATGGCTGGAATGCAGCACTTGTCATTACAGTCGACATCTTAGAGATACTTTCTTTTTTTTTCTCTAAAAGTTCTTGCAAGTTGTTTTCTATCGCTACAACTTCAAACAGGCAAATGCTTTAAAGCTTTCTGTGCTCAAAATAAATCGAGGTCCTTGTATGTCATGCAAAACCACACTTTTGGCCAGAATTCCAGCGACAATTTCGATGAGGATTATGGTAAACTAGAAACAAACAATGCTTCTTAACTGAGAAGCGAAAAGTTCGGTGAATACCACTTCGCTGCTCGTTCACGTTGATTTCTCTTTGTCAGTATCAACAACGTTACATAATATTCGATGAAACGTTGTATAAAGAGATCAAGAATGTTACATAACATGTGGCGTTGCTTAAACACCCGTTTTAGCTTCGGCACCGTAAACTTCATTCTGAATTCATACTAACCCTACGTTAGCAAAAATAGCGCTTAGACTCCCGCAAGTTGCTTTCGTGCAATCTTGTGAACGAACATGTTGTGGTGTACTTATTTCAAATTTCAAGTGGCTCAAGACGCTAAGCGCTCGACATTATGCGCACGTTTGTATGTATGTGTGCGCATGCTTGTTCTTGCTAGTTTTTTCGCTGCTTTTTCGTATATTCACTGGACCGTCTGATTTGATGAAAAAAGTTGTGGACCAAAGTTACAACCATTCCCCCCAATATTTAAAAGAAAGATCAAATCTTTTCAAGCTTCCTGCTCTTCCTTTCCTTTCATTTCAACCGTTCTGTTATCGCTTAATTATTGTCTTTATTGTAGCTTGTCTTTCTCACGCCCCCTTCATTTATTTCTCTTCCGAGCAGAGTACACACCACGCTCAATCCATCCCCGATTGCCTTCTAACTAGATCTCTACCTCGCTCCCCATTTCCCCACGTTCATCCCCCTTCCCGGCGAGCTCGCAGTCGCGTCCCGAATTCTCCCGCGGGATAGCGCGCGGTTAACCACCGGAGGCAAAGCGAGCCGCGCTGACTGACACGTTTATCGTCCCGAAAGCGAGCCCGACAGCACCTCCCAGGCGGGCTGTTAAGACCGGAGTGATCGCAGGCCGCCGAAAAAGTAAGGCGGGGGCGCTATAGGGAAAGGCTCCCGACGCCGCCGCGAGAGAGGGACGGTGTGGAGAGGGTGATATCGAGAAATGGGGAAAAGAAGGGGGAAACGAGGAGCGGCGGGGAGGGTTCAGTGAAGCTGGGCCTGGCAAGAGTGCTGGTGCGTAGAGAGAGAGAGGAGGCGACGAGGAAGGCAGGAAGATGAAGCGCTCTGCCGTGAGACTCAATCTCGGGCCCGGACTCTTCGACGCGTGTAGCGGTCTCGATGCTCGCGCGCCTCTTTCTGGATTTCTTTGTCTTGTTTTTCGTTCCTTACAGAGGAGAGTAGGTGCCGGAACGCCGCGTACGGGCACGACAGCGACTGGGAGGAACATAAACAGTCCTCGGGTGATGGCCCTCACGTGACGTGGGCTCAGAGCTCGTGCGCAGCCTTGGACAAACGAGACACTGTATAGTTCTGGCACGCGGCGTTTCATCGTGCATCCTGCGTCGCGGCAAAACACGTTTGACCCGCCATTGTCGTCTAGTGGCTATGGTGTTCGGCAGCTAAGCACGAGGTCGCAGGAACGCATCCCAGCCATGGCGGCCTCATTTCGATGGGGGGAAATTACCCGTGTACTTAGATTTAGGTGCACGCTGAAGAACGCCAGGTGGTCGAAATTATTGCGGAGTCTTCTACTACGGCGTGCCTCATAAAATAAGATCGTGGTTCTGGCCCGTAAAACCCCATAATTTCTTTTTGAAGCGCATCTGCAGCAGCAAGTGATGTAAAAAGTTCTAGTACACTGCAAACTCAAAAACCCCCAGATGGCCGTTTTTTCGCTTGTCCTCTAGCGCATTCCCAATCTGTAGATGTTTTCGCTCCCATTGAATAGGCCCCACGATAAAACTCAATTTCGGATGGCACTCCTTCGGCACGCAACAGGAGCACTGTAATATGTCCATTTTGCCCGAACTTAACTGGGAGATTATGCAGACCACAATGCGAGTTGAAGGAATTAAAGTCATTTTAGCTTACGTGCGGCCAGCACGCAGCAAAAAGCATGGCGGCGTGCGTCACGCGCTTACACAGCACCACACGGAACACCGCAGGCCGAAATGTCGGACGCCGGCGACCAAGGCTCAAGGGAACTCGGGCATCCGTGGAGCTGCCGGCTGAGCAGGCTTTGCGCCTGCTCGGGCCATTGCGTCTGGACACTGTGTAGTCGCGGCCACCCGCAAACGAAGCATTTCGCCGCGTGTTTGCCACACGTGGCCCAATCGATGGCACAAAGCCATCGTTGAATTGACAAAGTCGCGCGCACGTGGTTCAATGGCGAACGAACCCGTCGCCGCACTTTTCACTGATCACAGAAGCCCTTCTTTGCAGACCTTGCGCTGTCATGCAGTCGTCCTCGCGAAAATGCTAGCAATGGGCAGCGCCTCTGAGGCCAGGAAACGCCTTTGAAGGCAGTTGCTACATGCCGATAGGAAAAATACATGACCCACACACACACACACACGCACACACACACACACACACACACACACACACACACACACACACACACACACACACACACTGAAAGAGAGGGAAATTATTATAGACACGAAATGGTAACAAATATAATATGTTCACTTTCTGGCAGAAAAAAAAAGAAAGATTCTTTTGCACCACTAAGAAAGCTGTCTGGATTTTAAAAAAAGAAGAAAAAACACTGTGCATTCTAAACATGCCAGTCACTAGTATGCTACATGTTTTAACACAATGAAATTAGTAAACGAACGAAATGCTAATTTAACAAATCTTATCTCGTCCAATATTGAACTGTAAGAAATTTCGCAAATCTTATCTCGTCCCATATTGAACTGTAAATATAGACCCCCGTGCTTGAACTGTTACTTTGTACGAACATTCAACACTTTTTAACGGACTATATATTGAGCAACAATAAGCCAAGGATAATTAGTAGATGATTGCATAATGAGGCCGATCAATGGTATTAAATGATCAATGGTATAAAAATGAAATAAATGGCGAAGTACTAAGAAATTCGGACTCATTACACAAAGGAACTAAACAATTTGATCCAGTTATTGGGCTGCAATTTGTAGCAAGCTATTAAAGTTAAATTATAGTAATTTGCAAGCAAAAACCACCATCTTATTATGAGGCACACTGTATTGAGGGACTCTGGATTAACTTAGAACACCTAGCGTTCGTTAACATGCACCTAACTCAAAGTACACAGGTGCTCTTGCGTTTTGCTCCCATCAAAATGCGGCCGTCGTGGCCGGGATTTGATCACGGGCCCTTTATTTTATGACTAGATTTGTGAAAGTTCCCAACAGGGTGCCTCATATGTGTTTATTTTATAAAAGTACATGAGTTGTGCCCACCATGGGCGCTTTATCATGGCTACCAAGTTTAATATCGTGCAAGAAGTGACTTTTCATTGTACCCAAGTGCGAAATATCAATCCAGCAATGTAACATGTAGCAAATGGAGATGGAAGCAGGGTCGCGGAGGCCTGCGCGTGCCCGGGGTGTATAAGATCGGCTGTCCGGACAGTTTTTTACGCGAAGGACCCCTGGCACGCTTCGGCCCCGCGGCCCCAACCCACGGGCCGCCCTGCTTCCAGCTTTGATCCCACCCGTACCACTTGGGTGGCCTGAAGATCCTGAGCCACCTGCTTTATAATAACCTCAGCTGCTCTCCTGAGGTCTCTGTTTGCCGGTCACACGTTCCCTCCTGGAGCAGTGCTTGTAAAAAACGCTGTCTATTATCGCGACGAAAAAAGTGACCCGCGCAACGCCAGTCAGAATATCGCGCCTTCAGACACAGCGATCATCAAATGGGGCGTCCGTGCCCGCTACCTCACCGCGCGGGAAACCAGCGGCGAAGCGTATAAAAAAAAAAAAAAAAAACTCGACCGCACTCCGCGATGCGAAAAGACAGACGCTAGCACGGAGCGTACCGTCGAATCTGCGCATGCGCGCCTGGTAAGCGACCTATAGGGGATTGGCGCCACGCACGCGGCAGCTAGCAGATACCGCGCACAAAGAAGCGCCGCCGGTTCTCACTCGTGATTGCTGTACAAACGCACCCATACGCACATTGCAGCAAATCTTAATGAGTCGACACATTTTAAGGCCGCGGTCGCCCCGCATTGCTCACCCCGCATTGCACGTAACTTCACTGCGCGGTAGTGGGTTGCGCTTCGGCAAACAAACGCTCACAGCCATCCAATTCACAGACCTCAAAGACGTGGCAAAGTCCCCCATCATCTAAAATCATGATTTCTAAGTACTGTGGCTTCGCACTAAGCATTGAACAACTCGCCTCTAATACGACAAAGCCCGCACAAACGCAGCGATGGTGCAAAATGGTTCTGGACGGCCGACTGCTGCACTGAGGCCTTCCAATAACTCATATCAGCGCGTCTGCTCACTTAGAACACACACGCACTCACAGAACGGGCAATGGTCGTTGAAAAATGACTTGCCGTGGAGTCTTGTGGCGGTTGAACATTGCAAAACACCAACAGCAGTAGAAGAATGCGCTATTACTGGTAATGGCAGTAATGGCTGCCGCTCAGCCGCTTTTGACGCGCGCGCGCGTGCTCCGAAGACTTGTGTTCCTACGCGCGTCCTCTGTGGCGCTAACGCGCGGCTACTCCGAACAGAAAAAGAGCACGGAAACAGAGTGCGCGGGATATTTGGAATCCGACTGTAGAAATAATTCTACCGAGATTGTCGCTCGGGCTGACAGCCGCGTTGGTCACTGCTGAATTATTGTTTTCCCTGTATGGTTCACATCCGATATGGGCGCATTTGGGCGATACCCTACGCCACCGTTATTTTGAAAACCCCGATCTTACAATCGCAATGGCCCTTAAATGAGGTCGGGGGTAAAATAATGGTTCTAGATTAGTTTAATTTGCTACATCGGGATGACGTGACGCCAGCATACGGCAACAGTTATCGCCGCTGATCTTCCTCCTCACACTCCCTTTCTAACCGTCTCGCGCAAAGCCCATATTAACACGCATCAAAGCAATAAACGTTGTCTTGGCCCAGCCACCGCTGTGTTGGTGCAGATTCTTCAATGGCGACGAGGATGGGAAGACAACGGGCCACCACACTCTTAGTACGCCGCAGTCTTCGCCACCATGGGAGGATATGCCAGCCCGACGCGGTTTGACGAGACGAGCGACAAGTGGCCAGCTTACCAAGTTCGACTGGAGGCCTTCCTTGAAGGCAATGGCGTCACGGACAAGAAGAAGCGGGCCCTGTTGGTTGCAGCCCTGACGACCCACACCGTGGATGTACTGTCAGCGTCAAATGAAACGTGAATAGCGGAGCGCGTGGCGCAAGCATAAGTGAAGGTATAGTAGGCGCCGTCTAGTCATCACCACTGACAGGCGCGCACATCCGACGCCACACGGCGCTCGTTTCGGGAATCAAACAAACGGCCAAACGCGCACGGCATGCCCACGCCGGCCATCGTCGCGGCTGCCAAGCGATACCGCGCTGCGCAAGTTTGCCAATTGAAAGAATGAATGTGGCGCACCAGCGGCAAACCACATGAGCAGATCTATAATGATGACGGTGCAAACTGCACCACGCGCACTGATGTTCGCGCTGATAGCATTGTGGTTTCGGGGAACTGTGCGACAATACTCGCCATGAACTGCAAATTTTAGCTTCAGTTTTCTGTTTGTTTTCTCTATTTCCAATGTAAGAAGCAGAACAGAAGCAAAAACAGAAGCAAACGTCCGATGAGAGTGCCTGTCAATGTTGACGGCTGGACGGCATGCACTATACCTTCACTTATGCTTGGGCGACGCACTCCGCTGTTCACGTTTCATTTGACGCTGATAGTACTTAGTGGTCGATGGGCGCCAGACAAGGCGAAGGAACTTTCTTACGCTCAAGTGGTAGCTTTGTTGAATCAGCACTTTTCGCCGCAACTAAACGAGATAGCACAGTCTTACAGGTTCTTTCCACGCGACCAGCTGCCAGGCGAACATGTCAAAGATTTCATAGTTTTCATTCGTCAAATAGCGGTCACATCCTATTTTGGCGCAACGTTGGATCGAATGCTGCGAGATCGTATCGTCCGTGGGCTGCAAAGCGCAGGAGTGCGTCGACAGTTGCTCGCGAAGCCGCAGCTGACGAGGAGTGAAGCAGAAGAAATCGTGCTATCAATCGAAATGGCAGAAGCGAGCGCGCTGCAGATAATGAGCCGCGCTGCTGAAGGAAGCGTAGTACATGCGATGGGAGGACAGTCTTATCGCCCAAGAAACCGGCCACGGATTATTTCGTACAACCGCTGCGGAGCGAACGGGCACGAACCAGAGGATGGCCGGTTCCGTTTGGCAACATGCTTCAAGTGCCAACAGCGGGGTCATATCGCCCGAGCCTATTTCCGTCGGGAGAGAGAGTTCATTGTAGGGCCACTCAGGCTGTCACGTCAGGTAGATACCCTATCGTCTCAAGAGGAGGGCACATCTGTGGGCACGGATGGTATATTCGCGTTGGAAGCAGCAGAGTCATGTCAGCCACGCCGGCATCACGCAACCCATTGTACGCACATTGAACTGTGGGGGCGTTCTAGTGGACATGCAGGTCGATACAGGGTCACTGGTGTCGGTCGTCACGTGGCCCACCTGTGAGCAAAACAAAAGTGTGGCCCAAGCTGCGTGGTTCGCCATGCTTCTTCGTGGACAACTCAAGCTCAAGGTTTCGTGCGGAAACCGGTCGACGGACGGATCCTTGAGAGTCCTCGGTTGCTCCAGCCCCAACATGTGTGGACGAGACCTCATCCAGGCGTTTAGCATGCTCGAGGCGCCAGTAATGAGCGTGAACACGACAGGTGAGCGAATACCTTTGATCTGGACGGACGATATTAACGTGCACCGTTTGGTAACAGAATTCGCTGACGCGTTTGCGCCAGGCCTAGGTCTTATGGCGGCCTCACGGTCGCACAGAAGCAGCCAGAATCGGTAAAATATTATCGCGAAGTGCGCGGGAAAGGGAAGTGGTGCGAGGGTGCGCAACCGAGCCGTAGAGGCTTGACGAACACAACCGTTGTTGCTTGTTCTTCAGGGACGCTTTACTCGCTTCTTTCTGCTGATTTCCAGTCGCGCTCGCGTCCCGTACAAGTCTCATCAGGGGTCCGCCGGTACACTTTGAGATGCGGGACAAAGTGGTACCGAAATTCTGGAAAACACGCAAAGTTGCGTACGTCTTTCGTCCAAGGATAGACACTGAACTTCAGCGCCTTTTGGCCGCGGGAATTATTGTCCGTGCGGCTCATTCCAAGTGGGACACGCCGGTGGTGCCGGTAGTAAAGCGTAACGGCCGCATTCGCCTCTGCGGTGATTTTGACCTCACGGGGGTAAACAAAGCTTGTCACACTGAGCAATATCCGTTGCCCCGGGTGGAAGATACCATGGGAACGTTGAACGGCGGTCAGCTTTTCACCACGATAGATTTGCGGGAGGCTTACAATCAGCTACCGTTGAACGAGGAAGCCCTGTTACTTACGACCATAAACAAGCTTAAGGGACTGCTTAGCTTCACTTGCCTGCCATTTGGAGTGGCTTCCGCGCTGACATTGTTCCAACGCCGCATGGAGACCATCTTGCGAGGACTTCCTGGGGTTCAGGTCTACTTAGACGATGTCATCAGAGCAGCACTATGACTGCACCACACTGCTCTAAGTATTGCAGCGGTTTCAGGAAAATGGCGTGCGCTTAAATGCGGACAAGTGCAAGTTCCGTCGAGCACAGGTGGATTTCCTGGGACATCGAATTAGAGCTCAGGGACGTCAACCAAAGTCAGAAAACGTGGATGCCATTCTTCATATGAAGGTGCCGCGGAGCCTCGCAAAATTCAGGTTATATCTGGGCGTGGTAACATTCTACCACAAGTTCCTTCCCAATGCATCTATGGTCATGGCGCCACTGTATCAAGTGTTCAGCAAGGAAGCTAAGCGGAAGTGGGGTCCTAGTCAAAAACGGGCATTCAGCAAGGTGAAGGACCTCCCCAAGTCCGCTGATTTTCTGGCACATTTACACCCACGAAGGCCTATTGTCCCGGAATGCGATTCCTCCCCGGAAGGAGTCGGTGCTGTGCTTTCTCACGCTGTCGGGGACGGGGTGCGTCGGCCCATAAGCTTTAGTTCTCGGGTACTGACGGAAGCCGAGCGAAATCATTCACAGCTGGAGCGCGAAGCTCTAACTCTAGTTTTCGGGGTCTCGAAATTCCGACAATACCTACTCGGTAAGCCATTCACACTGTTCACTGACCACAAGCCGGTTGTGGGACTTTTTCATCCAGATAGGGTTGTACCAATGATGGCCGCCACCCGAATCCAGGGATGGGCCCTGCTGCTGAGTGCATACGACTACGTCATCAAACACCAGCCGGGAAAGGACAACGTTCCAGCAGATGCCCTCAGCCGACTCCCGACGTCCGCAACGTCTCAGCCAGAGACCATGGAAAAAACCGGGGATGGTGAGTATGCCTTGCTCACGGAAAACCTCAGTGACGGTGTAATGTCTGCGGAACAACTGGCCGCTCTCGCCTCGCACGATGATGACTTGGCAAAGGTGCGAACATGGCTGCGGGAAGGATGGCCGAGAAATTTGAGGCCCAAGGACCTGCATTTGCGACCATACTTCAACAGGAAGGCTGAGATAACGTGGATTCATGGGCTTCTATACTGGGACCATCGTGTAATCGTGCCTAACTGCGCAAGAGCGGGAATGTTACGCCTGCTGCATGATACCCGTCAAGGTATTTGCTCAATGAAGCGGCTACGCCGCTCCTTGCTGTGGTGTCTGGGGATTGATAACGACATCGAGAACATGGTTAAGTCTTGTCCCAGTAGCGTACAAGCAGCGCCGGTGAGATTCCAAGGCGTATTCAATCAGAATGACTTCTAAGGATCGCGTGGTTTTCGATGTGTGCGCTGTGAAACGCAGGTGCCGTGTTAACAGGCTAGAGCGTGGCCTCCAGATTCCGCCGGCGTACGTTTGCTGCAGCGTTTGCGATCTCTGAGACATCGGCTATAGAATAGAGCTTGATGTTAACATTATGCGAGGTAAATCCGGCGCCGCGATCGTTTATATACATTGAGAAGGCTGGCGAGTAGATGGTCTTGCTCTTCACGTCTTTGGCTTCATACGTTCTTGTGGCGTAATCTGTTATAATTTTTCAACATTTTTTTTCTAGACATGCGAAGGCAGTAATAAATAATAAATTTGCGAATTCATAAACTCGTTTCAAGCGATATTGAAGAAGCTTACCCAAACCCATGTACTACCGGTCAGTTCTACGCTGGCTGAACCGCAACATACCCCAGCACGGTTGTTTGCGACACACTTCGAGTGCGTGGTGTGTTGTCAAACTTCATTTCCAACACAATGTGAATATCACTAGCTGTTACTGGGCGATTTATTTCATGCTCGTTATTGCGCAATGTGACGCTCTTCCCCGTGCCGCTCTTGTTTCGCATTCTAGTACAGCAACCCAAGATCATCATCATCAACTTCTTCTTCATCATCATCAGCAGCAGCAGCAGCAGCCTATTTTATCTCCACTGCAAAGACGAAGGTCTCTCCCTGCGATCTCCAATTACCCCTGTCCTGCGCCAACCGAAACAAGCTCGTCAATAACCAAAGATTGCCAACGTTCTTGACGGCACCGTTCTATACTGAAACGTCCAAGCGCCACGGCTACAGTTATAGACATGTAGGCTTGTGCACACTCCTACGTACTTGTATGTTTCTCAAGCATTCCTGTTTTCGGACGCGCGTTCACGCGTGTGGGCCGCGCGTTACGAATTTGCCAAACTCGGGCTAGGACGCACGGGAGCTCTGGGAGCACAGATCTCGTGCCACGTGGGGTGTCCCCCTGCGCCGCGGGCGACTCCAGGCGGGGTGTCCTGCAGACCCACGAGACAAATCGGGAAGAAGACGCGTTGAAGAAGAGGGCGTCGAGCCCGGAGGCGGACAGCCGAGCAGCGGTTGAGCGTTGGGCGGGGGGTGGGTCGTCGCGGTGTGCGCAGTCACCCCTGAACCACAATCCATCAAGATCTCTCTCTCTCTCTCTCTCCGTACCCCTAACTCCTCCACCCAGGGTTAGGAGCTATTCCCTCTAGCCTTCGTACAACCCTGTATAAGAAAGCGGAGTGGGGGGGGGGGGGGGGGAGGGAGGAGGAGGGGAGGTCCCAGCATGGCGGTCGGCACAAAACGGGGGGAGAGAGACTTGGTGCTATGTAAAGCGGAACCGATGACTGCGAGCAGCCAGCCAACGATGTTCTCTCAAGCTTTCCATATTCGCCCGCTGCGCAGGCGTTGTTGTGAGCAGCACGCGTGGACGATGCACTTGTGATCCACCGGCCACGTCTGGCCCCGTAGAGAGCCGGTTGTATTTGACTCGTTTGCGATGTCGGTTGGGTTACTTGTGAACGCGGAGATATTGGCCACTCTTCGAAGGTGTCTCGTGGGCAGCAGAAGTATTTTCGGCGCTATATCTGGCATCAACGATTAGCCCCTGGGAACGCGTCCATATATTGTCGATAATTTCTAATAGATGCATTCTTACGTAGGAGAGCGATATTCAGTAATTGTTGGTGCCCATTCTTTGTCACTTGCCGTTGCAATCCAACTGGGTCGCCATCAGGAAAGCTCGCATACAGAACTCTGCAAGTAAGCTCCTACTTGGCTTTGTTTCCGCTACACAGAACCGCCTTTTAACTCTCATGATTGCAACTTGAAAAATGCTATAGGTTAAAAGCACAATTCGGGCATTCAATTACAGACAGGCGCATTATTAGTGCAATTCTCGCGCTAATAATCAAACGACCTCTTCCGGCTAACTTTTCTAGCTTTGATACATATGGCAAAAGTAGACGTTCATCTGCACAAGCTCACTCTAATAATTAAAAAAAAGCACACTTACTGTCTCTCTTGGTATGAGTGTCTTGTTAGAAGCACCTTATTAAGAAAATATTGTGTTGTTACGTGTTACAATAGCCTTCAGGCCTTCGGCAAGTTTCGTTATGTGGTGCTCGCGTGATCTCGTTGGTAGGGTCGAAAACATCGACGTGGAAACGCGCAAACCCTTCGCCCTAGACATCTGAACGGCGAAAAGCTTGCATTTACTAAGAAGTACTGATTCTGCCTAATTGTGAGCAATTCGGTTGAGTTTACCACAACGTTTACCCGAACAATAACTTTGTCATGACGTTACTCGCTTCAGTATGAAAAGAGCAGCAAGGAGATTACAACAGCGTTGCACTTGAAAAATGTAATCAAGAGTTCTTAGACAACGCGTCTGGTCGGGATTGCTCATAGCCAAGGGTAAAATCAGTCGCCGACCAAAAACACATTGAAAGAAACCAAGACATTTCGGCTCTCATACGGGGGCCTTGTTCACGATCTTACACTTACTACACTTATTTAACCCTTTATCAAAGGATGGGTGTACGAGTGCTCGAAATTGAATGTTTGTTTTTAGCGAAGTATCTTCCTGTTCGCGTGGACGCTTCAAGAACAACCAGGTACAAAGGAAATGTATTTGCCTCCATGACACAACGCGGACGCGACAGGGACGATTGACGTAGAAACTCAAAGTGGCCAGTCCAGTTTATTTGCTTCCCGTTGTTTCGCTTCACGCTGCATTGTGAAATTATACTGTACCGGCTCGCACAAATCACATGCCCTGTGAAGTATTTTTTTCGAGTGCCGCAACAAAGTATATATATACGCAGCAAAGCCGTTGTACGAGCAAGCTTCGATCGTTCGTGCTGTTACACGTAGTCGTCTGTATTACGTTTCTTTCGGCAGAACTGGATGCACTGCACCGTACTACGACCGCCAAGTGCAACTCGGGCGTATTTCCCAACAGCATTTCTCCCCGCTCGGCTTATGCATTGAGAGGCTGAAGACTGTGGGAGCGCGCGTTCGTGCGTGTTGTACATGTAGGTGTGAGTACAAAGCACTGACGTAGTGTTACCAACTGAAAGCGGCAACCATAACTCATTAGCAAGTCAGATTTTTGTCGCCGATGGAGCGAGTCGCTTCTAGAGAGACGTGGAAAGAGCGGCATTGCGTACAGAGAAATGCCGAATTTCTAAGAGAGAAAATTGAGCAAGAAAAATATAGTATCAAGAAAAAGAACAAAATGCACACTTTAAAGTTAATTAAGTTCGACGAGTTGTCGAAAGGAACGTGAGCAAGAGTGCTATAACTTAATGCTTAGCATCGTAGAGATTCATTTACGTGCCTTCGCCGAACGGTTGTGCAAGAGAAAGCACGATGGGTGCAAATCGGCGTCAATAATTTAGATTTAGGTAATTTGCGTTTAGCCTAATCGAACAGCCACTGAATGGGCTCGACAGCAAGAAAGGTTTGCTGAGCTTTCGCCTATAAAGTTTGAAGGAAGGATCGCCACAGGCCACTGCCGCTTTTCCGGGGCGCGATCGGAGATCGTTGTTCGAACCGCGCGTTCAGTTTGCGTTCAGTGTCGCCTCACGCGATTGGCCATAAGCCGCGCCGAGTCGTCAGCCGCGCCCGGCGGCCGACGACTCGGCGCGGCCCATGGCCAATCGCGTGAGGCGACACTGAACACCCGTTTCGAACCATCTCCGATGGCGCCCTTTGTTTTCATACTGACTCGCTGTTTTCTCTACGCGAATTCTCCATACTGTGCCTTCCCTCTTTTTCCATTTCTCTCTGTTCCGCTTTGAAGTCTTCTACGACTGTATTTCTCGTTATATTCGTGGTACGTTACATCTACCGGCGGTTTGTCCACCTATCATGACTCTGAGTTCAATGGTCATTGACGGTGCGGAGCCCGTGAGTACAATCTGAGTCGCTCGCCTGGCAGCTTCGCCGAGTCGAACGATGTTCAGACAAATTGTAAGTGTGCGGGGGTGTCTAGCACAGAATCCTTGAGCGTTGGTAGAATCGGGCTCTGCGTTTTGGAGTTGTCGCTCTTATCAACGCCGATGCACGGCTATGCCCGGTATTCGAGAACGCACCCGCCGCGATGGCTTAGCGTATATGGTGTTACGCTGCTAAAGCACGAAGTCGCGGGACCAAATGCCGGCCGCGGCGGCCGCATTTCGATGGGGGTGAAATAATAATAATAATAAAAAAAACCTTGTTCCGTGCTTTGGGGGCACGTTAAGGATTCCCTGGTGTACAAAATTAATCCGGAGTCCCTCACTACGGTGTGCATCATAATGAAATCGTGATTTTGGCATGTAAGAGCCCAGAATTCAGTTAGAGACCGGTATCCCCCTCGGCACTCCAATTCTACTGAAAAAAAAAAAAAGCGGATGGAAGCTCCGTGCTTCGACAGAAACTGTCACTATCCTCGTCATTGACATTCCTCAGCAATTTTTGCAAAGCATAGCGTTTTCTTTAGCGGAGAGGGGATGCTCATTCTCAACTCGGTGGTGTCGATCGAAGAGCTCTGAGTCGATGATCGCGTGGGAATGCGGAGGGCAATAGTGCTGTTGAATAGTGACACGAAATTGTTAAGCAGGGCCTTGCATATCGACGCTTATGAGCTGACCGTCAAGAGAAAGAGAGAGAAAGGCAAAGGAAATATAGGGAGGTTAACCAGAGATTATCTCCGGTTGGCTGCCCTGCACTGGGGGAAGGGCAAAGGGGATGCGATTGATAAGAGAGAGAAAAGGATAAAAAGATCAATAAAATAAAACAAAATAATGACCTACACACACACGTGCGCACGATACACACGAACTGTTTCTGTGGGCACTGTCACGCAGCCTGCAAAGGCGTTCCTAGTGTTACGTAGTGTCACTGTACAATCTTACGTCGCACCATCACAGTCACAATCTGTCACGAAGTCCCGTGTCCTTTAAGTACCGCAGCATCGCCTTCATAGCGGATCGCGTTGATGTTCGCGTAAGCCAGTTGCAAGCTTTACCGTTAAGTCAGCTTGCACTTTAGCCTAGTAACTACGACGCCATGCGTATTGCAGCTGCGTGACTCCTGTTTCATCTGCATTCTGAAACAAACGCAATCAGGATGAAGATGCTAAGAAAGGCTGGACTGCGAAGCCGGGTGTACCAGATAATTAGTCTGCTTTATTTTTGCTATTTCTAAAAGCAGGACGAGTTCGTTACGGGCATTACTAAGCGTAGTTAACAGTTCTAAGAAAGATGGATCGTTGTTACGTTTCATAATGCAGTTAGCTTACTTGAGCTTTCTGCGAGCAATGTACGAACGCGATAGGAATTTTAGTTTATTTCATGATTATTTCTTGTCGGTTTCTTTTGTTCTGTTTACGCCTGAGCTGGCCTAACATTGATGTGTAGTTTTTCACTGATCGAGAAGGAGCAGTCGACATTGCCTATAACGCCAGGCTCTCCTGCGCGCACAAGTAATAATAATCGATCAATCACTCACTCACTCAATTACGTTTAATAATAATAATAATAATAATAATAACGACGACGACGACGATGACGACGACGACGACGACAGCAAGATACTAGAAGCGTTGAACAAATTCACGCATGACCTACAGGCGTCCCAATGGCGCCCCAATGCAAGTGCAGTGTCACAAATGACTTAAGAGTTTCGTTCCATGTTGGCGACGCTTGAGTTTACTGACGAGAGCGAGGTCCAGGCTGTAAATTGCGGGTGAGGCGGCCGGATTTTCCTGGTGCCAGAAAGAAAAGTACTTGCTACAGGCGAACGAATAACAAAGAAAGGAAGAGTACTAACTGCGTCTATCCGCAGCTCACTGTTAAGCATTGACAAGTAAAGGCGTATCATTACTGTACTATGCACTGTTTACTGATACATAAAATACGCAAAATAAGAAAGCTTGCGGGTGCACATAAAAGAACAGGCTTGCCTTAGGCACGCCTTCTGAGACAGGTTTTGAAAACAAGCAGGCAAGCCTTAAAATATATGCCTGGTATTCGAGCGCACTTGAAAAGAAATTGTACTGGTAGCAGCAGAAAGTCGATATAAATGCAACTGAATCTTCGTAGCATTGTTTTGTAAAGGATAGCGCCCTTGCGAAAATAGTACAACGTTGACCAAACAAAGCCAAGACTGGTGATGGGGTGAGCGCTTACAACAAATACGGCGTGTCAGCCGAAATACTACCGATATCAACGCAACGTCAACAGAAACGTAGCTGAGTTTCTGTAGCAATTTTTGCAAGGGTATATAGAATGTCTCCGTAAATTGTACAACGTCGACAAAACAAAGGCAACACACACGCACACACACACAAAGTTGCGTGTTATTTCTCGCTTTTACTTTTACGGAAGAGAAACCTAAGCGAAGAGCGCTTGGAAAACAAAAAATGACAAATGGGGGAAGGGGGCGGCGTTTCTTTGCGTGAGAACTAGGAAGGGCACGGGACCGAGAGGAAGTTATTCATTGGCAAGTATAATTTGATAACGGGGTGGGGATGCGGTTGCTTCTCTGCATAGCTTTAGGGCGCCGAAGGGACGCGGTTGGTGGGGGTGGGTGAACCGGAATAGAGATGAGATCTTTGCACTTAATAAATCTGTGGCGGTTGGCCCCGGTCAGAGTCGCAGCATGTGAAAGGGCGAACAAGGGAGAATGCCCTCGAGGCACAGACAAAATAAAAAGCGACTGAAGTTGGCTACTTTTTGAATACATCTGATCGTGAATATTTTAAATTTTTTCGTTGAAGAAATCTTGTTCCTTAGTCACTTAAAAAAATATCTGTCGCTTTAAACACCCCTTTGTTCGTTCACTTTTCTTTCACCCTGCAAGAAAGACAGTGATCTCTGTACCCGTTTTCTTTTATTCTCTTCTCAAATTTATTGGTTTATTTTGTCTGTTTAGAAACCTTGCGCTTTATTTGGTTTACAAAGCGTCGGTTGTTGTGGGACGTTAAGTCGTTAGGTTCACTTGTTTAGTTTGCGTCGTGAATGAAAGAAAAGAGAACTCAGTACAATGAACAAAAGTTGATAGAGCTCCTAAATAATGGGCCCACCGGGAAACCTTCACATATAACTCAAACATGAAAAGCGTAATAATCCCGCGCACACACTTTCTTCGTTGCAATTCAGTGAAATCATTGATACGGGTTGGTTCAGTTTTGAGTCAGATGTTTGTAATCTGTGTCATACTGTGCATTTTGCTGCTAACGGGTATTACTTAAAATATGACCTCCGCTGCCACAAACCTTCACCCGTAAGAAATGTTAAAAGTGAAATGTTCATCTAAGCGCGGCTGGGTTTACCGTGGAGAAAGGAATCTTAAAGTTCCCAAGATATCTCTGAAAGGCACAAAACAATGCTAGTTCATGGGCGCTTTCAATTCATATGTGATGTTTTATACTTGTGATTCCTCTGTTTTCAAAAAGACAGACTGTATTCCTCTATTTTCAAAAGGACCTCTGTTTTGCCATGCTGTAGTATCGTTGCGTTGAAGGTTTGATGCCAGATGCATCCGCGTCACAAGTTTTCTCTTTGCTGTGACCTTGCTTAAGAGCTTGCAACTGGGTTTGTTTTGCCTGTCCTACTTGTCACGCCGTCTCCGTGTTGTTGCCGTGACAATAAGGCCACTTCTTGATTATCATATTTACCTTATACAAGGGGCCCCCCAAAAATGAGAACGAAGCTTCGCCCAACCATTGCTTCGGTTTTTTTATAGGGTGGGTGGTGAGCGTACGCTAACTTCGGCTGCGTTACTTCTAACACTCCTTATTTGGAGTGAACATCACTCCCCTAATACCATAAACACTCTAGAAAATAAACTTTGACATTACACAACTAGCAACTGCACCAAAAACCATATATAGCGGAAGCCTCTAATGACTCTTATGTTTTGGTAGCGCGTCCGTTACAGCTGCTGTACGAAGCGTCTTTGTGCGAGTTATGGCGAAAGAAGCATCGTAAGCGCATCGCTTATGAGATTCAGGACGCTGATAAAGGCGCTTATTGCACTTTGAAAAAAAAAAATTATTCTAGTGTTTGGTAAAGGAAGGACACCAGAATCGCTGCGTATTCCTCTTGGTAAAGTTGCTGATCGATGTGTGAAAAATGTTAAATGCGTAGTCACGTACGGGTACAAATGGTTGTTATAGGTCAAGCACTGACTTCGCGATACGCGTTCTTTTTTTATATTTGGAGCTTTATGCCATGTGTTTGCAGAGTGTGTGCAATTTGTTTATTCCACTGTAAGCGGTAGTGAAAATTCTCGACTAATATTTTTTATATATAATACAACATAGATCAGCTTCTTTATTTCGTGTTTTTTATTGCAGTTAGCTATGATTTCGTGATAGCGGGCCTTCAGTAGTCAAACTTCTGATCCTGTCGCAGTTCATAGACAACTTCATTGTTAGGGGAAAAAAAAACAGAAGCGAAGCCACAGCATTATGCCAAATTTTGTTGTTCGTGCGAGGAACGGTCACGGTGCGCGACAGAAATTGTCAAGCATGGCGAACTATGACGGATGATGCCTCGTGCACGAGGAAGATGGGAAGATGCAACAAACCGTGTTATGAAACGCTCGGACAACAAGAACGTTAAAACGAAATGCCGGACTGAGGAGCCACACTGTAGGGACTGCTGCTCTCGGCGAAGCGGTCTCATGGAAAGAGCCAGTCAAGTGGCAACGACCGGGTAGCGACGTTGACGTTCGGAAAGCGCGCGCACGCGCGCGGCGGTGCTTCCCCCTGCTCTTCACGCTTCGTCCACTTGCGAGATTGTAGTGTGGGAAAGCAGGACGGTGGCGGGGTGCTTTATTCGATTTTGTACCGCGCGATGCATATGCGTACATCAAAACAAACATACATCCTATGTATGTATGTTTGTGTGTGTGTGTGTACGTACGTACGTGTGTACTTATGTGCGTGTGTATGTGTGCGTCTATGTATGTATGTATGTGTGTGTGTGTGTGTGTGTGTGTGTGTGTGTATGTATGTATGTATGCATGTATGTGTGTGTGTGTGTGTGTGTGTGTGTGTGTGTATGTATGTATGTATGTATGTATGTATGTATGTATGTATGTATGTATGTGTGTGCGCGTGTATGTATGTATGTATGTGTGTGCGCGTGTATGTATGTATGTATGTGCGTGTGTGTGTGCGCCTGTGCGTGTGTATGTTTGTGTGTATGTATGTGCGTGTGTATGCGTGTATGTGCGTACATACGTACTATTGCGCAGTAACTATTCCTGGCCCTGCATATTGTAGGGAACGCCTCGACTAGACCAACTTTATTATAGTGCGCTTCCTTTCCTCGGTGGAATACTCAACGATTTCTGGAACCAATCATCCCTGCCTCCCTTCCACTGGAGGCATAAATCTTTTGCGGTTACTTGCGCGCAGATAGCGTGTCGAAACACTGCTTCGACACTCGCTCGATGCTTCCGGAGTGTCGTTCACTGTTCGGCGACTCGCCGGAAGAGCGGGGAGCAAATAAGCCGCTCCCACTTCCGACAGGCGGAAACGCTTTCTTTTCACCCGTGCGGCGTTCACGCAAGCGTGTAGCTTTGTTCAGCGTCTTGGCTTTCATGCTAATCTTCTATGAGAGAGTTGATATCGGACTGCTGTCTGACTCCCTCGCGAATGTCAATTGGTCGCTTTGAGCATCCCCACCCCTTCAATTTCTCGCGGTGTACAAACTAAGATTATCATAACGGCAACCTGCGTCTGAAATATGTTTTACTCAAAAGAAAGAGCATCACCATAACAGTAGAGTTATGGTGATGGCAGCTTCTAGGTTAGAAATTTCCAAAATATTTGCATTTTATTGCAAGAATTTCATGTCTTGTAGTGTGCTGTGTAATACAATCGTATTTCAGTTATGTATAAGCATACACGGGGTGATTAGGAATTAGCATCGTTCACTCCTGCGTGTTAGAGGAATTTTCGAGCTAGCATAAAGCGTTACATCTACGCAGGGCTCTCTCGATCCCTGGATAATGCAGTGCCATGTAGAGCTGTTGAAGGTCGAGCATAACGTTTTAACGTGTCGGTGTAAGTTCTGGTGGATTATTTCTTCATGCGAAAAGCTCTTGCAGAAAATTTAGAAAAAGGAAGCGCACGAGGAAAAAAAAATTGAAACTATTAGCATTGTCACGGTGCTTGGTTGCTAACCACTGAAGCATGGAAGCCGTGCTAAAGAAGAGAGAAGGGACAGTGTAATGGAAATTTGACTGGAGTACAGAGCCACGAAAGTAACGAAAAGGAGACTGCATGTATACCGAAGACGCGATTTCTTTTTTACGTTTTCGGCAAGTCTGTATCCTTTACTGCGGATAACGGCAGTGCGGCAACTCTGGAATGATATCATCTCTGATTATTTGTTCTTGTTGATGACAAACAAGATGTCCTAATGAGATGAGAAAGCGGCATAAACACTTCTCTCTCTCTCTCTCTCTCTCTCTCTCTCTCAGTTTTATATAATCGACTATTAAAGAGAATGGTTCAGATATATTTTGATCAGGCTGCTCCTGAACAAAGTTCTTTATCAGCACAGAGTTAAAGGCGCGCATGCAGTATTGCAGTTATTTTGGAGGCTGTTCACCAAAATATATTTCACTAACACTCAATTAAATGCCCCTTACCTTCTTTAGGTTGCAGCGGTTGTTAACAATAACATTGCACAGTGCAGAAAAACCTGTGCGAAATTACATACAGAAGGAGAGAACGACAGCAAGGAGAGGAAAGATGTGGACGCCAGAAAGACGAGGGACTAGTTTGCTACTCTAAAGAATATGTTCGTGGGTGAGTTAGTACACTGTTCTTAAAAACTTGTTCGTGCAGCGCAAATGGACAGGACATAAAGGACAGTGACATCAGTATTACGCCCAAAAAGTCAGTATATGTGAAGGTTCATCCGTAGCACGGGTGTCCTGTGACATCTACTTAGCATGGATTACTACTTGGCACGGTTAAGTCTAGGCTTGCTGATACTGAAGTCATTACTGTTTTAGGTGCGCCGACGACCTCCTAGTAGTACAGTCACGTCTCGTTAATGTGGACGTTCCCGTTTGCCAGGAAAATCGCCCATGACGTCAGTGGTCTATAATAACGAATCATGGTAAGAAAAAGAAACATCAAGTCATAAACGTAAGAAAAACCGAACTACCGTTTATAATTGCCACGCTTCCTGCTATTAGCACATACGGGTACCATGCCCTGCTATGCTTTTCTGACCCACACTACGACCTTTACAAGGTACCTCCCCATCCTCCCGATGTTTTAAGGGGGGGAAGAGGTTTATGTTTCGCACCCCCTTTAAAGCGTACCATAGTTTTTGTTGTGCTTCCGATCTAACCAGAAATAATCTAACCTTGCCTTTCAGACCGACGAAACAGGGGTTCTAAGGTGGGACGAGGGGGCGAAGTGGAGGTGGGAAGCGCTCTGTAATCACTCTTCTTCCTGGTCATGTTGTTACGTTCTATTGGCAGACACCCTGTTCGGCTTTCCTGATGTAGACAGCTGCTCTGTTTACGTGTCTTTCTTTTTTCTTTCCTTGGCTCACTTACGCATTACTTTCATCGCAATGTGAAGAAACGTACATAAAAACGAGACAAAAATGCATTCACTTTCCAATATCGTCCCCGAAAAAGTTGTACGAAGTCAGGACTACGAGTTAACTTCTATGTCAACGGAACACAAATACATAGCCGCCGATCGGCCACTGAAAATTTCGGCCATATTGCGGGACGTCCATAGTAACGGGAACCGTATTAACGAAACATGACGGTATTACACTCGTTGTGTACTATTCATCGTGAAAACATCATGGGGATCATAACTTTTTTTTACTCCTGGATCACGTGGACTATCCTTGACCTGCAAAGGGCCTAACAATGACATCTTGGAACTGTATGACCTCGGCGGAGAAAACCTTCTGCCATACAACAGCGGCCACACTAATCTCGTAAACTGGGGTATCGCACAGGCACGTGTTAGTGCTTCGATACCGAAAAAGTTGTTGCCAGACTGCCGCAGAAAGTTTGAATAATCAAGTCGAGCACCTAGCCAGCGCTGGATTTTCTTCTGCTCTCGTCACTGTCATCTGCGTGTTGGTTCCGCAGTATTTAGAGAAAGCAAGTTCAGACCCAGCCCAGCAATAGAAAAAGGACAACTGAATGCCGCAGGTTATTCCTTACATCCTTGGCGTTTCACACAACATTAAAATTTAGGTAGCAGGTATGACGCAGAGTCATTCTTTTTCGGCTTCAAGTAAGTTAACACAAGTACATTCTTTGCTAGCCAAGCAAACGCTGGTGCTGTGTACGAAAACGCACGTGCATCGATGCACTGTCGTACTACACGCGTGGCGTAAAAGATCCGCGAAGTGGTGGTCAAGTGTACATTCGCCTGGCAAGGCGTTGCGTCAGCGGGAGAGCATGCGAACCTGAAAGTAAGGAACAAACCTTGGGCACACCTGGCCGATCATTTCAACCCACGCTGCTGGACGCTGCACTTGGAAAAGAACATGTTTTTGTGGCGTCCACATACAAAACGACAGCGAGTAAGGTAGTTGAAGTAGCCCCACATTAGGAAAGCTCCGGATCTCTGCGGGAAGACCCCCAGACAAAATATTAACGACAAAAACAAAAAGACAAAAGATAACAGCGCTTTCGGAGTGGTTCTTGCTGACGTGTATCTGTTTCCTAACATGTCTGAATGCATAAAAGAGGGCTTTACGATTCTGATATGAAATAAAGTAGGAAATCGGCGCTCGTCTACGTTGCTTGTTTTCCTTTCGCGTCCCGTCCATTTGCGCTGCACCAACTTAGTTTGCTACGTTACACTGGGGGTGTAGCGAAGGGGAGTCTATGCAGAGAGAAACAAGGACGAAGCGGGCACCGGGCACGCACAATAGAGCGCACAGCAGGCGTACAATTCGTCCCTCAGTCACCGTCTTCTTGAAGAAAATCTGTAGCACGCGAGTAGATTTCTCTGCCATCGACAGCCGTGGCCATGATTCAGTAACTTTTGTTTCAGAAGGTGCCCTAGAGTCCGATCGGCTTAGTGCAGTGTGTAAAGCTAGGTCGTATTGAGGGCAAGCGTACAGCAGGTGTTTGGCAGTTTCTTCTGATCAGCGAATGGTTGCACATCTGTGTATCGGAAAAAATAAGCATTCGTAAGTGGCCAACCCAACCATTATGCGTAAAGACATCAATCGGAGACAAGTAGCTAAGCGTCACAGCTTGTAGAAGCGCAATAGGAAAGTCAGGTTTGATGTATACACTTAGCATGTCCTATAGTCCTTCTGATATTGTATTGTGTAATAAAACTCGCGACGTCTGTGATAACACCTTTGATAGTGAGTGGTGTGATAACTACGTATTCATACTGTGCCTAGCCGTATGTGTTTCTTTTATTTTAAAAACAAATTAATTGACTTGTGTCTAACCATAGAAACGGTAGAACATACTGTTTTGTTGCTGTTTTTTTATCGATTGGTTACGCAGGCTTAGAAAATAAAAAAAAAATAATGGGGTTTTACGTGCCAAAACCACTTTCTGATTATGAGGCACGCCGTAGTGGAGGACTCCGGAAATTTCGACCACCTGGGGTTCTTTAACGTGCACCTAAATCTAAGCACACGGGTGTTTTCGCATGTCGCCCCCATCGAAATGCGGCCGCCGTGGCCGGGATTCGATCCCGCGACCTCGTGCTCAGCAGCCCAACACCATAGCCACCGAGCAACCACGGCGGGTGGGCTTAGAAAATGTAGTTTATTGCAGGAACGTTTTTCACATTACCTCGTGATGTCGGTCATTAATCATTGAAGAATTTATTTGCGGGGAAACCGGCCATCATTTCAGATTTCGTTCAAATAAATTGGTCGCTCACATGCATGCAAGTGTTTGTGATATAAATCAATCAACAGCAAGCGTAACACAAACAGAGCGTGTATAGCTTATCAATAACACATCAACGCAACAGGCAGGTTCGCAGCGTTTAGAGGGGGTCGCCCCTATTGTCATCGAGTTCATCGAGGAGGGTAAACATCTGTCTGGCTCGACAACCACACGTTGCCATCTATTGGAGGCGTGTTTCCGATGAGATGACATTGAGTATCGACGTTTAACGTCTGAAATACGAAAAGAAACAAGGCACCGTATGACAGACGTACGAAGAAAAAAAAAGTAAACAAAACATGGTTATTAAGCGCTTCATTTATTTACACCCTCCCAGTTTTTTTTATTCATCATTACAAGCAGTCAACAATAACAAGACCAATGTTTATGGATGCTTACACCATTGTAAACTGCTCCATGTCGTCACTCCCAGAAGCAAGATGAATTTAAAAGTTCCCACAGAAAACTGAAACCAACACCGCCGATGTAAGGGCCACATAAAGCGATAAAAAGAAAGCAGAACAAGGTAAAGACTAGCAATGAAAAACGGGCAAGGTAATGATCCGTGGGTAAGTAGGTGCGATATAAAAGCGAAGCAAGACGTTAGCATTTTATTGTATCGTGTAGCACCGCGTCTGCGAAAATTTTTTTATTTAGTTGAAAAGTGCCGATAAGGACTCCCACCGCGCTCCATTTTCAAAAGCGCGCCGCGTTTGAGTTAAATTCGGGTGCCGAGGATTATCTCTTCTCATGCCTCATCAACTTCGTCATTCACCTTGTTTTTCTTTTTTTTTTTGCGCTCGTGTAACAATGGTTGAGACACCCTACAGAACTTGCAATTGAACTATACTATCGACGTTTTTCATCTGCCGGATATATCTGCGTCTTCACAAAATGACACCGAAGAAACGACATCACGTATCTGGTAAAATTCTTTCGTAAACCACAGTAGAATAGTACTATTTATTTAAGTGGCCCATTTTTTTTCTTTTCTCGCGCAAAAGTCAATTTCCTTGCGCAGTGATGCGACCATACCGTCACAGGGAGTTGCAGATTATGGCGGTCTCATTTTACGGCAGTTTATTTCTTCCCCTATATTTTTCTCTCGCTTTTGCACATATGTGCGCAACAAAACCGGGCACAAATGCATCGGTCAGAAACCCCGCCCACTGGAGTGTGAAGCCTCTAAACACGTTTTGTACTAACAGCATTTCACGTTAGTTCACTGCATGTTACAGCGAATCTGTTATCAGGATTTGCGCAACACTTCATTATACGACGGCGAATGCTGGAGTGCGACGGCGCGGTCGAGATCAAATGCAGTTTCAACGCAACGTGTCTAAGCGCCGAACCTGCCTTGAAACGCAATGGTAAATGATTGTAAAATAAGTAGCCTCGCCTGTATCTTACACGAATAGACAACAAATGATATGTGATTTTTTAAAACCAGTAATCCGTAATTGTTTGGATTTTCGCGTCGCGTCATACTGGCTGTACGTTGGAGGTCATCTAGCAGTTTGTACAGCTACGCTGATGAAGGCTGGCGCCGTGATGTATCGCCGCAGCCAACGTCTGAGCCATGTCACTGAGAACAAACCCGATGAAGCCTCGGAAACAACGTCATGTAAGTCGTAAACACGGTAGAAGATTAAGTGAATTTCCACCTTTGAACACAGAAGACCTTCCGCCAGAAATCCAAATAGTCACAAAAGGCAGAAGTTGAAGTTTTCGGGCCGGGTAAAGTGCCTTCGCAGATGTGGAAAACAGTCATAAAAGGAGTGGAGAAATACACTCCGAAACGTAGCAACACAAGGTCAATCGATGAACGAAAAAAAAAAGACATAATCAAAAAACAAAAGCACGTGCATACGCCTTATTTGTAGCACGACTAGCTATTATTTCCCGTAAAGCAATAAGGCGAACCACAACATTAGTAAATACATATTTACGGGAAAGCAAACCGTCGCCTCTAATAAAAGAATTGTATCAATTACCCAGAGGTAGGGGAGGACTGAGCCTGCCAAACCTCCAAAAGAATATCGCGGATACTAGCCAGTAAAGCAACATCCCGGATGATTCAAGACGACAATCTTCAAGGACGGGATCTCGTCGCATATTGTATTAACATGGCTAGGGCGTCCCGTATTGGACAAGCACGCCTTGTCTTGTTCGATATCGAACAACACGTGGGCCCACCGGCAGAACAACTATCGACATTTTACAAAAAAATGATAAAATACACGAAGAATTTCCCATAATAGGCATACAGGGAACACCAGCCACGCAAATCAGATTTTCGTAAATCATGAAGTGAACATTACATGACACTAACAAGAATCTCCCGATAGTATCGGATGACACGTCGCGGCGCAATGAGTACGGTGACATGGTGCATCCAAAAGATTAACATAAGAAGAGAGAGAGAGAAAAAGAACGCCGATGCCGAAAGAAGTCGAATACTTCGAATGGAAAAGACGATGGGTAGTTTTGTCTCCAAAACGGAGAGAGAGAGAGAAACAACTTTACTGGTCCATTATGAAATGAAACGCGTTAAGCGTCTGATGGGGTGGCTCCCTCTTCGCTTCCCTCTTCCCTCTTCCAAAACGGAGACTTTATAAGTTTTGCATAGCATCACATGAAAAATGCACGAACTCACCCCTCCTCCCCCCCCCCCCCCCCCCTGGAGAAAGATAGTTAGACACACACTTTTCGAATATAGCTCAGCCCGCCCAGCGTGAAGGATGGTGCAACGAACATTTAAACTCGGACACTGAATGCTTCGTAACATTAAATACTTAGGTAAACAACATTTTGCTCTTTTGACAACGTTTGTCATTTGAAAAAGAACAAACGTAGCAGTAGTAAATAAGAAGCCCCCAAAAGCAGCGTAGCCTGCCGTGAATCTTTTTTTAAAACTATACTGTGCAACTTTCTGTCAAACGAATTAGAGAAAGACGGGGTGGCATCCTTTCTACGGCACACAAAGATTTCCAAAGTAAGGGTAGGTAAAATTAAAATGCCAATCGTACCGCACAGAACACAGTAGAAACCGTCTCGCGATGACTGTCGAAATTAGGGCGATTAGCAATCGAGCAACGTATACCAACAAGCCACATTGGTAACCTTTATGTATTGGGGAAAGCGGGCTTTACGTAGCAGTCTGGTGGTGGGGAAAGCAGGCTAGCAACGGCAATCGCAATAATACACCCACGAGCTGCAGTGCCACCACGAACGACCGCGTCCGCACCTTTGGGCGCCGAAAGGAGAGCTTCACCATATGCGGCCTCCCCGCAGCAGCCGGTTTTGTCCCGCCGGCACCGTAGAATTGTGGTTCAGCGTGTGTGGCTTCGAATGAGCTACGGCGCGACTACGCGCGTGTCTTCTTCGGGCGTAAAACGTTATTGGAGAGTTTTAGGGAACGGGACGCAAGCGGCTTGCGTACGGAATAACTGGGGGCGACTGTACTGCGCATGTGCACACTCTGACGTATAGGGGTCTACGCATGCGCAGTACCGTGGCCCCTAGTCCTTGCATACGCAAGCCGCTTGCGTCCCCTAATCTAAAAGTCTCTATTTTCTTTGCGAGGTAGAAGAGGATGCCTTTCTTTTTTGTCAATCTGAGATGTAATTTGCTTTTTTGTTACTTTTTGTTTCGCCAGCGAGAGCGACGTTTCAGGGGCTGGAAGCCGTCAGGCAGCAGCTGCAAGCCAAAGTGGGGGAAGTTGGCAAAGAGTGCCAATCACACTAAAGCAGACGACATCAAATACGTGAAGAAAGAGAGTAAACCGGGGGGCCCGGTTTTTATTAGTCATATCATAAGAAGCCAACAAACACTGACACCAAGGACAGCATAGGGGAAATTACCTGTGCTTAATAAATGAAAAAGCAACGATAAATTAATGGAAGTGAAAGTGGATGATAAACAACTTGCCGCAGGTGGGAAACGATCTCACAACCTTCGCATTTCGCGAGCAATGCGCTACCTATGGAGCTACCGTGGCGTCGTTTCCCCGTCCGTCCACTTTCTTGGGTATTTATGTTTCCTTGTAGAACCCTGGAAGTGTTAGCCAGCGCCACCACTCACAGGCCTTGGCCGCTGACGTGGAACATGAAAACATGACGTGGGAAATGAACATGGCGAACATGACATGAACATGACGTGGAGAATGAAAGTGGATGAAAAACAACTTGCCGCAGGTGGGGTACGATCCCGAAACCTTCGCCTTTCGCGAAGGAAACGGCGAAGAGACGGCGGCGCGGTAGGTCAATTGGCAGAGCATCGCACGCTAAATGCGAAGGTTGCGGGATCGTTCCTCACCTGCGTCATGTTGTTTTTTTCACCCACTTCCCTTTCCATTAATTTATCCTTTCTTTACTACATTTATTAAGCACAAGTGATTTCCCCTATGTTGTCCTCGGTGTCGCTGTTTGTTGGCTTCTTATGATACTACGTAAAATGGTAAATCCACTTACCTGATTGTATGTACCCATTTCCGTTGTCCTGCGTTGCGCTCACCGGATGCATCAAAGAACGCAATTTCTTTTTTTTTTACCAGGTGAGCGGGCACGAAAGCTTTTCGTAAGCAGCACACGACAGCACCATCGAATCTAGATGATTTTATTACACAGTGGTGAATAACAATTTTTGCAAAAATAAACATAAAATGCATTTACTGCGTGAACACGAACTAGTTTTCATCTGATGGTCCTCTTAGGTTACGCAGAGTAACGTTAGCGTGGTGAAATTTCGTTTCGTAACCGAGTGTTGAGTGACTAGTGGAGAAGAGTGTAAAAAATCCTTCGTAACCATGCCGTCTTCGTTTTCGACAAAGCTTTATGCAGAAATCCTACGCGGAGCTCGTGTGGTTAAAAATAGAAATATGTTTAGTTTGTTCTATTATCCGTACTTTATTTATAGCGAAACATGTTTTGAAGCACGACCAACGCCTTAGCATTACCGCTTAAAGTGTAATAACAATAAAAAATGTGCTGAAATATACATTGTTTTGTTTACTTCTCATAAAGACCGCTTAGCGATAGGTTTCAGCACCAGGGGTTGCTGTGTTGAGCGGGAATATGTCCTATATGGTATTGGAAAAAACAAATAAGAACATTGGCATTGAAAAACTCCCAGCAGCTTCGGCTATGAAAAGGTCCTGCACATTAAGCATTCAAAAACATGTGAAGTCTTCAGAGTTAGACTATCAGTAACGTTAATAAAGAGCTATGTTAGCGACGCAGATGCTGTTTGCTTACGTAGTCTGTAGCTCTGGCGAATACGAAATTCACGTGAGCAAGTACAGTCAACAAATACGTGATAAACAAAAATTGGCTGGTCAGCTTTAAATCTTTTGCGACTATCGCATCTCTTTATATAAAAAATAAATAAATTTGAAGACAGTCGTAGTTAAAGAAACATAGCGTCCGACATTTCTGTAGCTTTTCTCTTTCGATGTAATCACCATCAGATTTACACTCGTTGCGCTAATTTCGAATTTAGAGGCAGCAGTCCTGGTACAAAACCCTTCCGTGACGCAACTGATTGCTCGGGAAAGGGGAAACCAGTCTTGCTTCTCAACGCCAAGAGCAGGACTGTAGCTTTCACCTGCTCCACCCGGGTTCTATGCTATAGTGTCGTGTTATGAACCAGCTGCATCACGTGGGTAATTTATATTTAAGCCAGG
The DNA here is from genome assembly GCF_023375885.2 of Dermacentor andersoni. Classification (NCBI taxonomy): domain Eukaryota; kingdom Metazoa; phylum Arthropoda; class Arachnida; order Ixodida; family Ixodidae; genus Dermacentor; species Dermacentor andersoni. The sequence continues at coordinate 31,263,902 of NC_092822.1, forward strand.
ACTGTCTCCTCCTTATAAGAAATTAGCGCAGTGAATGTCAATCGCGATGATGGATATATCGGAACAGAAATGCCCGGGAGGTATCGAACAAAATCCACTTTCCTTGCAATACGAATCCCTACGCTGCTGTTTAAGGCTACGCAGACGTTATGTATTTCCCTTTGTATATGGTGAACCACAATGTGATCGTCCCCAAGGCCCGCATTATACAAAAAGCCACCACAGTACAGAGCTTCCGTGTGAAATAACCATGAAAATAAGGAAGCTGTCCAAACGGCTCAAAGATATATAGGCCAGTCTCTGCTAGCGTTACAACGCTTGGCGGTGCCTACCTCGACCACCATTCATCAGAGAGAGAGATATCGCCAGTTTCAGTTACATCACTTTCAACACGTTGCTTGTTGAAATAAAAAATAACCATCCTATGCCTTTCAAGGGGCCCTGACATCGACTTTCTTGGTGTACACGTTGGCTATTTAGTGTTAATTTAAAATCAAATAAAGGTTTGCGTGGCAGAAGTCAATTTCTCAACGCAGTTGAAGGCAATAATAAAACCGACATGTGGAATAATCTGATGTGTCCACATTGTCTTTAGTAGGCGATGTCGGGACTCCTTTTACAATCTAAAAGGTGCACTTCGGTTTCAGTACGTTTCTAGTTTCACAATCACAGAAATGAAGATCTCGCCTCAAAAAATTGGTCGCGTATCAAAAAGTTTGCAAACTTTTCGTCTACAGTTCTCTAATTCACTTTACAAGCTGGTCGAAAGCCTAAGTTCGCGTTTCCGACGCTGTTCGACGCTGTAACAAACGTTTCACTTGCGTACGCTCAGACGCTGACAAATACATCACACGCACTCTCAAGTACAAGATGGCACCGTGTATGATATGGAGTGATGCTCCTACGTCACAGATTACGTCACAGATTACGTCACATGCACTCACTCTGCACACCTTACTCACTCGCTCCCTTCTAAGCTCAACGAGCTAACAATGGGTGTTTGTTTTTTAAAAAACAAGATGATGAAACTTATTTTTAAGCAACGTGATCCAAATGACTAGGTGGACTTCTAGGGTAAGTGATAAAGCTCGTTAACCATTCATTAAAACTATTTCTGACTCTATCTCGAACCCTCTAACGCTCTCAGAGCAATCGCTTTGGTGAGCTTTTTGTTCGTTTATCCCGCATAGTTAGGTGAATGTGTGCATGCGTAGTATTTAAATGTTCATAGCGTGCATGTAGTTCTCGGATTGGACAAATATTTACACTCCATAACCATTATTTATGATCATCCCACATGATAACATAGTGTTCTCGTTCCGTTGAAAGCTGCACTGGATCATGTGGAAACACTGAATTAGCAGGTTATGGCGCTGAATAAACCCTTTAAATAGGAGAGCCTGCTATATGTGCACTACATCATATATAAATGCATTATTCACATGCCTGATGTTGAGTGAGCAGCTTAGGTTAACCACACACTGTTATTGGGGTTTAGGTTACGCTGTTTATGCATTTTGTATGAGTACAACGCGCCGCTGTGGCGAACGCCAGAACGACTGCAGATGTGCGACCACTGTACATAGTGATCTTCCCGAATTACTACTACCTAATAAAGAACGTCTTCGTTTAGTTAAGAATGTGGTAAATTCGTTCTGTGTCTGCATAAAAAAATACACCCGTTCATACATCACAACGCTATCGGAAACCAACGGTGAAGAGACTATTCGCACTAGTGACCCTAACTAGCGTTTCGTTTCGAGTAAGCATCAATTGAACAACGGCCAATGATGTAAGACATGCATAGGGCACGAAATGCTAAAAATAAGCGCCGAGTTTATATGCACATATTTTTTGAACCGTGGTCTTGCACGTACAACTGCTAGCTCTTTTCAAATATCAAGCGGTTTTCTCATCGCGTTGAGAAACAGAGATGAGACGCGCACGCCATCTGGAGCAAGTATGGGAAAACGTTGAAATTATTGATCGGGAAGCCCTGGTCTCCGAGATCCGTAACCCCAGGAAGATGTTGCCTTTAGTTGACGCTGCATGCCGCCACTGGCCCGGAAACAACCTTGGTCACATTGGTCTCGAGCCAACATTCAGAATTATTATTATTATAGCACATGTTTCGAGCTACTACGTACGTTACACTTTAGGCAGCGAAAATAGCATTCTGTAACTAGTTTTCCCGGCACTAGAATTTAGGCATTTCTTCAAGCAAGCACTCGGCAAATTATCTCAAAAATTAAACACTTGCGAGTTTATTCATACATTCGAAGCTATCGGCAAAAATAAACACGCGCTCATTACTTACTGCACACACACGCACATTTGATTATAGTTAGGTCGATGAGTAAATTTTCACATCACTTACACAAGAACCAGTGTGCTAAAATCGCACGATATGCAAGTAGCACAAGCGATGTCGGATCACTAAAGACTAGTTAATGGAGCTTCGGCGTCATGTGACGAACTCGTGATCCGACCGTTTACGTCACACGGTATGAAAGCAATGAAAATGTTCATAGTTCAGAGTTTGTTTGTAAGCTGCATTCTTAAAATACCATGGAAGTAATCACCCACGGAAACGTTTTATAGTGCGTATATTGTAAATGAAAGTACCAAGCGTTTAAATAACGAAATGACAATTGTCTGTATAATTAACTGAATCTTTGTTCCATGCACGAATTACTTTTTGACGCGAGTGACCCAAATTAGTACTCAGAAGGAGATAATGTTACAAATGTCTTATAGTATGGAAATTGTTTACAAACCGTAATGAGTTAATCCACATAAAGTTAGAGCTCGCTTACGTGTTTATAAGAAATGCTAGCCATTCGTTCAGGCTTTCGGTAATTTCCACGTACCAAATTATTTTTCACACTAAGCAGAATCACCAAATTTAGAAGGGAAATTACTTATTTACCTATATCGAGGATAATGTTGAAAGAGCTAAATATGTAAAGTGCTTTCTTGTTATTAGCATGCTTTGAGAGTAGAAAAAGCAAGATATAGTGGTCCAGTAGTTATATGCTCTGATAAGGCATTTATTCAGCTACTGACGTCAAAATATAGATTACAAAGCACATCCTCCGAATCTTTTTTCTTCTCTTAAAGGATATTATACGCGTTTCTTCTACAATTACTCCTTTAATTAGGGAAACGATTTGATTACCGTGCCGTTTAAACGGAGCCTCAAAAAGCACCTCTAAGCACCGGATCCGACAAAGAGATATTGACAGAGGCCGACTAGTTCATGTACATGATCATGACTACATGTTCATGTAGCGTAGTTCATGTATTTCTGTTTGTACGACGCTCATGAACCAACAGATGAAAAATACCCTCACACCTCGTAAACACGTGTGCAGCAATTGCGAAGTAATGGTTACATACATGACGCACGTTCACATATTGTATGAGTGTGGTACAGATGATGCAAGACTTTCGTGAATCAAACAGAGGCATGTGACGGGGCGTTGTTTGTCGCATGCCAGTAGTTTAGTTTGATATCGCTAACGCGTAATACAAAATGAAGCGTTTTTCGTTATAGCACTTTGCGGAAATGACTTTATTATGGATTTCAAGGTATGGTGCCTTACAGATGCAGATGCTTTAAACGCAATTGGGGGTTGGCCTCAGCAGGATTTAGTTGACGTTAGTGAAGACAACAGTTTGCTATATTTTTGTGTTTGTGTGCGAACAGCTGCAAGCTGCTGCATGAAAGAATGAGGTAGCTGTAATACATGTACTTAGGCGGCAAATTTCACTGTCTACAGAAAGCTGTTAATCCACAGGAATGTGGTAGTTTTAGCTGAATACCGATAGACGCGAGCGTAATCTTTACCCACAAAATTTATGACTTATAGTCTGGGGAAAGGCAATAGAAGGCCGATAGAAGATTTCAAGGATATATGAAAGCGGACTTGAAAAGGCAGAAAAAGAAAAAAAATATTCTAAGTAAGGTTGACAGATTATTCGCTGGAAACCTAATCATCGTTTACTCTGTGCCAATATATGACTGTTACGTAGAAAATTGCCAACCAAAGTCCACCAGCTGCTCCTCGATTTGTATCGCTCGTGCCAAAATGGGACGAGTTCACGTGATACCCACGTGACCTCCCTCTCTGCCGCTCCCCGCAAATCAGTCAGTGCCGGTATAACATGAAAAGTACCATAATCCGAAGGCGCCACTCACATTTTCTCTCTTTGTTATTTTGTCGCTTACAAAGAAAGCTCTGTTCTCGCTACGAATTGTGAATCTGTTATTAAAGAAGCCTAATCAGGACTTCATATTTTCCTTTGGTGCCCCTTTAAAACTGCTGTAGATCATGTATAGGCTCTAAATTTATTTTAATGGTGTTCAATGTTTATTTAAAATGTATGTCAATGAGCAATGCTGTCATGTTCTCGTAGTTTCAGATCGCAAATAGCCGTGGTGCCGTATGTCGCTGGCAGAGAACAGCTTGCTGAGAGCTGCGGAGAAAAGTGAGGTGGTTCGAGATTTCAATTTCCTACGGAAGGTAGTGTATTAGACGTTGGTTTCCACACTCTCATCCATTTAGTTGTCTTTCGCCACAGACTGGCGATTATATCATTTTGTACAAATAATGCAATTAATGCCATATATCGGGATATGATGACACCTATCCACTCCTATAAAAAAATTTCGTCTGCCGCAGTTGCCATATTTTCACTAATCTCATATAGCCACCCGAGAACGCATATAAATCATAGGCTATGATGTTCGATTGTTATATGTGCGGCATTTTTCAGGTGACATTTATCAATAGGTATCGTCCCCTTTTTTGTGTATGTGTACGTCCTTTGATTGGGTAGAAACTGACAGTTAAGGCCAAATAATATCATGCCGAATGTCATCAGCGACAAAGCGCTCAAGGTGTTTCGACAGTCTTGCATCAACGTCCCGAAACATGGGTGAGATATGTGTTACTAGTGATTTCTGCAGATATCACGCACATGAGTTTCTGAAGACACACAGATGGCATCGCGAATTGGTACGCGACGTGGAAAGATCATAGGCTGCCCTGCGTCGTCGCGCTAAGCGGCCGGTCCTGGATGTTCTCGCAGTTTCCTTCGTCCATTTCGTCGTTCTCGGTTCGAATCTCCATCTTGTGGACGACGAGCCGCATTAAGGAAAGCTGCTGTTCCATAGCCCTCGACATCTCTTTCATCCTGCAATCAATCAATCAATCAATCAATCAATCAATCAATCAATCAATCAATCAATCAATCAATCAATCAATCAATCAATCAATCAATCAATCAATCAATCAATCAATCAATCAATTCATTTTATAATTTATTTAACTATACAGTCAATCAACTGGCACAGGCGAACAGCGGAAAACATCACCTGTTAATAAATAATGAATAGATAGGCAGATAGTAAACGATGAATTTTATCTATTCGCCTCATCAAAAGAATGTGTGCGATCTGCGCAATTCGGGCAACGACGCCCTAAGGTATAGCGCAAGCAGCCGATGATAGCTATAATGTAATATACACCACCTAGCTTCTACACATCAACATCAACGTATCATGCAGCCTTGCTCTCGAAAACAATCATAACATAAGTAGTTCTACCAGGTAAACATGCACATGTCATTTTATCGCAGCTGCAGAAACGATCACGTGCTTTCTAGATAAAATAAAAACGAAATTCCCCTGTACACAAAGCTGGAGGCCATACAGTTTAATAGGCTCGACACCAGGGCCCATCAAAAATTTATGCATTGCAAGTTGTAAAGCACCGTCGAAGAAGAGCTCTGTAGTAAGAATATTATGGCGATAGCAATTATAACGGTGTTCCCCTCTCCACGGTGTTCCTCTCTCCCCATTGCTCCCCACTGCTTCATTCACCTCCGCTCTTTCAATAAATTACAGAAACAAGCCGTTCGCATCATTAAATTCTCTCCCCGGTTTTCACCCTCTTATACCAATTTTTGTTGATCTTAATAATTTGCCTTTGTCTAGCCTTTGTTTCTGTAATAATTTCACTATATTCCTTAAAATTTATAACTATTTCCTCCCTTTCGACATTTTCCCGCAACATGTGCTCTCTAATCTTAATACTACTCGCTTCGCTACCCATCGTAACTTGCTTTTGCCTATTATCAGTACTAATTACGGTAGATTTGCTTTGCTTTTTTCTCCAGTACCATTTTGGAATGTGTACACACATAAAATCTGTAGCTTCCTTGAAAATGTTTAAGACAAACCTGAAGCATTTTTTGTTTTTAAACTATAAGTAATCCCATCTACCAGGGAACGTTATTGATGCATTTATATATGTATTTTTCTTGTGTAATATATATTTCCTACTTCGCTTGCCTTGCTTTCTTACTTTGTTGTACTCAATTTACTTGCACAGGAGGTCCCGCCAACGGTGCTCGTTGCCTTCTTCTGTATATGCACCACTGGGTACCAGTTCTGCTTCCACGAAATGAGGAAACAATGCTGTGCAGCTTACGCTTGGACGTCCCATTCACCATTGCATACACGTGTTTGATTGGAATAGCTGATAGCGCCGACTACAATGCCTGCGGTGTCGAGAAGACTAGAGAACATCTACTGTGCTTCTTCTGCCCATCTTTTGAATACGAAAAACATGACCTCTGCACAGCTCTCAGCCAGCTAGATAGAACACCGTTTCCCTTGGACCAGATCTTGGGACCATGGCCACGCATATCACAGCAATGAAAGGCCACAAAAGTGCTGCTGCGATTTTTGAAAGCTACCGGATTGTGCATACAGTCTGCGACCCGGAGCGGGTGACTGCCAGAGAGATAGAGAAGAAAACTGTTACCACGTCGGCGATATCCACAGCGGACTTTCTCTTCTTTTCTTAATCTTTCGCTCCCATTTTCCCTCCTCCAGTGTAGGGTAGCCAACCGGGCCCAGTCCTGGTTAACGTCCCTGCCTTTCAGTTATAATTTTCGCTCTCTCTCTGTACCATTTCAAATATATGTAGTAAACTTGAATCGAAAAAGAGGAAGCTATCATCACCTAATGCTCACAAACGAGGAGTATTATCCCGAGTCCAGTGACGATCGACGAATGCAGCACGCGTCTTGCGCACCCCATGGTCCCGACGCGACTGCCTCCAGTGGCCCTACCGACTCGACACAGAGGGCCTGCGTACTAAATTATCAATAGTTGTCTCCTGCCATCGAGGCTGAAGCCCCGAGTACGCTAACTCAAGCATCGCAGGCTTGCGCATCCAACCCAGGTCCGACAATGCCGACACGCTAAGTGAAGCCACCTCAGCGCCTTGCGTATAGCGCGATTTTTCTGCAAATAGTGTGAGCTATTGTTCTTGTATAATTTTTTTTTCCCGTAGACGGATGTATCGGGCACGTGCTCTTCGGATGCAAATGATATGGCACTGAGCATGCGCAGTGCACCTCTACCGAGCATACAAACATAACGCATGCATCAAACATTCACTCTTCTTGTTCTGGACGGCCGGCTATCGCCTTAGTCATTTCTTATGCCGATACACCGACAAGAATACCCACAAGCGGCATTCGTCCCCTCCGCTTTCTCCGATGCCGGAGCCGAGTCTACTTCTAGAGACTATACAAACATAAATGTTCATGTGGGTGATCTCGGAAGAATACCTTTGTTTTTGCCTTTTAAGCTCGACACACAGCTCCTGAAAGGAGTTGTCCGGAACTCCGCCGCCAGCGGCAAAGGCTTTGCTTCGTTTGCTGTTCTCTCTAGGGCTAGCAAACCAGCGCTGTATTGTCTGCCACTGAAAGGGGAAGAAAGAAGGAGGCACAGGTGTACATAAGAAATCTAGGCCTACATTCACAAAAAGAAAAAAAAGACGTCCTTAAGCTAAAATTCTTCTCGAGAGCAGCTGCGAGCGAATCAGACTGTCCAACATATTATTAGCAGACGGCCGGCCCCTATTGCAAGCAGTCCTTATGGACGGAAAACGTCGCGAATTCAACCACTAGGCCCGTATTAACAAAAACGTCTTACGTTTGGAACTGTTCGTACGAGAAAATGCCAGTCATTTCGGATGCCGGACGTCTATCATTAGTAAAGCCGGATGGCCAGCGGCAAAACGTACTTACGAAGTAAAAACTTACGAAGAAATACGGCCACTGTTTTTATTTAACGCTTATGTGAGGCTAATGTTGTTGATAAAAACCATTCTGCAACAAAGAAAAACAATTATGCAACAGTAGAAACCGCAATTTGTGGTTTTTAGCGTCCCCAAGGCGACACTTTGGCTACGTGAGACGCCGCTACGAAGCACTTTGGATCAATTTTGTCCAACAGGAGCTCTTTGAAGTGCATTCAAATTCGACTACAGGAACATTGAGCTTTTCGCCACCATTGTAATGCGGCCGCCTCATCCGGCAATCAAGCCAGCGACCTCGCGCTCAGTAATAGAGCATCATAACCGCTGCGTCACGACGCCAGATGACTTGGTGTTTACGGTGACACAAACAAAGGCATGTCTTACTGTTGTAAACAAAAGGGTTCATCATGTTTGGCCCACCGTGGGTACCTGTTTCATCAGGCGTGAGAGATTAGCTTTCTGCAATTTCAAGGAGGAAAGTGTTGATGAAATAAACAAAAATAGCGAAACCATGAAAGCGATAATGTGACGCCTTGCACTGCGATTATGAAGTGACAATAAGCGCTGCAGTCCACAGATAACGCTCTAGGTGACAACGCAGATTTGCTAGGCGCGTGGCCACAGACTTGGCAGACGACAGAGACAATGCGTGCACTTTCACGTTTCCTAGGTGACACGGGCCTGGACTCACGCCTGTGATACCAGCTGTGTAATGTGTCCTTCACCTCGTTCCTCCCATTATCATCCCCCAATGTGACCCTTTTTCTTCCCCTCTTCCCCTTCCCTTACGTGAGTAGCAGGCCAGATGCTCCATTATCCGGCCGACCTCTCTACATTTTCCAATCATTAAAATACTTCTTGCGCTCGGGGCTTTTTCTACTCGGTTTCCTTAGTTGAGTGTGTATTTGCGCCAGAAGAAACAGCCTTAATGATGACACTTGCTGTTTATCGAGGACTCTCTTCTCTCGAGCTGCGAGGTATACGTGGTCTATGAAATAACGCTGCCTGCGCACCTCGCGCAGCGAAGGCACATTTAACCTTCCGGAGAGACACTAATCTCAGTGAGACACTTTGTTGAGTGTCGTGGTATGTTTTGCGCATGTTGGGTCTGTGTCGTGCATTGTGCGTAATTTTCCTTTTTTCATCGTGCCGATCTGCAGTAGCGTGCTAGACACTTCACCATGCACCCCTCTCCAGGTTTCATTAAAACGCCCTACGCCCCTCTTTCTCAATTTGTTTACCACATAACCGAAGCGGCACTTTTAACTCTCCTAAAGAACGCAGTTACCCGCGCGAGAAAAGCCCCTCTCCTATCACTTACGACGTAAGACGAAGAGCCCTTTTGGTTGGGGTACACGTAGACTTCGGTCTTGTCTACCATGGTCAGGATGCGTCGAGGCAGCTTTCGCTCGAGGTCGGTGTGCAGCTCCACCTGCCGGGAAAGTTGAGCGCGATTTCACTCTTTTCAATGCTTCAAGGTTGCTCAGTTCGCGGAGGTCAAAGAGGTCGAGTCCCGATTCTTATCGAACAGAGATTTAGCCAAAGCGGCTGGCGAATGAGAGTTAGCTCGTAAGACACTGAAAAAGGGGAAAGGGGAGAGGAGGAACGAGTTTTCTGGAGTTGACAAAGAATAGCTTAGAATTTAGAGCGGGACGGCATGTAAAAGGAAAAGAAGGGGAAGTAGGCCGGAGGATACATTTAATAAAAGTATCCTGGTTTCACTGGTAGCTGCAAGAAAACGATTGCACTGTGGTCCTCTCCTCGCTTAACAGTAATCGCACATTCAACGAGTCGCTTTCGAGCACTATAGAGCACCCTCGCCGTGCGGTTTACATTGGGCTTTCCGAATTCGAGCGCTCGAAACGCATTCGACCCGTGCGTTTAGAGCGCCGCGCTCCAGCCCGGAGCGCTCGGAGGAGCTTTTGCGTTCGGACTGGGAGTGTGACAGAGATGCAAACAGAATGTCTATGACATGGCTATTCCGATTGCTTTGAAGGCAAGTGAACATTCGGCCTGAGGCAGGCTTTCCCTGGCCCCAATCTCTACAGGACTCCGCATCGCGGTAGGTACCAGTCGGATGGTACCAGAAGTCCTAAATGGTGTGATCATATGGCAGGGAGCACTGCAAGTGTCAAAACACGTATAGTGCAGTCCACCGTTAAAAGGAACACTCCATTGCGCTGTACTCGCTTTGTTGCCGGCCTAGCTGAAAGTGTCCGCGGAAAGCATGTAAATACACTACATAGGTGTGTACGATAGTCCCAGTGCCACCAACCTTTTGTCATCTGCTGCAGTGCCGGGCGACTGATATTACGCTTGGCAGGGGGAAAAATTCGCACGTACTCAGCGGTCGCGTGCCCCCCCCCCCCACCCCCCCTCTTAATCGTGGATCTCACTGTGGATTATTTGGTTGTAAAAAGGCAGGCCTATATGATTTCTGCGTTCCTCCATCTTGAATGTGGGCCTCTACGGTGCACCCACTGTAGGCTATGCAGAGAGCGAGCTAAATTTCTACTTTCTTTCTTTTCGACCATTCAGCGCTAGGTGCTCAACAAGAGCAGGCCACTGTGATCCCTTACGTTGGCATGAATAAGACTGGTGTGAAAAAAATTAGTAGTGAAAAGGATGTATCACGCCCATTTGCTTTTAATTATATATGTTGAAGCAATTCATCATTGAAGCTATGGTTTGGATAATCTCGCATATATTCTCTCTCTCTCTCTCTTTTCTATTTCTCTACTGTTATGGCTGCAATAGCAAAGAAGCGAATGCAACCGGAAACAATGATTTCGTACGTTCACAATAGCGCAGTAGAAGAAGCAAACTATAACATTTGTAGGTCTGTTTTTTTACATATGCCACAATGCTGTCGCGTATCTCAAATTGGATATTCGTCAGTCGAGTGTTGACAGCAATGTGGGGACACACAGAAGATCAAACTGTCGGCCAGCATGGTACTTAACTGAGTACTGGTAACAGTAATGCGGCTAACCTGCATTGTGAGCCTTTTCAGTTGTGCGTTGCGGCGGACGGTTTCAATGTCGCCGACGGCCAAGCCGATCTGGAAAAGACAAGTCCCTTTATTATAGCAGGAAAACCAAATACTGCCACGGTGCCAGTTTCGACGGCACACAAGTTTCCCTTTGGAGGCTTCGGGCTGGGGTGGCCCTCACATCCGCGGTCACTTAATAGCGCCTGGGGATGTGCAAGTGACAAACCTACAACGTCCCTAAAGGGTCCGACACCCGTGTTCAACGCGGACGGTCGTTATCTCTTGTGGCTGTGTCTTGGCACTGAGGACATTAGTCACAATATGATTAGGGAAGCCAAGCTAAAGCCGAATGTCTCAGAATGACTTTACCGGTTGGGCAACTGAGAGCGAATGCGTGAATTCATTGCTGCAGTACCTGCATCAAACAGGGATGCATGCATTTGCTTGACGCCTCTTGCTTTTTTTTTGTAAATATGCCTCGAGGCAAGCACCTCTTCACCCCCCCCCCTAGAGAAAGAAAGAAAGAAAGAAGGAAGGAAGGAAGGAAGGAAAGAAAGAAGGAAGGAAGGAAGGAAAGAAAGAAAAAAGGAAGGAAAGAAGGAAGGGAAGAAGGAAGGAAGGAAGGAAAAAAGGAAGGAAAGAAGGAAAGAAGGAAGGAAAGAAGGAAAGAAGGAAAGAAGGAAGGAAGGAAGGAAGAAAGGAAGGAAAGAAGGAAAGGAAAGAAGAAAAGAAGGAAGGAAGGAAAGAAGGAAAGAAGGAAGGAAAGAAGGAAAGGAAAGAAGGAAAGGAAAGAAGGAAGGAAGGAAAGAAGGAAGGAAGGAAAGAAGGAAGGAAAGAAGGAAGGAAAGAAGGAAGGAAAGAAGGATAGAAAGAAGGAAAGAAGGACGGAAAGAAGGAAAGAAGGAAGGAAAGAAGGAAGGAAGGTAGGAAAGAAAGAAGGAAAGACAGAAGGAAATAAGGAAAGAAAGAAGGAAGGAAGGAAAGAAGGAAGGAAGGAAAGAAGGAACGAAGGAAAGAAAGAAGGAAAGAAGGAAGGAAGGAAGGAAGGAAAGAAGGAAAGAGGGATGGAAAGAAGGAAAGAAGGACGGAAAGAAGGAAAGAAGGACGGAAGGAAGGAATGAAGGAAGGAAGGACGGAAAGAAGGAAAGAAGGTAGGAAGGAAGGACGGAAAGAAGGAAGGAAGCAAGGAAGGAAGGAAAGAAGGAAGGAAGGAAAGAAGGAAGGAAGGAAAGAAGGAAGGAAGGAAGGAAGGAAAGAAGGATAGAGAGAAGGAAAGAAGGACAGAAGGAAGGAAGGAAAGAGGGAAAGAAGGAAGGAAAGAAGGAAGGAAAGAAGGAAATGAAGGAAAGAAGGATGGAAAGAAGGAAGGAAAGAAGGAAGGAAAGATGGATAGATAGAAGGAAAGGAAGGAAAGAAGGAAAGAAGGAAGGAGAGAAGGAAAGAAGGAAAGAAGGAAAGAAGGATGGAAAGATGGAAGGAAGGAAAGAAGGAAAGAAGGAAGGAACGAAGGAAAGAAAGAAGGAAAGAAGGAAAGAAGGAAAGAAGGATAGAAAAAAGGAAAGGACAGAAGGAAGGAAAGAGGGAAAGAAGGAAGGAAAGAGGAAAGAATGAAGGAAAGAGGGAAAGAAAGAGGGAAGGAGAGAAGGAAGGAAGGAAAGAAGGAAAGGAAGGAAAGAAGGAAAGAAGGATGGAAAGAAGGAAGGAAAGAAGGATAGAGAGAAGGAAAGAAGGATGGAAAGAAGGAAGGAAAGAAGGAAGGAAAGAAGGAAAGAAGGAAGGAAAGAAGGAAGGAAAGAAGGAAAGAGGGAAAGAAGGAAGGAAGGAAAGAAGGAGAGAAGGAAGGAAGGAAGGAAAGAAGGAAGTAAGGAAGGAAAGAAGGAAGGAAAGAAGGAGAGAAGGGAGGAAAGAAGGAAAGAAGGAAGGAAAGAAGGAAGGAAAGAAGGAAGGAAGGAAGGAAAGAAGGAGAGAAGGAAGGAAAGAAGGAAGGAAAGAAGGAAGTAACGAAGGAAAGAAGGGAAGGAAAGAAGGAAATGAAGGAAAGAAGGATGGAAAGAAGGATGGAAAGAAGGAAAGAAGGAAGGAAAGAAGGAAAGAAGGAAGGAAAGAAGGAAAGAAGGAAGGAAAGAAGGAACGAAGGAAAGAAAGAAGGAAGGAAAGAAGGATAGAAAAAGGAAAGGGCAGAAGGAAGGAAAGAGGGAAAGAAGGAAGGAAGGAAAGAGGGAAAGAAGGAAGGAAAGAAGGAAGGAAAGAAGGAAGGAAAGAAGGAAGGAAAGAAGGAAATAAGGAAGGAAGGAAGGAAAGAAGGAAGGAAAGAAGGAAGGAAAGAAGGAAATAAGGAAGGAAGGAACGAAGGAAAGAAGGAAGGAAAGAAGGAAGGAAAGAAGGAAAGAAGGAAAGAAGGATGGAAAGAAGGAGGAAGGAAAGAAGGAACGAAGGAAAGAAAGAAGGAAGGAAAGAAGGAAGGAAGGATGGAAAGAAGGAAATAAGGATAGAAAAAAGAAAGAGTGACAGAAGGAAGGAAGGAAAGAGGGAAAGAATGAAGGAAAGAAGGAATGAAGGAAGGAAGGAAAGAAGGAAGGAAGGAAGGAGAGAAGGCAGGAAAGAAGGAAGGAAAGAAGGAAGGAAGGAAGGAAAGAAGGAAGGAAAGAAGGAAGGAAGGAAGGAAGGAAGGAAAGAAGGAAGGAAGGAAGGAGGGAAAGAAGGAAGGAAGGAAGGAAGGAAAGAAGGATGGAAAGAAGGAAGGAAGGAAGGAAGGAAGGAAAGAAGGATGGAAAGAAGGAAGGAAAGAAGGATAGAAAGAAGGAAAGAAGGAAGGAATGAAGGAAATAAGGAAGGAAGGAAAGAAGGAAGGAAAGAAGTAGAGAAGGAAGGAAAGAAGGAAAGCAGGAAGGAAGGAAGGAAGGAAGGAAGGAAAGAAGAAAAGAAGGAAGGAAGGAAGGAAAGAAGGAAGGAAAGAAGGAGAGAAGGAAGGAAAGAAGGAAGGAAGGAAAGAAGGAAGGAAAGAAGGAGAGAAGGAAGGAAAGAAGGAAGGAACGAAGGAAAGAAGGAAGGAAAGAAGGAAAGAAGGATGGAGAGAAGGAAAGAAGGAAGGAAAGAAGGAAAGAAGGAAAGAAGGATGGAAAGAAGAAAATAAGGATAGAAAAAAGAAAGGACAGAAGGAAGGAAGGAAAGAGGGAAAGAAGGAAGGAAAGAAGGAATGAAGGAAGGAAGGAAAGAAGGAAGGAAGGAAGGAGAGAAGGAAGGAAAGAAGGAAGGAAAGAAGGAAGGAAGGAAGGAAAGAAGGAAAGAAGGAAAGAAGGATGGAAAGAAGGAAGGAAAGAAGGAAGGAAAGAAGGAAGGAAAGAAGGAAGGAAAGAAGGAAAGAAGGAACGAAGGATAGAAAGAAAAAAAGGACAGAAGGAAGGAAGGAAAGAGGGAAAGAAGGAAGGAAAGAAGGAAGGATGGAAAGAAGGAAAGAAGGAAGGAAAGAAGGAAGGAAGGAAAGATGGAAAGAGGAAGGGATGGAAAGAAGGAAGGAAGGAAAGAAGGAGGAAGGAAAGAAGGAAGGAAAGAAGGAAAGAAGGATAGAAGGAAAGAAGGAAGGAAAGAAGGAAAGAAGGAAGGAAAGAAGGAAAGAAGGGAGGAAGAAGGAAGGAAAGAAGGAAAGAAGGAAGGAAAGAAGTAAAGAAGGAAGGAAAGAAGGAAAGAAGGAAGGAAAGAGGAAAAGAAGGAAGGAAGGAAAGAAGGAAAGAAAAGTG